>NW_026047143.1:3623978-3925768 GCF_023864275.1 Schistocerca cancellata | reverse complement strand
GTCACTCTGCTGGGACGCCGGGCGCGCCTCCCCGCGCCGTCCCTCGAGGAACTGGCGGGTTGCTGGAAGGAAGCGCTTTTCGGCAAATGCGGCCGAAAACTAACATTTTGTTGTGTTGGGAGAAAAGCCGAACGCGAATTCTGCCGTGCTCCTACATTAATGAGCGCCAACGGCCATACCATGATGAATACACTGGTTCTCGTCCGATCACCGAAGTTAAGCATCATCGGGCCCGGCCAGTACTTGGATGGGTGACCGCCTGGGAAACCCGGGTGCTGTTGGCTCCCTTACTGTTTTTTTTTTTTTGTTATGTCGCCATCCCAAATTTCAAACTACCTTTCTGTTGTGACAAAGATGCTTCCTTAAGCCTTTTAAACTACTGTAATGGTACGAAAATGCAGTAATTTAACTCTAGTTTTGAGGGAGAATGTGCTAACCAAGTTTGCCAAAAAGACTTTGAAAACGACAAAACAGTACGAAATCGGCAGGTGATTTCTGAAATACGTCACCGCCTATTGTTGTGTAGGAGTGTAGAGTTCCAAATTTGATTTGTAACCACGAATTTATTCCTTAGTCGTCTCGTCTCGTCTCGTCCCGCAGACGTTTGTCGTGCTTTGCGCTGTCATATGGACTACGACCCGAGCGGCAGCGAGCGGCAGTCGAGCAAAAGTCGGGACAAGTCGGGACGGGGACAGGGACAGGGATAGGAATGGTGCGAATGCACTGCAAACTACGCAGACACCTGGTGTGAGGCGAGGCGAGGCGAGGCGAGGAAGCCCACATCGCTACCAGTGGGCCCTCCAGCACGACACTGCCACACCCCGCACAGGCCCTCCGCTGAACACCAGGGACAAGATGCGTCCCTCCGCTAGTGTCGAAGGCTGCACGCGCCCAGCGAATGACAGGGGGTGCAACGAGCAGCAGTGCGTCTAACACACGCGGCGGTGCGCCCGCAATTCGGCCGTCACTCTGCTGGGACGCCGGGCGTGCCTCCCCGCGCCGTCCTCGAGGAACTGGCGGTTGCGGAAGGAAGCGCTTTCGTCAAATGCGGCCGAAAACTAACATTTTGTGTGTTGGGAGAAAAGCCGAACGCGAATTCTGCCGTGCTCCTACATTAGATGAGCGCCAACGGCCATACCATGATGAATACACCGGTTCTCGTCCGATCACCGAAGTTAAGCATCATCGGGCTCGGCTAGTACTTGGATGGGTGACCGCCTGGGAAACCCGGGTGCTGTTGGCTCCCTTACTGTTTTTTTTTTTGTTATGTCGCCAGCCCAATTTTCAAACTACCTTTCTGTTGTGACAAAGATGCTTCCTTAAGCCTTTTAAACTACTGTAATGGAACGAAAATGCAGTAATTAACTCAGTTTGAGGGAGAATGTGCTAACCAAGTTTGCCAAGAAGACTTTGAAAACGACAAAACACTACGAATCGCAGGTGATTTCTGAAATACGTCACCGCCTATTGTTGTGTAGGTGTGTTGAGTTCCAAATTTGATTTGTAACCACGAACTTATTCCTTAGTCGTCTCGTCTCGTCTCGTCTCGTCCCGCAGACGTTTGTCGTGCTTGCGCTGTCATATGGACCACGACCCGAGCGGCAGCGAGCGGCAGTCCGAGCAAAGTCGGGAACAAGTCGGGACGGGGACAGGGACAGGGATAGGAATGGTGCGAATGCACTGCAAACTACGCAGACACCTGGTGTTGAGGCGAGGCGAGGCGAGGCGTGGCGAGGCGAGGAAGCCCACATCGCTACCAGTGGGCCCTCCAGCACGACACTGCCACACCCCGCACAGGCCCTCCGCTGAACACCAGGACAAGATGCGTCCTCCGCTAGTGTCGAAGGCTGCACGCGCCCAGCGAATGACAGGGGGTGCAACGAGCAGCAGTGCGTCTAACACACGCGGCGGTGCGCCCGCCCAATTCGGCCGTCACTCTGCTGGGACGCCGGGCGCGCCTCCCCGCGCCGTCCTCGAGGAACTGGCGGTTGCGGAAGGAAGCGCTTTCGGCAAATGCGGCCCGAAAACTAACATTTTGTGTGTTTGGGAGAAAGCCGAACGCGAATTCTGCCGTGCTCCTACATTAGATGAGCGCCAACGGCCATACCATGATGAATACACTGGTTCTCGTCCGATCACCGAAGTTAAGCTATCATCGGGCCCGGCCAGTACTTGGATGGGTGACCGCCTGGGAAACCCGGGTGCTGTTGGCTCCCTTACTGTTTTTTTTTTTTGTTATGTCGCCATCCCAAATTTCAAACTACCTTTCTGTTGTGACAAAGATGCTTCCTTAAGCCTTTTAAACTACTGTAATGGTACGAAAATGCAGTAATTAACTCAGTTTGAGGGAGAATGTGCTAACCAAGTTTGCCAAAAAGACTTTGAAAACGACAAAACAGTACGAATCGGCAGGTGATTTCTGAAATACGTCACCGCCTATTGTTGTGTAGGAGTGTAGAGTTCCAAATTTGATTTGTAACCACGAATTTATTCCTTAGTCGTCTCGTCTCGTCTCGTCCCGCAGACGTTTGTCGTGCTTGCGCTGTCATATGGACTACGACCCGAGCGGCAGCGAGCGGCAGTCGAGCAAAGTCGGGACAAGTCGGGACGGGGACAGGGACAGGGATAGGAATGGTGCGAATGCACTGCAAACTTACGCAGACACCTGGTGTGAGGCGAGGCGAGGCGAGGCGAGGAAGCCCACATCGCTACCAGTGGGCCCTCCAGCACGACACTGCCACACCCCGCACAGGCCCTCCGCTGAACACCAGGGACAAGATGCGTCCTCCGCTAGTGTCGAAGGCTGCACGCGCCCAGCGAATGACAGGGGGTGCAACGAGCAGCAGTGCGTCTAACACACGCGGCGGTGCGCCCGCCAATTCGGCCGTCACTCTGCTGGGACGCCGGGCGTGCCTCCCCGCGCCGTCCTCGAGGAACTGGCGGTTGCGGAAGGAAGCGCTTTCGTCAAATGCGGCCGAAAACTAACATTTTGTGTGTTGGGAGAAAAGCCGAACGCGAATTCTGCCGTGCTCCTACATTAGATGAGCGCCAACGGCCATACCATGATGAATACACCGGTTCTCGTCCGATCACCGAAGTTAAGCATCATCGGGCTCGGCTAGTACTTGGATGGGTGACCGCCTGGGAAACCCGGGTGCTGTTGGCTCCCTTACTGTTTTTTTTTTTGTTATGTCGCCAGCCCAATTTTCAAACTACCTTTCTGTTGTGACAAAGATGCTTCCTTAAGCCTTTTAAACTACTGTAATGGAACGAAAATGCAGTAATTAACTCAGTTTGAGGGAGAATGTGCTAACCAAGTTTGCCAAGAAGACTTTGAAAACGACAAAACACTACGAATCGGCAGGTGATTTCTGAAATACGTCACCGCCTATTGTTGTGTAGGTGTGTTGAGTTCCAAATTTGATTTGTAACCACGAACTTATTCCTTAGTCGTCTCGTCTCGTCTCGTCTCGTCCCGCAGACGTTTGTCGTGCTTGCGCTGTCATATGGACCACGACCCGAGCGGCAGCGAGCGGCAGTCGAGCAAAGTCGGGACAAGTCGGGACGGGGACAGGGACAGGGATAGGAATGGTGCGAATGCACTGCAAACTACGCAGACACCTGGTGTGAGGCGAGGCGAGGCGAGGCGAGGCGTGGCGAGGCGAGGAAGCCCACATCGCTACCAGTGGGCCCTCCAGCACGACACTGCCACACCCCGCACAGGCCCTCCGCTGAACACCAGGGACAAGATGCGTCCTCCGCTAGTGTCGAAGGCTGCACGCGCCCAGCGAATGACAGGGGGTGCAACGAGCAGCAGTGCGTCTAACACACGCGGCGGTGCGCCCGCCAATTCGGCCGTCACTCTGCTGGGACGCCGGGCGTGCCTCCCCGCGCCGTCCTCGAGGAACTGGCGGTTGCGGAAGGAAGCGCTTTCGTCAAATGCGGCCGAAAACTAACATTTTGTGTGTTGGGAGAAAATCCGAACGCGAATTCTGCCGTGCTCCTACTTTAGATGAGCGCCAACGGCCATACCATGATGAATACACCGGTTCTCGTCCGATCACCGAAGTTAAGCATCATCGGGCTCGGCTAGTACTTGGATGGGTGACCGCCTGGGAAACCCGGGTGCTGTTGGCTCCCTTACTGTTTTTTTTTTGTTATGTCGCCAGCCCAATTTTCAAACTACCTTTCTGTTGTGACAAAGATGCTTCCTTAAGCCTTTTAAACTACTGTAATGGAACGAAAATGCAGTAATTAACTCAGTTTGAGGGAGAATGTGCTAACCAAGTTTGCCAAGAAGACTTTGAAAACGACAAAACACTACGAATCGGCAGGTGATTTCTGAAATACGTCACCGCCTATTGTTGTGTAGGTGTGTTGAGTTCCAAATTTGATTTGTAACCACGAACTTATTCCTTAGTCGTCTCGTCTCGTCTCGTCCCGCAGACGTTTGTCGTGCTTGCGCTGTCATATGGACCACGACCCGAGCGGCAGCGAGCGGCAGTCGAGCAAAGTCGGGACAAGTCGGGACGGGGACAGGGACAGGGATAGGAATGGTGCGAATGCACTGCAAACTACGCAGACACCTGGTGTGAGGCGAGGCGAGGCGAGGCGTGGCGAGGCGAGGAAGCCCACATCGCTACCAGTGGGCCTTCCAGCACGACACTGCCACACCCCGCACAGGCCCTCCGCTGAACACCAGGGACAAGATGCGTCCTCCGCTAGTGTCGAAGGCTGCACGCGCCCAGCGAATGACAGGGGGTGCAACGAGCAGCAGTGCGTCTAACACACGCGGCGGTGCGCCCGCCAATTCGGCCGTCACTCTGCTGGGACGCCGGGCGCGCCTCCCCGCGCCGTCCTCGAGGAACTGGCGGTTGCGGAAGGAAGCGCTTTCGGCAAATGCGGCCGAAAACTAACATTTTGTGTGTTGGGAGAAAAGCCGAACGCGAATTCTGCCGTGCTCCTACATTAGATGAGCGCCAACGGCCATACCATGATGAATACACTGGTTCTCGTCCGATCACCGAAGTTAAGCATCATCGGGCCCGGCCAGTACTTGGATGGGTGACCGCCTGGGAAACCCGGGTGCTGTTGGCTCCCTTACTGTTTTTTTTTTTTTGTTATGTCGCCATCCCAAATTTCAAACTACCTTTCTGTTGTGACAAAGATGCTTCCTTAAGCCTTTTAAACTACTGTAATGGTACGAAAATGCAGTAATTAACTCAGTTTGAGGGAGAATGTGCTAACCAAGTTTGCCAAAAAGACTTTGAAAACGACAAAACAGTACGAATCGGCAGGTGATTTCTGAAATACGTCACCGCCTATTGTTGTGTAGGAGTGTAGAGTTCCAAATTTGATTTGTAACCACGAATTTATTCCTTAGTCGTCTCGTCTCGTCTCGTCCCGCAGACGTTTGTCGTGCTTGCGCTGTCATATGGACTACGACCCGAGCGGCAGCGAGCGGCAGTCGAGCAAAGTCGGGACAAGTCGGGACGGGGACAGGGACAGGGATAGGAATGGTGCGAATGCACTGCAAACTTACGCAGACACCTGGTGTGAGGCGAGGCGAGGCGAGGCGAGGAAGCCCACATCGCTACCAGTGGGCCCTCCAGCACGACACTGCCACACCCCGCACAGGCCCTCCGCTGAACACCAGGGACAAGATGCGTCCTCCGCTAGTGTCGAAGGCTGCACGCGCCCAGCGAATGACAGGGGGTGCAACGAGCAGCAGTGCGTCTAACACACGCGGCGGTGCGCCCGCCAATTCGGCCGTCACTCTGCTGGGACGCCGGGCGTGCCTCCCCGCGCCGTCCTCGAGGAACTGGCGGTTGCGGAAGGAAGCGCTTTCGTCAAATGCGGCCGAAAACTAACATTTTGTGTGTTGGGAGAAAAGCCGAACGCGAATTCTGCCGTGCTCCTACATTAGATGAGCGCCAACGGCCATACCATGATGAATACACCGGTTCTCGTCCGATCACCGAAGTTAAGCATCATCGGGCTCGGCTAGTACTTGGATGGGTGACCGCCTGGGAAACCCGGGTGCTGTTGGCTCCCTTACTGTTTTTTTTTTTGTTATGTCGCCAGCCCAATTTTCAAACTACCTTTCTGTTGTGACAAAGATGCTTCCTTAAGCCTTTTAAACTACTGTAATGGAACGAAAATGCAGTAATTAACTCAGTTTGAGGGAGAATGTGCTAACCAAGTTTGCCAAGAAGACTTTGAAAACGACAAAACACTACGAATCGGCAGGTGATTTCTGAAATACGTCACCGCCTATTGTTGTGTAGGTGTGTTGAGTTCCAAATTTGATTTGTAACCACGAACTTATTCCTTAGTCGTCTCGTCTCGTCTCGTCTCGTCCCGCAGACGTTTGTCGTGCTTGCGCTGTCATATGGACCACGACCCGAGCGGCAGCGAGCGGCAGTCGAGCAAAGTCGGGACAAGTCGGGACGGGGACAGGGACAGGGATAGGAATGGTGCGAATGCACTGCAAACTACGCAGACACCTGGTGTGAGGCGAGGCGAGGCGAGGCGAGGCGTGGCGAGGCGAGGAAGCCCACATCGCTACCAGTGGGCCCTCCAGCACGACACTGCCACACCCCGCACAGGCCCTCCGCTGAACACCAGGGACAAGATGCGTCCTCCGCTAGTGTCGAAGGCTGCACGCGCCCAGCGAATGACAGGGGGTGCAACGAGCAGCAGTGCGTCTAACACACGCGGCGGTGCGCCCGCCAATTCGGCCGTCACTCTGCTGGGACGCCGGGCGTGCCTCCCCGCGCCGTCCTCGAGGAACTGGCGGTTGCGGAAGGAAGCGCTTTCGTCAAATGCGGCCGAAAACTAACATTTTGTGTGTTGGGAGAAAATCCGAACGCGAATTCTGCCGTGCTCCTACTTTAGATGAGCGCCAACGGCCATACCATGATGAATACACCGGTTCTCGTCCGATCACCGAAGTTAAGCATCATCGGGCTCGGCTAGTACTTGGATGGGTGACCGCCTGGGAAACCCGGGTGCTGTTGGCTCCCTTACTGTTTTTTTTTTGTTATGTCGCCAGCCCAATTTTCAAACTACCTTTCTGTTGTGACAAAGATGCTTCCTTAAGCCTTTTAAACTACTGTAATGGAACGAAAATGCAGTAATTAACTCAGTTTGAGGGAGAATGTGCTAACCAAGTTTGCCAAGAAGACTTTGAAAACGACAAAACACTACGAATCGGCAGGTGATTTCTGAAATACGTCACCGCCTATTGTTGTGTAGGTGTGTTGAGTTCCAAATTTGATTTGTAACCACGAACTTATTCCTTAGTCGTCTCGTCTCGTCTCGTCCCGCAGACGTTTGTCGTGCTTGCGCTGTCATATGGACCACGACCCGAGCGGCAGCGAGCGGCAGTCGAGCAAAGTCGGGACAAGTCGGGACGGGGACAGGGACAGGGATAGGAATGGTGCGAATGCACTGCAAACTACGCAGACACCTGGTGTGAGGCGAGGCGAGGCGAGGCGTGGCGAGGCGAGGAAGCCCACATCGCTACCAGTGGGCCCTCCAGCACGACACTGCCACACCCCGCACAGGCCCTCCGCTGAACACCAGGGACAAGATGCGTCCTCCGCTAGTGTCGAAGGCTGCACGCGCCCAGCGAATGACAGGGGGTGCAACGAGCAGCAGTGCGTCTAACACACGCGGCGGTGCGCCCGCCAATTCGGCCGTCACTCTGCTGGGACGCCGGGCGCGCCTCCCCGCGCCGTCCTCGAGGAACTGGCGGTTGCGGAAGGAAGCGCTTTCGGCAAATGCGGCCGAAAACTAACATTTTGTGTGTTGGGAGAAAAGCCGAACGCGAATTCTGCCGTGCTCCTACATTAGATGAGCGCCAACGGCCATACCATGATGAATACACTGGTTCTCGTCCGATCACCGAAGTTAAGCATCATCGGGCCCGGCCAGTACTTGGATGGGTGACCGCCTGGGAAACCCGGGTGCTGTTGGCTCCCTTACTGTTTTTTTTTTTTTTGTTATGTCGCCATCCCAAATTTCAAACTACCTTTCTGTTGTGACAAAGATGCTTCCTTAAGCCTTTTAAACTACTGTAATGGTACGAAAATGCAGTAATTAACTCAGTTTGAGGGAGAATGTGCTAACCAAGTTTGCCAAAAAGACTTTGAAAACGACAAAACAGTACGAATCGGCAGGTGATTTCTGAAATACGTCACCGCCTATTGTTGTGTAGGAGTGTAGAGTTCCAAATTTGATTTGTAACCACGAATTTATTCCTTAGTCGTCTCGTCTCGTCTCGTCCCGCAGACGTTTGTCGTGCTTGCGCTGTCATATGGACTACGACCCGAGCGGCAGCGAGCGGCAGTCGAGCAAAGTCGGGACAAGTCGGGACGGGGACAGGGACAGGGATAGGAATGGTGCGAATGCACTGCAAACTTACGCAGACACCTGGTGTGAGGCGAGGCGAGGCGAGGCGAGGAAGCCCACATCGCTACCAGTGGGCCCTCCAGCACGACACTGCCACACCCCGCACAGGCCCTCCGCTGAACACCAGGGACAAGATGCGTCCTCCGCTAGTGTCGAAGGCTGCACGCGCCCAGCGAATGACAGGGGGTGCAACGAGCAGCAGTGCGTCTAACACACGCGGCGGTGCGCCCGCCAATTCGGCCGTCACTCTGCTGGGACGCCGGGCGTGCCTCCCCGCGCCGTCCTCGAGGAACTGGCGGTTGCGGAAGGAAGCGCTTTCGTCAAATGCGGCCGAAAACTAACATTTTGTGTGTTGGGAGAAAAGCCGAACGCGAATTCTGCCGTGCTCCTACATTAGATGAGCGCCAACGGCCATACCATGATGAATACACCGGTTCTCGTCCGATCACCGAAGTTAAGCATCATCGGGCTCGGCTAGTACTTGGATGGGTGACCGCCTGGGAAACCCGGGTGCTGTTGGCTCCCTTACTGTTTTTTTTTTTTGTTATGTCGCCAGCCCAATTTTCAAACTACCTTTCTGTTGTGACAAAGATGCTTCCTTAAGCCTTTTAAACTACTGTAATGGAACGAAAATGCAGTAATTAACTCAGTTTGAGGGAGAATGTGCTAACCAAGTTTGCCAAGAAGACTTTGAAAACGACAAAACACTACGAATCGGCAGGTGATTTCTGAAATACGTCACCGCCTATTGTTGTGTAGGTGTGTTGAGTTCCAAATTTGATTTGTAACCACGAACTTATTCCTTAGTCGTCTCGTCTCGTCTCGTCTCGTCCCGCAGACGTTTGTCGTGCTTGCGCTGTCATATGGACCACGACCCGAGCGGCAGCGAGCGGCAGTCGAGCAAAGTCGGGACAAGTCGGGACGGGGACAGGGACAGGGATAGGAATGGTGCGAATGCACTGCAAACTACGCAGACACCTGGTGTGAGGCGAGGCGAGGCGAGGCGTGGCGAGGCGAGGAAGCCCACATCGCTACCAGTGGGCCCTCCAGCACGACACTGCCACACCCCGCACAGGCCCTCCGCTGAACACCAGGGACAAGATGCGTCCTCCGCTAGTGTCGAAGGCTGCACGCGCCCAGCGAATGACAGGGGGTGCAACGAGCAGCAGTGCGTCTAACACACGCGGCGGTGCGCCCGCCAATTCGGCCGTCACTCTGCTGGGACGCCGGGCGTGCCTCCCCGCGCCGTCCTCGAGGAACTGGCGGTTGCGGAAGGAAGCGCTTTCGTCAAATGCGGCCGAAAACTAACATTTTGTGTGTTGGGAGAAAATCCGAACGCGAATTCTGCCGTGCTCCTACTTTAGATGAGCGCCAACGGCCATACCATGATGAATACACCGGTTCTCGTCCGATCACCGAAGTTAAGCATCATCGGGCTCGGCTAGTACTTGGATGGGTGACCGCCTGGGAAACCCGGGTGCTGTTGGCTCCCTTACTGTTTTTTTTTTGTTATGTCGCCAGCCCAATTTTCAAACTACCTTTCTGTTGTGACAAAGATGCTTCCTTAAGCCTTTTAAACTACTGTAATGGAACGAAAATGCAGTAATTAACTCAGTTTGAGGGAGAATGTGCTAACCAAGTTTGCCAAAAAGACTTTGAAAACGACAAAACAGTACGAATCGGCAGGTGATTTCTGAAATACGTCACCGCCTATTGTTGTGTAGGAGTGTAGAGTTCCAAATTTGATTTGTAACCACGAATTTATTCCTTAGTCGTCTCGTCTCGTCTCGTCCCGCAGACGTTTGTCGTGCTTGCGCTGTCATATGGACTACGACCCGAGCGGCAGCGAGCGGCAGTCGAGCAAAGTCGGGACAAGTCGGGACGGGGACAGGGACAGGGATAGGAATGGTGCGAATGCACTGCAAACTTACGCAGACACCTGGTGTGAGGCGAGGCGAGGCGAGGCGAGGAAGCCCACATCGCTACCAGTGGGCCCTCCAGCACGACACTGCCACACCCCGCACAGGCCCTCCGCTGAACACCAGGGACAAGATGCGTCCTCCGCTAGTGTCGAAGGCTGCACGCGCCCAGCGAATGACAGGGGGTGCAACGAGCAGCAGTGCGTCTAACACACGCGGCGGTGCGCCCGCCAATTCGGCCGTCACTCTGCTGGGACGCCGGGCGTGCCTCCCCGCGCCGTCCTCGAGGAACTGGCGGTTGCGGAAGGAAGCGCTTTCGTCAAATGCGGCCGAAAACTAACATTTTGTGTGTTGGGAGAAAAGCCGAACGCGAATTCTGCCGTGCTCCTACATTAGATGAGCGCCAACGGCCATACCATGATGAATACACCGGTTCTCGTCCGATCACCGAAGTTAAGCATCATCGGGCTCGGCTAGTACTTGGATGGGTGACCGCCTGGGAAACCCGGGTGCTGTTGGCTCCCTTACTGTTTTTTTTTTTTTGTTATGTCGCCAGCCCAATTTTCAAACTACCTTTCTGTTGTGACAAAGATGCTTCCTTAAGCCTTTTAAACTACTGTAATGGAACGAAAATGCAGTAATTAACTCAGTTTGAGGGAGAATGTGCTAACCAAGTTTGCCAAGAAGACTTTGAAAACGACAAAACACTACGAATCGGCAGGTGATTTCTGAAATACGTCACCGCCTATTGTTGTGTAGGTGTGTTGAGTTCCAAATTTGATTTGTAACCACGAACTTATTCCTTAGTCGTCTCGTCTCGTCTCGTCTCGTCCCGCAGACGTTTGTCGTGCTTGCGCTGTCATATGGACCACGACCCGAGCGGCAGCGAGCGGCAGTCGAGCAAAGTCGGGACAAGTCGGGACGGGGACAGGGACAGGGATAGGAATGGTGCGAATGCACTGCAAACTACGCAGACACCTGGTGTGAGGCGAGGCGAGGCGAGGCGTGGCGAGGCGAGGAAGCCCACATCGCTACCAGTGGGCCCTCCAGCACGACACTGCCACACCCCGCACAGGCCCTCCGCTGAACACCAGGGACAAGATGCGTCCTCCGCTAGTGTCGAAGGCTGCACGCGCCCAGCGAATGACAGGGGGTGCAACGAGCAGCAGTGCGTCTAACACACGCGGCGGTGCGCCCGCCAATTCGGCCGTCACTCTGCTGGGACGCCGGGCGTGCCTCCCCGCGCCGTCCTCGAGGAACTGGCGGTTGCGGAAGGAAACGCTTTCGTCAAATGCGGCCGAAAACTAACATTTTGTGTGTTGGGAGAAAATCCGAACGCGAATTCTGCCGTGCTCCTACTTTAGATGAGCGCCAACGGCCATACCATGATGAATACACCGGTTCTCGTCCGATCACCGAAGTTAAGCATCATCGGGCTCGGCTAGTACTTGGATGGGTGACCGCCTGGGAAACCCGGGTGCTGTTGGCTCCCTTACTGTTTTTTTTTTGTTATGTCGCCAGCCCAATTTTCAAACTACCTTTCTGTTGTGACAAAGATGCTTCCTTAAGCCTTTTAAACTACTGTAATGGAACGAAAATGCAGTAATTAACTCAGTTTGAGGGAGAATGTGCTAACCAAGTTTGCCAAGAAGACTTTGAAAACGACAAAACACTACGAATCGGCAGGTGATTTCTGAAATACGTCACCGCCTATTGTTGTGTAGGTGTGTTGAGTTCCAAATTTGATTTGTAACCACGAACTTATTCCTTAGTCGTCTCGTCTCGTCTCGTCCCGCAGACGTTTGTCGTGCTTGCGCTGTCATATGGACCACGACCCGAGCGGCAGCGAGCGGCAGTCGAGCAAAGTCGGGACAAGTCGGGACGGGGACAGGGACAGGGATAGGAATGGTGCGAATGCACTGCAAACTTACGCAGACACCTGGTGTGAGGCGAGGCGAGGCGAGGCGAGGAAGCCTACATCGCTACCAGTGGGCCCTCCAGCACGACACTGCCACACCCCGCACAGGCCCTCCGCTGAACACCAGGGACAAGATGCGTCCTCCGCTAGTGTCGAAGGCTGCACGCGCCCCAGCGAATGACAGGGGGTGCAACGAGCAGCAGTGCGTCTAACACACGCGGCGGTGCGCCCGCTAATTCGGCCGTCACTCTGCTGGGACGCCGGGCGCGTCTCCCCGCGCCGTCCTCGAGGAACTGGCGGTTGCGGAAGGAAGCGCTTTCGTCAAATGCGGCCGAAAACTAACATTTTGTGTGTTGGGAGAAAAGCCGAACGCGAATTCTGCCGTGCTCCTACATTAGACGAGCGCCAACGGCCATACCATGATGAATACACCGGTTCTCGTCCGATCACCGAAGTTAAGCATCATCGGGCCCGGCTAGTACTTGGCTGGCTGCCCGCCTGGCAACACCTCGGTGCCGAGCGAGCAGTGTTTTCCTTGTGCGACTTGGCCGGCGGCGCCTCGCGTGTCGTCTGCTTACTTTGCCACGTGGCTTTCTTTCTACTGAACTGTAAGTAATGGATATTCTTTACGATGATAGTGAAGAGCGACAGAACAATGTTCAGTGTGAATTCGAACGTTCCGTCGAGAAACCCTCGGCTTTTGAGATCCATCGTTGGTTAATTGAGGATTTGTTGTTGTCTACTAATGACGTACTCGGTATTCAGTTCGATACTTTCTTAAATTCTGTGTTCTTAAAACTCAAATCTTCCGATCTGTGTGATGCTGTAGTTTCTGTTAATGACGGTGTTCGCAAATTTCGACACCTTAACGGAAATATTAGTAATGTCACTGTGTCTCACGCTGGTTTTGGTCTTCGACATATACGGATATTTAACCTTCCGTTTGAAATACGTAATGACACTATTTCTCGTCACTTGCGGCCATATGGCACTGTTTTATCTGTCGTGAAGGAGAAATGGTCGTCTGCGTATATATTTCAAGTCGAGAACGGTGTGCGCAGTGTTAAGATGGTGGTTAGGCAGCATATTCCGTCTTTTATTTTGGTAAACGGTCACCGTGCGTTTGTCACGTACAGTGGCCAGCCACAAACTTGCTCCTTTTGTAATGGTGTTGGCCATTATAGGCAGGATTGTCCGAAGCGAAAACGGCCTGTTCAGTTACCGCTTGAGGCCGATTTGCAAGGAGTTAGTTTTGCTTCCGTCGCCGCAACGGTCTTGGGTTCCGCCCCCCCCGCGCCCGCGCGGCGTGCGGCAGATGTTAATCTTGCTGCCGCCGCGGAAGCGATGGATGTGTCTGCTGATCATAGTGTCTCTGCTGTTGCGACTACCGGCCAGGACTCTTTGTCCACGGTTTCGGAAAACGTGCCTGCTGTTGTTCAACCGGTTGTGGGTGCTGTTGTGTCGGAGACAGTCTCTGACTCCGTGCCGCAGTCGGTAACCGATGTTGTTTCGCGCCCTAATTCGGACTCTGTTGCACCTACTGTGTCGCAGGCGGAGCCCTCTCCTTCTGTACCTGCACCCGTCGTTGCACTTTCTGACGTTTCTGAGCCTCTTCCTGTTGCGGAATCGAGCGATGTTTTTGTGGAACCAAAACCGCAGCGGGATGAAGCTCGTTCTCGCAGTTCCAGTAGGCAACGCTTCCGCAGTGCCAGTAGCTCCCCTTCCTACGACAGAGGTTTAGCGCGAGGTGACCGTAGTCCGTCCCCAGTAGGGCGCCCCCCCGCCTCTTCTTGGGCGTCGCAACGCCGCGCCGGGCGGCGCGACCTCGACGTGGAGCTACGGCCGCCTCAGGCTGCCGGCTCCGGGCGTCAGCCGCCGCGCAAACAACAACAACAGCAGCAGCGTGCCTCCTCTCGCCACGCACAGTCAGCTGATCTGAGTGTTGCAGCGCAGCAACGTGACGTTGCTGTTCGCCATCTACGGACTGTGTTAAGTCAACCCGCCTCTGTAGATGTGCCTGTTTTAGCGCCAGACACGGTTTCGGCTGTGACTGCGGCATCTCTGTCGACTAAACGGAAGGCAGAGGATGTACACCGTCGTCGCGCTGGTCCTTCTATTCACGACCGCGTGTCGGTGCCTTCTTCCGACGTGGAGATGTCCGTTAAGGATTCTGTGTCGGTCGCTTCTGGCGTGACGGCTACTGCCACCCTGCCGCCCCTCTCCCCCTTCGAGCCTTCGGAGTGGGCGAAGGATGTTGTGGAGGGTGGGGAGACGTAGTGTGTGTCCTGTGTGCCCCCTCCCCTGTCGCGCACCTGCACCTCCCGTGTTTTATGTGTGTTTTACTTTTGTGTGTGTCTTTTAATTGTGTGAGTCTATGACTTACGATTTTAGCCAGTGGAATGTTGTCACCATTAATCTTAACAAATTGAGTCACCCGTGTAAGATACTGGCTTTTAAGAACTTTTTACGTGATCACCACTGCCATGTTGTGTTTTTACAAGAGGTGACGCGTGATGCCCTTGTCTTTTTACACGATTTTAGTGACTTTACTGTTATTGACAATGTTTTACCGGATCACAGTACAGGAACTGCCATTTTAGTACGTTCTGACCTCGCTATTTCAAATGTTGCTATTTTACCTAATGGTCGTGCCGTTAGTTGCACTATACTGGGCGTTGTATTTGTTAATGTCTATGCTCCGTCTGGGAACGATAAGCCGGCGAGGGCTGTTTTTTATGGGCAGGAATTGTGTGCGCTGTTACACCGGAATGTGGATGCTTTAGTTGTAGGCGGCGATTTTAATTGCGTTTTAGATGTTGTTGATCAGATGCCTCGTCCTAACATTTGTCGCGAGCTCGGCGACTTGGTTCGCAGTTTTCAGCTCGTTGATACGTGGCGTGTTTTAAACCCTGATGTTACGCATTTTACTCATTTTTATCCCACGGGGCACAGCCGCCTGGACAGAATTTACGTTTCTGCCCCGCTTTCTGCCCGTATTTGCCGCACGGAAATGTTTCCCGTGCTGTTTTCTGATCATTCCGGTTACCTTTGTCAGCTTTTATTGCCTAGATTTTGTGTTCCCAGGCGAAAGAATTTGTGGAAATTTAATTGTGCATTATTGAACGACGACCATTTTGTGACGTGTTTTACCAGTCTGTGGCAGAAATTGCTCGGGACCAAGCGAGGTGACTGTAGTATGCTGGAGTGGTGGGTCGGGGAGGCCAAGCCGGTGATCAGGCGGTTTTTAATGGATTTTAGCCGCGAGGCGGCTCGGTGGCGTCGCGCTACCGCCCGCTTCCATCAGGCGTGTTTACAAGACCTCGCGCTGCGCGTGACGTCACAGCCTGCCTTGCTGCCCGCTTTTAAGCAGTTCCAGCGTAAGCTTCTCGCTGATTTGCGTGCTGTTAGTGGCGGTGTCGTCGTCCGCAGCCAGCCTGCGGGGGTTGTGGATGGCGAACCATTGTCGCTTTATCATCTGCATAGGGAACGCAGGCGGCGCGCCCGTCTGCACATCGGTACCTGGAAACAGTGCGACGGTAGACGGACTACTGTCCAGTCCGACATTGAGCGGGATGTTTTTACTCATTTTAGTTCCCTTTTCCGTGCGCTGGATGTTGACTGTAATGCGTTGCGGGATTTTTTACAAGTTATACCTCATGTTTTAACTCGTACGGATAGGATGCATTTGAATGCTGATTATGTACCTGACGACCTGTACGATGCTATCCGACGAAGCCCTAAAAGTAAATCGCCTGGTCCCGACGGCATTCCTGCTGAATTTTATCTGAAATTTTATGATCTTTTTTGTGATGTTTTTGTGGCCCTTTTAAATGAAATTCGGGATGGTGCTGTTATCCCTGCTGCGTTTGAGGAGGGGGTCGTGACATTGGTTCCCAAATCGACTGCGACGCCCTGCATTGACGCTGTTCGGCCGATCACTTTACTGAACGCCGACTTTAAGATTGTGACGCGCTGCGTGGCTCAACGCCTTAAAGTTGTTTTACCGTCGGTCCTCAGTGATAGTCAATCATGTGCTGTGCAGGGTCGAAACATTTTTGATGCCGTCCTCGCCTATCGCGACTGTATCGGTTTTGTTAAAAGTGCGAGGCTGCCGACAGCTGCCATCTTCTTAATTGATTTTAAAAATGCTTTCGACCGCATTAGCCATGTGTACCTCCGCCAGGTTCTTGTGCGGATGGGCTTCGGTTTTAAGTTTACGACTGTGGTAAAGCATCTTTTACAGAATGCGACGTCACGTGTTAGTGTCAATGGCCACTTGACGCCAGCTTTCCGTGTTGGGCGCTCGGTGCGGCAGGGGTGTCCCCTTTCAATGGCCCTTTTTTCTGTAGCTTTAGATCCGTTGCTGCGAATTATCGGCCGCGACTGCCGCGGCATTCAGATAGGGACGCACCGACTCATTTGCAAGGCATACGCCGACGATCTTGGTGTTTTTCTTGGCCATTCTGATGACGTTGACACTTTATATGGCGCACTGCAACGCTTTGAAAAAGCCACAGGTGCCGTTGTCAACCCAGCTAAGACTGTTTGTTTGCCTCTTACACCCCGCGCACGGTCCATACAGCGGAGCTGGTTCTGTGTCCGCGAACAGCACAAAGTCCTGGGCGTGCTGTTTTCTTCTCATCCACAACGGATGGAAGCGCTCAATTGGCGGTCCACGCTGCATAAGGTGCGCGCCGTTGCCAAGATCTATGCGGCTCGCACGTTGGCGCTTCGTGACAAGGTGGCCTTGATCAATACTAACATTCTGGCCAGGGTGTGGTACCTCGCGCAGGTCCTTCCACTGCCTCGGCAGTTGGAACGTGCCCTCAAGCAGGCGGTGTATTGGTTTTTATGGCGAGGTGACATTTTTAAAGTCTCGTATGACACCTGTACTCTCAGCCCGACAGATGGTGGTTTGGGTCTAGTAGATCTTCGCGCGAAGTGCTCTGCTCTCCTTTGGAAACGGACCACCGTTGTTATGGAGAGGGCCCCGAACGGAACCACTGCGGCGGTCTTTAGTATGTATCGTCCTCTATCAGTGGAGGCGCCGGTGAATGTCTCGCACATTCCCTTTTTTCTTAATTATGTGCGTCGCTACTATATGGACAACAGCTACCTCGCGCTCTGTGACGTTCCCAGCCTTCGAGTCTGCGACGTCGTTTCTGCTTTCCGTGGATCACCTGTGCGTTGTAAGTGGGAGTATCGGCTACCGTGGTATAATTGGGTCACGGTATGGAAAAATCTTGCCAGCCGTGTTCTTCCTCCCTCTGTACACGCCGTGTGGTACAAGGTTGTGCATCGTACCTTCCCTACGAATGCGAAGCTCCATTCTATCAACCTCATCTCGTCTGGAGCTTGCGAACTGTGTGATGCGGAAGATACTCTTGAACACCGTTTCGTGTGTGGACATTTTTGCAGTGTTTGGGATGCCACTAGAGATATGATTCGCCTCATCAATCGAGTGGATACGCGTTCAGTCTTGCCGACCGATGCTTTAATTCCTCACTGCGTCGCCTACCCGAATACTAAGAAGAATGCTACGGTGTGGCTCCTGGGTCATACCGTTTTTGCGATGTTTAACCTGAAACTAACTACTGAATTGGACTTTCTCACCTATTTATGGACTCAGCATGAACAAACTGAAGCTTTGCCTGGCTATCGTGCTACTTTTGCAAATTTTTTGAAGGTTGCACTTGCTCATGCCTTTTCCCGGATGTCGGTGGATGCTTAACATGTTTATGACGATTTGGTATACTATTCTATTTTGACCGCTCAAGCTGTGTTTTTCAAGGAACGAACATTTATGGAAATACGTGTACTCGGAGGAACTCTTTTTTTTCTTATTTGTGTAATTTTTTATTTCCGGTACAGCTTACCTTTTTCTTGTTTCTGATTTTTATGCTGTGGACATCGGCACTTTTATTTAAGAGCACTGGTTTTCTCCTGTAGGTCTCCCATGTGGCGGCAGTGATATTTTTAATTTTTCACTAGTGTTACCACGCAGTGACTTTCATTTTTTTGTTTTTTTTCCTTTTCGTTTCACTTGTCCACCTGATGGACTTTACCCCTCAGTTTTACTGGTGTGGAACTTTCCCGATAATAGTGACACTAAGGACGTGGTTTTTTTCTACTGGATTTTGTTTCCCTGGCGGAGTCATTGTATCCATGCAGAAGATTGCTGGCTTATGGATTTTTTTTGCTCTTGCCGCTTTTTCCCGACGGACGTCGACCGTTTTAAGGACACCAACGGGGGATACTGATTTTTTCGTCCGTTCGTCGTGGGACATGGAGTCAACAGCACCTTTATAGCTCATGAAGCTCGCCAATAGAAGGCATTTTGTGGAGAGCGACACGGCCGGGCTATAAGGGGAGATGGGAGGCCCGTTTAAAAAAAAAAAAAAAAAAGAAAGAAAAAAATAAAAAAAAAAAAAAAAAAAAAACAAAAAAAAAAAACAAAAAAAAGACAAAAAAAACAAAAACAAGACAAAAAAAAAAAAAGGTGCTGTTGGCTCCCTTACTGTTTTTTTTTTGTTATGTCGCCAGCCCAATTTTCAAACTACCTTTCTGTTGTGACAAAGATGCTTCCTTAAGCCTTTTAAACTACTGTAATGGAACGAAAATGCAGTAATTAACTCAGTTTGAGGGAGAATGTGCTAACCAAGTTTGCCAAGAAGACTTTGAAAACGACAACACAGTACGAATCGGCAGGTGATTTCTGAAATTCGTCACCGCCTATTGTTGTGTAGGTGTGTTGAGTTCCAAATTTGATTTGTAACCACGAACTTATTCCTTAGTCGTCTCGTCTCGTCTCGTCTCGTCCCGCAGACGTTTGTCGTGCTTGCGCTGTCATATGGACCACGACCCGAGCGGCAGCGAGCGGCAGTCGAGCAAAGTCGGGACAAGTCGGGACGGGGACAGGGACAGGGATAGGAATGGTGCGAATGCACTGCAAACTTACGCAGACACCTGGTGTGAGGCGAGGCGAGGCGAGGCGAGGAAGCCCACATCGCTACCAGTGGGCCCTCCAGCACGACACTGCCACACCCCGCACAGGCCCTCCGCTGAACACCAGGGACAAGATGCGTCCTCCGCTAGTGTCGAAGGCTGCACGCGCCCAGCGAATGACAGGGGGTGCAACGAGCAGCAGTGCGTCTAACACACGCGGCGGTGCGCCCGCCAATTCGGCCGTCACTCTGCTGGGACGCCGGGCGTGCCTCCCCGCGCCGTCCTCGAGGAACTGGCGGTTGCGGAAGGAAGCGCTTTCGTCAAATGCGGCCGAAAACTAACATTTTGTGTGTTGGGAGAAAAGCCGAACGCGAATTCTGCCGTGCTCCTACATTAGATGAGCGCCAACGGCCATACCATGATGAATACACCGGTTCTCGTCCGATCACCGAAGTTAAGCATCATCGGGCTCGGCTAGTACTTGGATGGGTGACCGCCTGGGAAACCCGGGTGCTGTTGGCTCCCTTACTGTTTTTTTTTTGTTATGTCGCCAGCCCAATTTTCAAACTACCTTTCTGTTGTGACAAAGATGCTTCCTTAAGCCTTTTAAACTACTGTAATGGAACGAAAATGCAGTAATTAACTCAGTTTGAGGGAGAATGTGCTAACCAAGTTTGCCAAGAAGACTTTGAAAACGACAAAACACTACGAATCGGCAGGTGATTTCTGAAATACGTCACCGCCTATTGTTGTGTAGGTGTGTTGAGTTCCAAATTTGATTTGTAACCACGAACTTATTCCTTAGTCGTCTCGTCTCGTCTCGTCTCGTCCCGCAGACGTTTGTCGTGCTTGCGCTGTCATATGGACCACGACCCGAGCGGCAGCGAGCGGCAGTCGAGCAAAGTCGGGACAAGTCGGGACGGGGACAGGGACAGGGATAGGAATGGTGCGAATGCACTGCAAACTTACGCAGACACCTGGTGTGAGGCGAGGCGAGGCGAGGCGAGGAAGCCCACATCGCTACCAGTGGGCCCTCCAGCACGACACTGCCACACCCCGCACAGGCCCTCCGCTGAACACCAGGGACAAGATGCGTCCTCCGCTAGTGTCGAAGGCTGCACGCGCCCCAGCGAATGACAGGGGGTGCAACGAGCAGCAGTGCGTCTAACACACGCGGCGGTGCGCCCGCCAATTCGGCCGTCACTCTGCTGGGACGCCGGGCGCGTCTCCCCGCGCCCTCCTCGAGGAACTGGCGGTTGCGGAAGGAAGCGCTTTCGTCAAATGCGGCCGAAAACTAACATTTTGTGTGTTGGGAGAAAAGCCGAACGCGAATTCTGCCGTGCTCCTACATTAGACGAGCGCCAACGGCCATACCATGATGAATACACCGGTTCTCGTCCGATCAACGAAGTTAAGCATCATCGGGCCCGGCTAGTACTTGGATGGGTGACCGCCTGGGAAACCCGGGTGCTGTTGGCTCCCTTACTGTTTTTTTTTTGTTATGTCGCCAGCCCAATTTTCAAACTACCTTTCTGTTGTGACAAAGATGCTTCCTTAAGCCTTTTAAACTACTGTAATGGAACGAAAATGCAGTAATTAACTCAGTTTGAGGGAGAATGTGCTAACCAAGTTTGCCAAGAAGACTTTGAAAACGACAAAACACTACGAATCGGCAGGTGATTTCTGAAATACGTCACCGCCTATTGTTGTGTAGGTGTGTTGAGTTCCAAATTTGATTTGTAACCACGAACTTATTCCTTAGTCGTCTCGTCTCGTCTCGTCCCGCAGACGTTTGTCGTGCTTGCGCTGTCATATGGACCACGACCCGAGCGGCAGCGAGCGGCAGTCGAGCAAAGTCGGGACAAGTCGGGACGGGGACAGGGACAGGGATAGGAATGGTGCGAATGCACTGCAAACTACGCAGACACCTGGTGTGAGGCGAGGCGAGGCGAGGCGTGGCGAGGCGAGGAAGCCCACATCGCTACCAGTGGGCCCTCCAGCACGACACTGCCACACCCCGCACAGGCCCTCCGCTGAACACCAGGGACAAGATGCGTCCTCCGCTAGTGTCGAAGGCTGCACGCGCCCAGCGAATGACAGGGGGTGCAACGAGCAGCAGTGCGTCTAACACACGCGGCGGTGCGCCCGCCAATTCGGCCGTCACTCTGCTGGGACGCCGGGCGCGCCTCCCCGCGCCGTCCTCGAGGAACTGGCGGTTGCGGAAGGAAGCGCTTTCGTCAAATGCGGCCGAAAACTAACATTTTGTGTGTTGGGAGAAAAGCCGAACGCGAATTCTGCCGTGCTCCTACATTAGATGAGCGCCAACGGCCATACCATGATGAATACACTGGTTCTCGTCCGATCACCGAAGTTAAGCATCATCGGGCCCGGCCAGTACTTGGATGGGTGACCGCCTGGGAAACCCGGGTGCTGTTGGCTCCCTTCCTGTTTTTTTTTTTTTGTTATGTCGCCATCCCAAATTTCAAACTACCTTTCTGTTGTGACAAAGATGCTTCCTTAAGCCTTTTAAACTACTGTAATGGTACGAAAATGCAGTAATTAACTCAGTTTGAGGGAGAATGTGCTAACCAAGTTTGCCAAAAAGACTTTGAAAACGACAAAACAGTACGAATCGGCAGGTGATTTCTGAAATACGTCACCGCCTATTGTTGTGTAGGTGTGTTGAGTTCCAAATTTGATTTGTAACCACGAACTTATTCCTTAGTCGTCTCGTCTCGTCTCGTCTCGTCCCGCAGACGTTTGTCGTGCTTGCGCTGTCATATGGACCACGACCCGAGCGGCAGCGAGGGGCAGTCGAGCAAAGTCGGGACAAGTCGGGACGGGGACAGGGACAGGGATAGGAATGGTGCGAATGCACTGCAAACTTACGCAGACACCTGGTGTGAGGCGAGGCGAGGCGAGGCGAGGAAGCCCACATCGCTACCAGTGGGCCCTCCAGCACGACACTGCCACACCCCGCACAGGCCCTCCGCTGAACACCAGGGACAAGATGCGTCCTCCGCTAGTGTCGAAGGCTGCACGCGCCCAGCGAATGACAGGGGGTGCAACGAGCAGCAGTGCGTCTAACACACGCGGCGGTGCGCCCGCCAATTCGGCCGTCACTCTGCTGGGACGCCGGGCGCGCCTCCCCGCGCCGTCCTCGAGGAACTGGCGGTTGCGGAAGGAAGCGCTTTCGTCAAATGCGGCCGAAAACTAACATTTTGTGTGTTGGGAGAAAAGCCGAACGCGAATTCTGCCGTGCTCCTACATTAGATGAGCGCCAACGGCCATACCATGATGAATACACTGGTTCTCGTCCGATCACCGAAGTTAAGCATCATCGGGCCCGGCCAGTACTTGGATGGGTGACCGCCTGGGAAACCCGGGTGCTGTTGGCTCCCTTCCTGTTTTTTTTTTTTTGTTATGTCGCCATCCCAAATTTCAAACTACCTTTCTGTTGTGACAAAGATGCTTCCTTAAGCCTTTTAAACTACTGTACTGGTACGAAAATGCAGTAATTAACTCAGTTTGAGGGAGAATGTGCTAACCAAGTTTGCCAAAAAGACTTTGAAAACGACAAAACAGTACGAATCGGCAGGTGATTTCTGAAATACGTCACCGCCTATTGTTGTGTAGGTGTGTTGAGTTCCAAATTTGATTTGTAACCACGAACTTATTCCTTAGTCGTCTCGTCTCGTCTCGTCTCGTCCCGCAGACGTTTGTCGTGCTTGCGCTGTCATATGGACCACGACCCGAGCGGCAGCGAGGGGCAGTCGAGCAAAGTCGGGACAAGTCGGGACGGGGACAGGGACAGGGATAGGAATGGTGCGAATGCACTGCAAACTTACGCAGACACCTGGTGTGAGGCGAGGCGAGGCGAGGCGAGGAAGCCCACATCGCTACCAGTGGGCCCTCCAGCACGACACTGCCACACCCCGCACAGGCCCTCCGCTGAACACCAGGGACAAGATGCGTCCTCCGCTAGTGTCGAAGGCTGCACGCGCCCCAGCGAATGACAGGGGGTGCAACGAGCAGCAGTGCGTCTAACACACGCGGCGGTGCGCCCGCCAATTCGGCCGTCACTCTGCTGGGACGCCGGGCGCGTCTCCCCGCGCCCTCCTCGAGGAACTGGCGGTTGCGGAAGGAAGCGCTTTCGTCAAATGCGGCCGAAAACTAACATTTTGTGTGTTGGGAGAAAAGCCGAACGCGAATTCTGCCGTGCTCCTACATTAGACGAGCGCCAACGGCCATACCATGATGAATACACCGGTTCTCGTCCGATCAACGAAGTTAAGCATCATCGGGCCCGGCTAGTACTTGGATGGGTGACCGCCTGGGAAACCCGGGTGCTGTTGGCTACCTTACTGTTTTTTTTTTGTTATGTCGCCAGCCCAATTTTCAAACTACCTTTCTGTTGTGACAAAGATGCTTCCTTAAGCCTTTTAAACTACTGTAATGGAACGAAAATGCAGTAATTAACTCAGTTTGAGGGAGAATGTGCTAACCAAGTTTGCCAAGAAGACTTTGAAAACGACAAAACACTACGAATCGGCAGGTGATTTCTGAAATACGTCACCGCCTATTGTTGTGTAGGTGTGTTGAGTTCCAAATTTGATTTGTAACCACGAACTTATTCCTTAGTCGTCTCGTCTCGTCTCGTCCCGCAGACGTTTGTCGTGCTTGCGCTGTCATATGGACCACGACCCGAGCGGCAGCGAGCGGCAGTCGAGCAAAGTCGGGACAAGTCGGGACGGGGACAGGGACAGGGATAGGAATGGTGCGAATGCACTGCAAACTTACGCAGACACCTGGTGTGAGGCGAGGCGAGGCGAGGCGAGGAAGCCCACATCGCTACCAGTGGGCCCTCCAGCACGACACTGCCACACCCCGCACAGGCCCTCCGCTGAACACCAGGGACAAGATGCGTCCTCCGCTAGTGTCGAAGGCTGCACGCGCCCCAGCGAATGACAGGGGGTGCAACGAGCAGCAGTGCGTCTAACACACGCGGCGGTGCGCCCGCCAATTCGGCCGTCACTCTGCTGGGACGCCGGGCGCGTCTCCCCGCGCCCTCCTCGAGGAACTGGCGGTTGCGGAAGGAAGCGCTTTCGTCAAATGCGGCCGAAAACTAACATTTTGTGTGTTGGGAGAAAAGCCGAACGCGAATTCTGCCGTGCTCCTACATTAGACGAGCGCCAACGGCCATACCATGATGAATACACCGGTTCTCGTCCGATCAACGAAGTTAAGCATCATCGGGCCCGGCTAGTACTTGGATGGGTGACCGCCTGGGAAACCCGGGTGCTGTTGGCTCCCTTACTGTTTTTTTTTTGTTATGTCGCCAGCCCAATTTTCAAACTACCTTTCTGTTGTGACAAAGATGCTTCCTTAAGCCTTTTAAACTACTGTAATGGAACGAAAATGCAGTAATTAACTCAGTTTGAGGGAGAATGTGCTAACCAAGTTTGCCAAGAAGACTTTGAAAACGACAAAACACTACGAATCGGCAGGTGATTTCTGAAATACGTCACCGCCTATTGTTGTGTAGGTGTGTTGAGTTCCAAATTTGATTTGTAACCACGAACTTATTCCTTAGTCGTCTCGTCTCGTCTCGTCCCGCAGACGTTTGTCGTGCTTGCGCTGTCATATGGACCACGACCCGAGCGGCAGCGAGCGGCAGTCGAGCAAAGTCGGGACAAGTCGGGACGGGGACAGGGACAGGGATAGGAATGGTGCGAATGCACTGCAAACTACGCAGACACCTGGTGTGAGGCGAGGCGAGGCGAGGCGTGGCGAGGCGAGGAAGCCCACATCGCTACCAGTGGGCCCTCCAGCACGACACTGCCACACCCCGCACAGGCCCTCCGCTGAACACCAGGGACAAGATGCGTCCTCCGCTAGTGTCGAAGGCTGCACGCGCCCAGCGAATGACAGGGGGTGCAACGAGCAGCAGTGCGTCTAACACACGCGGCGGTGCGCCCGCCAATTCGGCCGTCACTCTGCTGGGACGCCGGGCGTGCCTCCCCGCGCCGTCCTCGAGGAACTGGCGGTTGCGGAAGGAAGCGCTTTCGTCAAATGCGGCCGAAAACTAACATTTTGTGTGTTGGGAGAAAAGCCGAACGCGAATTCTGCCGTGCTCCTACATTAGATGAGCGCCAACGGCCATACCATGATGAATACACCGGTTCTCGTCCGATCACCGAAGTTAAGCATCATCGGGCTCGGCTAGTACTTGGATGGGTGACCGCCTGGGAAACCCGGGTGCTGTTGGCTCCCTTACTGTTTTTTTTTTTGTTATGTCGCCAGCCCAATTTTCAAACTACCTTTCTGTTGTGACAAAGATGCTTCCTTAAGCCTTTTAAACTACTGTAATGGAACGAAAATGCAGTAATTAACTCAGTTTGAGGGAGAATGTGCTAACCAAGTTTGCCAAGAAGACTTTGAAAACGACAAAACACTACGAATCGGCAGGTGATTTCTGAAATACGTCACCGCCTATTGTTGTGTAGGTGTGTTGAGTTCCAAATTTGATTTGTAACCACGAACTTATTCCTTAGTCGTCTCGTCTCGTCTCGTCCCGCAGACGTTTGTCGTGCTTGCGCTGTCATATGGACCACGACCCGAGCGGCAGCGAGCGGCAGTCGAGCAAAGTCGGGACAAGTCGGGACGGGGACAGGGACAGGGATAGGAATGGTGCGAATGCACTGCAAACTACGCAGACACCTGGTGTGAGGCGAGGCGAGGCGAGGCGTGGCGAGGCGAGGAAGCCCACATCGCTACCAGTGGGCCCTCCAGCACGACACTGCCACACCCCGCACAGGCCCTCCGCTGAACACCAGGGACAAGATGCGTCCTCCGCTAGTGTCGAAGGCTGCACGCGCCCAGCGAATGACAGGGGGTGCAACGAGCAGCAGTGCGTCTAACACACGCGGCGGTGCGCCCGCCAATTCGGCCGTCACTCTGCTGGGACGCCGGGCGCGCCTCCCCGCGCCGTCCTCGAGGAACTGGCGGTTGCGGAAGGAAGCGCTTTCGTCAAATGCGGCCGAAAACTAACATTTTGTGTGTTGGGAGAAAAGCCGAACGCGAATTCTGCCGTGCTCCTACATTAGATGAGCGCCAACGGCCATACCATGATGAATACACTGGTTCTCGTCCGATCACCGAAGTTAAGCATCATCGGGCCCGGCCAGTACTTGGATGGGTGACCGCCTGGGAAACCCGGGTGCTGTTGGCTCCCTTCCTGTTTTTTTTTTTTTGTTATGTCGCCATCCCAAATTTCAAACTACCTTTCTGTTGTGACAAAGATGCTTCCTTAAGCCTTTTAAACTACTGTAATGGTACGAAAATGCAGTAATTAACTCAGTTTGAGGGAGAATGTGCTAACCAAGTTTGCCAAAAAGACTTTGAAAACGACAAAACAGTACGAATCGGCAGGTGATTTCTGAAATACGTCACCGCCTATTGTTGTGTAGGTGTGTTGAGTTCCAAATTTGATTTGTAACCACGAACTTATTCCTTAGTCGTCTCGTCTCGTCTCGTCTCGTCCCGCAGACGTTTGTCGTGCTTGCGCTGTCATATGGACCACGACCCGAGCGGCAGCGAGGGGCAGTCGAGCAAAGTCGGGACAAGTCGGGACGGGGACAGGGACAGGGATAGGAATGGTGCGAATGCACTGCAAACTTACGCAGACACCTGGTGTGAGGCGAGGCGAGGCGAGGCGAGGAAGCCCACATCGCTACCAGTGGGCCCTCCAGCACGACACTGCCACACCCCGCACAGGCCCTCCGCTGAACACCAGGGACAAGATGCGTCCTCCGCTAGTGTCGAAGGCTGCACGCGCCCCAGCGAATGACAGGGGGTGCAACGAGCAGCAGTGCGTCTAACACACGCGGCGGTGCGCCCGCCAATTCGGCCGTCACTCTGCTGGGACGCCGGGCGCGTCTCCCCGCGCCCTCCTCGAGGAACTGGCGGTTGCGGAAGGAAGCGCTTTCGTCAAATGCGGCCGAAAACTAACATTTTGTGTGTTGGGAGAAAAGCCGAACGCGAATTCTGCCGTGCTCCTACATTAGACGAGCGCCAACGGCCATACCATGATGAATACACCGGTTCTCGTCCGATCAACGAAGTTAAGCATCATCGGGCCCGGCTAGTACTTGGATGGGTGACCGCCTGGGAAACCCGGGTGCTGTTGGCTCCCTTACTGTTTTTTTTTTGTTATGTCGCCAGCCCAATTTTCAAACTACCTTTCTGTTGTGACAAAGATGCTTCCTTAAGCCTTTTAAACTACTGTAATGGAACGAAAATGCAGTAATTAACTCAGTTTGAGGGAGAATGTGCTAACCAAGTTTGCCAAGAAGACTTTGAAAACGACAAAACACTACGAATCGGCAGGTGATTTCTGAAATACGTCACCGCCTATTGTTGTGTAGGTGTGTTGAGTTCCAAATTTGATTTGTAACCACGAACTTATTCCTTAGTCGTCTCGTCTCGTCTCGTCCCGCAGACGTTTGTCGTGCTTGCGCTGTCATATGGACCACGACCCGAGCGGCAGCGAGCGGCAGTCGAGCAAAGTCGGGACAAGTCGGGACGGGGACAGGGACAGGGATAGGAATGGTGCGAATGCACTGCAAACTACGCAGACACCTGGTGTGAGGCGAGGCGAGGCGAGGCGTGGCGAGGCGAGGAAGCCCACATCGCTACCAGTGGGCCCTCCAGCACGACACTGCCACACCCCGCACAGGCCCTCCGCTGAACACCAGGGACAAGATGCGTCCTCCGCTAGTGTCGAAGGCTGCACGCGCCCAGCGAATGACAGGGGGTGCAACGAGCAGCAGTGCGTCTAACACACGCGGCGGTGCGCCCGCCAATTCGGCCGTCACTCTGCTGGGACGCCGGGCGCGTCTCCCCGCGCCGTCCTCGAGGAACTGGCGGTTGCGGAAGGAAGCGCTTTCGTCAAATGCGGCCGAAAACTAACATTTTGTGTGTTGGGAGAAAAGCCGAACGCGAATTCTGCCGTGCTCCTACATTAGATGAGCGCCAACGGCCATACCATGATGAATACACCGGTTCTCGTCCGATCACCGAATTTAAGCATCATCGGGCTCGGCTAGTACTTGGATGGGTGACCGCCTGGGAAACCCGGGTGCTGTTGGCTCCCTTACTGTTTTTTTTTTTTGTTATGTCGCCAGCCCAATTTTCAAACTACCTTTCTGTTGTGACAAAGATGCTTCCTTAAGCCTTTTAAACTACTGTAATGGAACGAAAATGCAGTAATTAACTCAGTTTGAGGGAGAATGTGCTAACCAAGTTTGCCAAGAAGACTTTGAAAACGACAAAACACTACGAATCGGCAGGTGATTTCTGAAATACGTCACCGCCTATTGTTGTGTAGGTGTGTTGAGTTCCAAATTTGATTTGTAACCACGAACTTATTCCTTAGTCGTCTCGTCTCGTCTCGTCCCGCAGACGTTTGTCGTGCTTGCGCTGTCATATG
Source organism: Schistocerca cancellata (assembly GCF_023864275.1). Classification (NCBI taxonomy): domain Eukaryota; kingdom Metazoa; phylum Arthropoda; class Insecta; order Orthoptera; family Acrididae; genus Schistocerca; species Schistocerca cancellata. The sequence goes on along the minus strand of NW_026047143.1, from coordinate 3,897,081 downwards.
GACCACGACCCGAGCGGCAGCGAGCGGCAGTCGAGCAAAGTCGGGACAAGTCGGGACGGGGACAGGGACAGGGATAGGAATGGTGCGAATGCACTGCAAACTACGCAGACACCTGGTGTGAGGCGAGGCGAGGCGAGGCGAGGCGTGGCGAGGCGAGGAAGCCCACATCGCTACCAGTGGGCCCTCCAGCACGACACTGCCACACCCCGCACAGGCCCTCCGCTGAACACCAGGGACAAGATGCGTCCTCCGCTAGTGTCGAAGGCTGCACGCGCCCAGCGAATGACAGGGGGTGCAACGAGCAGCAGTGCGTCTAACACACGCGGCGGTGCGCCCGCCAATTCGGCCGTCACTCTGCTGGGACGCCGGGCGTGCCTCCCCGCGCCGTCCTCGAGGAACTGGCGGTTGCGGAAGGAAGCGCTTTCGTCAAATGCGGCCGAAAACTAACATTTTGTGTGTTGGGAGAAAAGCCGAACGCGAATTCTGCCGTGCTCCTACATTAGATGAGCGCCAACGGCCATACCATGATGAATACACCGGTTCTCGTCCGATCACCGAAGTTAAGCATCATCGGGCTCGGCTAGTACTTGGATGGGTGACCGCCTGGGAAACCCGGGTGCTGTTGGCTCCCTTACTGTTTTTTTTTTTGTTATGTCGCCAGCCCAATTTTCAAACTACCTTTCTGTTGTGACAAAGATGCTTCCTTAAGCCTTTTAAACTACTGTAATGGAACGAAAATGCAGTAATTAACTCAGTTTGAGGGAGAATGTGCTAACCAAGTTTGCCAAGAAGACTTTGAAAACGACAAAACACTACGAATCGGCAGGTGATTTCTGAAATACGTCACCGCCTATTGTTGTGTAGGTGTGTTGAGTTCCAAATTTGATTTGTAACCACGAACTTATTCCTTAGTCGTCTCGTCTCGTCTCGTCCCGCAGACGTTTGTCGTGCTTGCGCTGTCATATGGACCACGACCCGAGCGGCAGCGAGCGGCAGTCGAGCAAAGTCGGGACAAGTCGGGACGGGGACAGGGACAGGGATAGGAATGGTGCGAATGCACTGCAAACTACGCAGACACCTGGTGTGAGGCGAGGCGAGGCGAGGCGTGGCGAGGCGAGGAAGCCCACATCGCTACCAGTGGGCCCTCCAGCACGACACTGCCACACCCCGCACAGGCCCTCCGCTGAACACCAGGGACAAGATGCGTCCTCCGCTAGTGTCGAAGGCTGCACGCGCCCAGCGAATGACAGGGGGTGCAACGAGCAGCAGTGCGTCTAACACACGCGGCGGTGCGCCCGCCAATTCGGCCGTCACTCTGCTGGGACGCCGGGCGCGTCTCCCCGTGCCGTCCTCGAGGAACTGGCGGTTGCGGAAGGAAGCGCTTTCGTCAAATGCGGCCGAAAACTAACATTTTGTGTGTTGGGAGAAAAGCCGAACGCGAATTCTGCCGTGCTCCTACATTAGATGAGCGCCAACGGCCATACCATGATGAATACACCGGTTCTCGTCCGATCACCGAAGTTAAGCATCATCGGGCTCGGCTAGTACTTGGATGGGTGACCGCCTGGGAAACCCGGGTGCTGTTGGCTCCCTTACTGTTTTTTTTTTTGTTATGTCGCCAGCCCAATTTTCAAACTACCTTTCTGTTGTGACAAAGATGCTTCCTTAAGCCTTTTAAACTACTGTAATGGAACGAAAATGCAGTAATTAACTCAGTTTGAGGGAGAATGTGCTAACCAAGTTTGCCAAGAAGACTTTGAAAACGACAAAACACTACGAATCGGCAGGTGATTTCTGAAATACGTCACCGCCTATTGTTGTGTAGGTGTGTTGAGTTCCAAATTTGATTTGTAACCACGAACTTATTCCTTAGTCGTCTCGTCTCGTCTCGTCCCGCAGACGTTTGTCGTGCTTGCGCTGTCATATGGACCACGACCCGAGCGGCAGCGAGCGGCAGTCGAGCAAAGTCGGGACAAGTCGGGACGGGGACAGGGACAGGGATAGGAATGGTGCGAATGCACTGCAAACTACGCAGACACCTGGTGTGAGGCGAGGCGAGGCGAGGCGAGGCGTGGCGAGGCGAGGAAGCCCACATCGCTACCAGTGGGCCCTCCAGCACGACACTGCCACACCCCGCACAGGCCCTCCGCTGAACACCAGGGACAAGATGCGTCCTCCGCTAGTGTCGAAGGCTGCACGCGCCCAGCGAATGACAGGGGGTGCAACGAGCAGCAGTGCGTCTAACACACGCGGCGGTGCGCCCGCCAATTCGGCCGTCACTCTGCTGGGACGCCGGGCGTGCCTCCCCGCGCCGTCCTCGAGGAACTGGCGGTTGCGGAAGGAAGCGCTTTCGTCAAATGCGGCCGAAAACTAACATTTTGTGTGTTGGGAGAAAAGCCGAACGCGAATTCTGCCGTGCTCCTACATTAGATGAGCGCCAACGGCCATACCATGATGAATACACCGGTTCTCGTCCGATCACCGAAGTTAAGCATCATCGGGCTCGGCTAGTACTTGGATGGGTGACCGCCTGGGAAACCCGGGTGCTGTTGGCTCCCTTACTGTTTTTTTTTTTGTTATGTCGCCAGCCCAATTTTCAAACTACCTTTCTGTTGTGACAAAGATGCTTCCTTAAGCCTTTTAAACTACTGTAATGGAACGAAAATGCAGTAATTAACTCAGTTTGAGGGAGAATGTGCTAACCAAGTTTGCCAAGAAGACTTTGAAAACGACAAAACACTACGAATCGGCAGGTGATTTCTGAAATACGTCACCGCCTATTGTTGTGTAGGTGTGTTGAGTTCCAAATTTGATTTGTAACCACGAACTTATTCCTTAGTCGTCTCGTCTCGTCTCGTCCCGCAGACGTTTGTCGTGCTTGCGCTGTCATATGGACCACGACCCGAGCGGCAGCGAGCGGCAGTCGAGCAAAGTCGGGACAAGTCGGGACGGGGACAGGGACAGGGATAGGAATGGTGCGAATGCACTGCAAACTACGCAGACACCTGGTGTGAGGCGAGGCGAGGCGAGGCGAGGCGTGGCGAGGCGAGGAAGCCCACATCGCTACCAGTGGGCCCTCCAGCACGACACTGCCACACCCCGCACAGGCCCTCCGCTGAACACCAGGGACAAGATGCGTCCTCCGCTAGTGTCGAAGGCTGCACGCGCCCAGCGAATGACAGGGGGTGCAACGAGCAGCAGTGCGTCTAACACACGCGGCGGTGCGCCCGCCAATTCGGCCGTCACTCTGCTGGGACGCCGGGCGTGCCTCCCCGCGCCGTCCTCGAGGAACTGGCGGTTGCGGAAGGAAGCGCTTTCGTCAAATGCGGCCGAAAACTAACATTTTGTGTGTTGGGAGAAAAGCCGAACGCGAATTCTGCCGTGCTCCTACATTAGATGAGCGCCAACGGCCATACCATGATGAATACACCGGTTCTCGTCCGATCACCGAAGTTAAGCATCATCGGGCTCGGCTAGTACTTGGATGGGTGACCGCCTGGGAAACCCGGGTGCTGTTGGCTCCCTTACTGTTTTTTTTTTTGTTATGTCGCCAGCCCAATTTTCAAACTACCTTTCTGTTGTGACAAAGATGCTTCCTTAAGCCTTTTAAACTACTGTAATGGAACGAAAATGCAGTAATTAACTCAGTTTGAGGGAGAATGTGCTAACCAAGTTTGCCAAGAAGACTTTGAAAACGACAAAACACTACGAATCGGCAGGTGATTTCTGAAATACGTCACCGCCTATTGTTGTGTAGGTGTGTTGAGTTCCAAATTTGATTTGTAACCACGAACTTATTCCTTAGTCGTCTCGTCTCGTCTCGTCCCGCAGACGTTTGTCGTGCTTGCGCTGTCATATGGACCACGACCCGAGCGGCAGCGAGCGGCAGTCGAGCAAAGTCGGGACAAGTCGGGACGGGGACAGGGACAGGGATAGGAATGGTGCGAATGCACTGCAAACTACGCAGACACCTGGTGTGAGGCGAGGCGAGGCGAGGCGAGGCGTGGCGAGGCGAGGAAGCCCACATCGCTACCAGTGGGCCCTCCAGCACGACACTGCCACACCCCGCACAGGCCCTCCGCTGAACACCAGGGACAAGATGCGTCCTCCGCTAGTGTCGAAGGCTGCACGCGCCCAGCGAATGACAGGGGGTGCAACGAGCAGCAGTGCGTCTAACACACGCGGCGGTGCGCCCGCCAATTCGGCCGTCACTCTGCTGGGACGCCGGGCGTGCCTCCCCGCGCCGTCCTCGAGGAACTGGCGGTTGCGGAAGGAAGCGCTTTCGTCAAATGCGGCCGAAAACTAACATTTTGTGTGTTGGGAGAAAAGCCGAACGCGAATTCTGCCGTGCTCCTACATTAGATGAGCGCCAACGGCCATACCATGATGAATACACCGGTTCTCGTCCGATCACCGAAGTTAAGCATCATCGGGCTCGGCTAGTACTTGGATGGGTGACCGCCTGGGAAACCCGGGTGCTGTTGGCTCCCTTACTGTTTTTTTTTTGTTATGTCGCCAGCCCAATTTTCAAACTACCTTTCTGTTGTGACAAAGATGCTTCCTTAAGCCTTTTAAACTACTGTAATGGAACGAAAATGCAGTAATTAACTCAGTTTGAGGGAGAATGTGCTAACCAAGTTTGCCAAGAAGACTTTGAAAACGACAAAACACTACGAATCGGCAGGTGATTTCTGAAATACGTCACCGCCTATTGTTGTGTAGGTGTGTTGAGTTCCAAATTTGATTTGTAACCACGAACTTATTCCTTAGTCGTCTCGTCTCGTCTCGTCCCGCAGACGTTTGTCGTGCTTGCGCTGTCATATGGACCACGACCCGAGCGGCAGCGAGCGGCAGTCGAGCAAAGTCGGGACAAGTCGGGACGGGGACAGGGACAGGGATAGGAATGGTGCGAATGCACTGCAAACTACGCAGACACCTGGTGTGAGGCGAGGCGAGGCGAGGCGTGGCGAGGCGAGGAAGCCCACATCGCTACCAGTGGGCCCTCCAGCACGACACTGCCACACCCCGCACAGGCCCTCCGCTGAACACCAGGGACAAGATGCGTCCTCCGCTAGTGTCGAAGGCTGCACGCGCCCAGCGAATGACAGGGGGTGCAACGAGCAGCAGTGCGTCTAACACACGCGGCGGTGCGCCCGCCAATTCGGCCGTCACTCTGCTGGGACGCCGGGCGTGCCTCCCCGCGCCGTCCTCGAGGAACTGGCGGTTGCGGAAGGAAGCGCTTTCGTCAAATGCGGCCGAAAACTAACATTTTGTGTGTTGGGAGAAAAGCCGAACGCGAATTCTGCCGTGCTCCTACATTAGATGAGCGCCAACGGCCATACCATGATGAATACACCGGTTCTCGTCCGATCACCGAAGTTAAGCATCATCGGGCTCGGCTAGTACTTGGATGGGTGACCGCCTGGGAAACCCGGGTGCTGTTGGCTCCCTTACTGTTTTTTTTTTGTTATGTCGCCAGCCCAATTTTCAAACTACCTTTCTGTTGTGACAAAGATGCTTCCTTAAGCCTTTTAAACTACTGTAATGGAACGAAAATGCAGTAATTAACTCAGTTTGAGGGAGAATGTGCTAACCAAGTTTGCCAAGAAGACTTTGAAAACGACAAAACACTACGAATCGGCAGGTGATTTCTGAAATACGTCACCGCCTATTGTTGTGTAGGTGTGTTGAGTTCCAAATTTGATTTGTAACCACGAACTTATTCCTTAGTCGTCTCGTCTCGTCTCGTCCCGCAGACGTTTGTCGTGCTTGCGCTGTCATATGGACCACGACCCGAGCGGCAGCGAGCGGCAGTCGAGCAAAGTCGGGACAAGTCGGGACGGGGACAGGGACAGGGATAGGAATGGTGCGAATGCACTGCAAACTACGCAGACACCTGGTGTGAGGCGAGGCGAGGCGAGGCGTGGCGAGGCGAGGAAGCCCACATCGCTACCAGTGGGCCCTCCAGCACGACACTGCCACACCCCGCACAGGCCCTCCGCTGAACACCAGGGACAAGATGCGTCCTCCGCTAGTGTCGAAGGCTGCACGCGCCCAGCGAATGACAGGGGGTGCAACGAGCAGCAGTGCGTCTAACACACGCGGCGGTGCGCCCGCCAATTCGGCCGTCACTCTGCTGGGACGCCGGGCGTGCCTCCCCGCGCCGTCCTCGAGGAACTGGCGGTTGCGGAAGGAAGCGCTTTCGTCAAATGCGGCCGAAAACTAACATTTTGTGTGTTGGGAGAAAAGCCGAACGCGAATTCTGCCGTGCTCCTACATTAGATGAGCGCCAACGGCCATACCATGATGAATACACCGGTTCTCGTCCGATCACCGAAGTTAAGCATCATCGGGCTCGGCTAGTACTTGGATGGGTGACCGCCTGGGAAACCCGGGTGCTGTTGGCTCCCTTACTGTTTTTTTTTTTTTGTTATGTCGCCAGCCCAATTTTCAAACTACCTTTCTGTTGTGACAAAGATGCTTCCTTAAGCCTTTTAAACTACTGTAATGGAACGAAAATGCAGTAATTAACTCAGTTTGAGGGAGAATGTGCTAACCAAGTTTGCCAAGAAGACTTTGAAAACGACAAAACACTACGAATCGGCAGGTGATTTCTGAAATACGTCACCGCCTATTGTTGTGTAGGTGTGTTGAGTTCCAAATTTGATTTGTAACCACGAACTTATTCCTTAGTCGTCTCGTCTCGTCTCGTCCCGCAGACGTTTGTCGTGCTTGCGCTGTCATATGGACCACGACCCGAGCGGCAGCGAGCGGCAGTCGAGCAAAGTCGGGACAAGTCGGGACGGGGACAGGGACAGGGATAGGAATGGTGCGAATGCACTGCAAACTACGCAGACACCTGGTGTGAGGCGAGGCGAGGCGAGGCGTGGCGAGGCGAGGAAGCCCACATCGCTACCAGTGGGCCCTCCAGCACGACACTGCCACACCCCGCACAGGCCCTCCGCTGAACACCAGGGACAAGATGCGTCCTCCGCTAGTGTCGAAGGCTGCACGCGCCCAGCGAATGACAGGGGGTGCAACGAGCAGCAGTGCGTCTAACACACGCGGCGGTGCGCCCGACAATTCGGCCGTCACTCTGCTGGGACGCCGGGCGTGCCTCCCCGCGCCGTCCTCGAGGAACTGGCGGTTGCGGAAGGAAGCGCTTTCGTCAAATGCGGCCGAAAACTAACATTTTGTGTGTTGGGAGAAAAGCCGAACGCGAATTCTGCCGTGCTCCTACATTAGATGAGCGCCAACGGCCATACCATGATGAATACACCGGTTCTCGTCCGATCACCGAAGTTAAGCATCATCGGGCTCGGCTAGTACTTGGATGGGTGACCGCCTGGGAAACCCGGGTGCTGTTGGCTCCGTTACTGTTTTTTTTTTTGTTATGTCGCCAGCCCAATTTTCAAACTACCTTTCTGTTGTGACAAAGATGCTTCCTTAAGCCTTTTAAACTACTGTAATGGAACGAAAATGCAGTAATTAACTCAGTTTGAGGGAGAATGTGCTAACCAAGTTTGCCAAGAAGACTTTGAAAACGACAAAACACTACGAATCGGCAGGTGATTTCTGAAATACGTCACCGCCTATTGTTGTGTAGGTGTGTTGAGTTCCAAATTTGATTTGTAACCACGAACTTATTCCTTAGTCGTCTCGTCTCGTCTCGTCTCGTCCCGCAGACGTTTGTCGTGCTTGCGCTGTCATATGGACCACGACCCGAGCGGCAGCGAGCGGCAGTCGAGCAAAGTCGGGACAAGTCGGGACGGGGACAGGGACAGGGATAGGAATGGTGCGAATGCACTGCAAACTACGCAGACACCTGGTGTGAGGCGAGGCGAGGCGAGGCGTGGCGAGGCGAGGAAGCCCACATCGCTACCAGTGGGCCCTCCAGCACGACACTGCCACACCCCGCACAGGCCCTCCGCTGAACACCAGGGACAAGATGCGTCCTCCGCTAGTGTCGAAGGCTGCACGCGCCCAGCGAATGACAGGGGGTGCAACGAGCAGCAGTGCGTCTAACACACGCGGCGGTGCGCCCGCCAATTCGGCCGTCACTCTGCTGGGACGCCGGGCGTGCCTCCCCGCGCCGTCCTCGAGGAACTGGCGGTTGCGGAAGGAAGCGCTTTCGTCAAATGCGGCCGAAAACTAACATTTTGTGTGTTGGGAGAAAAGCCGAACGCGAATTCTGCCGTGCTCCTACATTAGATGAGCGCCAACGGCCATACCATGATGAATACACCGGTTCTCGTCCGATCACCGAAGTTAAGCATCATCGGGCTCGGCTAGTACTTGGATGGGTGACCGCCTGGGAAACCCGGGTGCTGTTGGCTCCCTTACTGTTTTTTTTTTGTTATGTCGCCAGCCCAATTTTCAAACTACCTTTCTGTTGTGACAAAGATGCTTCCTTAAGCCTTTTAAACTACTGTAATGGAACGAAAATGCAGTAATTAACTCAGTTTGAGGGAGAATGTGCTAACCAAGTTTGCCAAGAAGACTTTGAAAACGACAAAACACTACGAATCGGCAGGTGATTTCTGAAATACGTCACCGCCTATTGTTGTGTAGGTGTGTTGAGTTCCAAATTTGATTTGTAACCACGAACTTATTCCTTAGTCGTCTCGTCTCGTCTCGTCCCGCAGACGTTTGTCGTGCTTGCGCTGTCATATGGACCACGACCCGAGCGGCAGCGAGCGGCAGTCGAGCAAAGTCGGGACAAGTCGGGACGGGGACAGGGACAGGGATAGGAATGGTGCGAATGCACTGCAAACTACGCAGACACCTGGTGTGAGGCGAGGCGAGGCGAGGCGTGGCGAGGCGAGGAAGCCCACATCGCTACCAGTGGGCCCTCCAGCACGACACTGCCACACCCCGCACAGGCCCTCCGCTGAACACCAGGGACAAGATGCGTCCTCCGCTAGTGTCGAAGGCTGCACGCGCCCAGCGAATGACAGGGGGTGCAACGAGCAGCAGTGCGTCTAACACACGCGGCGGTGCGCCCGCCAATTCGGCCGTCACTCTGCTGGGACGCCGGGCGTGCCTCCCCGCGCCGTCCTCGAGGAACTGGCGGTTGCGGAAGGAAGCGCTTTCGTCAAATGCGGCCGAAAACTAACATTTTGTGTGTTGGGAGAAAAGCCGAACGCGAATTCTGCCGTGCTCCTACATTAGATGAGCGCCAACGGCCATACCATGATGAATACACCGGTTCTCGTCCGATCACCGAAGTTAAGCATCATCGGGCTCGGCTAGTACTTGGATGGGTGACCGCCTGGGAAACCCGGGTGCTGTTGGCTCCCTTACTGTTTTTTTTTTTTTGTTATGTCGCCAGCCCAATTTTCAAACTACCTTTCTGTTGTGACAAAGATGCTTCCTTAAGCCTTTTAAACTACTGTAATGGAACGAAAATGCAGTAATTAACTCAGTTTGAGGGAGAATGTGCTAACCAAGTTTGCCAAGAAGACTTTGAAAACGACAAAACACTACGAATCGGCAGGTGATTTCTGAAATACGTCACCGCCTATTGTTGTGTAGGTGTGTTGAGTTCCAAATTTGATTTGTAACCACGAACTTATTCCTTAGTCGTCTCGTCTCGTCTCGTCTCGTCCCGCAGACGTTTGTCGTGCTTGCGCTGTCATATGGACCACGACCCGAGCGGCAGCGAGCGGCAGTCGAGCAAAGTCGGGACAAGTCGGGACGGGGACAGGGACAGGGATAGGAATGGTGCGAATGCACTGCAAACTACGCAGACACCTGGTGTGAGGCGAGGCGAGGCGAGGCGAGGAAGCCCACATCGCTACCAGTGGGCCCTCCAGCACGACACTGCCACACCCCGCACAGGCCCTCCGCTGAACACCAGGGACAAGATGCGTCCTCCGCTAGTGTCGAAGGCTGCACGCGCCCAGCGAATGACAGGGGGTGCAACGAGCAGCAGTGCGTCTAACACACGCGGCGGTGCGCCCGCCAATTCGGCCGTCACTCTGCTGGGACGCCGGGCGTGCCTCCCCGCGCCGTCCTCGAGGAACTGGCGGTAGCGGAAGGAAGCGCTTTCGTCAAATGCGGCCGAAAACTAACATTTTGTGTGTTGGGAGAAAAGCCGAACGCGAATTCTGCCGTGCTCCTACATTAGATGAGCGCCAACGGCCATACCATGATGAATACACCGGTTCTCGTCCGATCACCGAAGTTAAGCATCATCGGGCTCGGCTAGTACTTGGATGGGTGACCGCCTGGGAAACCCGGGTGCTGTTGGCTCCCTTACTGTTTTTTTTTTGTTATGTCGCCAGCCCAATTTTCAAACTACCTTTCTGTTGTGACAAAGATGCTTCCTTAAGCCTTTTAAACTACTGTAATGGAACGAAAATGCAGTAATTAACTCAGTTTGAGGGAGAATGTGCTAACCAAGTTTGCCAAGAAGACTTTGAAAACGACAAAACACTACGAATCGGCAGGTGATTTCTGAAATACGTCACCGCCTATTGTTGTGTAGGTGTGTTGAGTTCCAAATTTGATTTGTAACCACGAACTTATTCCTTAGTCGTCTCGTCTCGTCTCGTCCCGCAGACGTTTGTCGTGCTTGCGCTGTCATATGGACCACGACCCGAGCGGCAGCGAGCGGCAGTCGAGCAAAGTCGGGACAAGTCGGGACGGGGACAGGGACAGGGATAGGAATGGTGCGAATGCACTGCAAACTACGCAGACACCTGGTGTGAGGCGAGGCGAGGCGAGGCGAGGAAGCCCACATCGCTACCAGTGGGCCCTCCAGCACGACACTGCCACACCCCGCACAGGCCCTCCGCTGAACACCAGGGACAAGATGCGTCCTCCGCTAGTGTCGAAGGCTGCACGCGCCCAGCGAATGACAGGGGGTGCAACGAGCAGCAGTGCGTCTAACACACGCGGCGGTGCGCCCGCCAATTCGGCCGTCACTCTGCTGGGACGCCGGGCGCGTCTCCCCGCGCCGTCCTCGAGGAACTGGCGGTTGCGGAAGGAAGCGCTTTCGTCAAATGCGGCCGAAAACTAACATTTTGTGTGTTGGGAGAAAAGCCGAACGCGAATTCTGCCGTGCTCCTACATTAGATGAGCGCCAACGGCCATACCATGATGAATACACCGGTTCTCGTCCGATCACCGAATTTAAGCATCATCGGGCCCGGCTAGTACTTGGATGGGTGACCGCCTGGGAAACCCGGGTGCTGTTGGCTCCCTTACTGTTTTTTTTTTTGTTATGTCGCCAGCCCAATTTTCAAACTACCTTTCTGTTGTGACAAAGATGCTTCCTTAAGCCTTTTAAACTACTGTAATGGAACGAAAATGCAGTAATTAACTCAGTTTGAGGGAGAATGTGCTAACCAAGTTTGCCAAGAAGACTTTGAAAACGACAAAACAGTACGAATCGGCAGGTGATTTCTGAAATACGTCACCGCCTATTGTTGTGTAGGTGTGTTGAGTTCCAAATTTGATTTGTAACCACGAACTTATTCCTTAGTCGTCTCGTCTCGTCTCGTCTCGTCCCGCAGACGTTTGTCGTGCTTGCGCTGTCATATGGACCACGACCCGAGCGGCAGCGAGCGGCAGTCGAGCAAAGTCGGGACGGGGACAGGGACAGGGATAGGAATGGTGCGAATGCACTGCAAACTACGCAGACACCTGGTGTGAGGCGAGGCGAGGCGAGGCGTGGCGAGGCGAGGAAGCCCACATCTCTACCAGTGGGCCCTCCAGCACGACACTGCCACACCCCGCACAGGCCCTCCGCTGAACACCAGGGACAAGATGCGTCCTCCGCTAGTGTCGAAGGCTGCACGCGCCCAGCGAATGACAGGGGGTGCAACGAGCAACAGTGCGTCTAACACACGCGGCGGTGCGCCCGCCAATTCGGCCGTCACTCTGCTGGGACGCCGGGCGTGCCTCCCCGCGCCGTCCTCGAGGAACTGGCGGTTGCGGAAGGAAGCGCTTTCGTCAAATGCGGCCGAAAACTAACATTTTGTGTGTTGGGAGAAAAGCCGAACGCGAATTCTGCCGTGGTCCTACATTAGATGAGCGCCAACGGCCATACCATGATGAATACACCGGTTCTCGTCCGATCACCGAAGTTAAGCATCATCGGGCTCGGCTAGTACTTGGATGGGTGACCGCCTGGGAAACCCGGGTGCTGTTGGCTCCCTTACTGTTTTTTTTTTGTTATGTCGCCAGCCCAATTTTCAAACTACCTTTCTGTTGTGACAAAGATGCTTCCTTAAGCCTTTTAAACTACTGTAATGGAACGAAAATGCAGTAATTAACTCAGTTTGAGGGAGAATGTGCTAACCAAGTTTGCCAAGAAGACTTTGAAAACGACAAAACAGTACGAATCGGCAGGTGATTTCTGAAATACGTCACCGCCTATTGTTGTGTAGGTGTGTTGAGTTCCAAATTTGATTTGTAACCACGAACTTATTCCTTAGTCGTCTCGTCTCGTCTCGTCTCGTCCCGCAGACGTTTGTCGTGCTTGCGCTGTCATATGGACCACGACCCGAGCGGCAGCGAGCGGCAGTCGAGCAAAGTCGGGACGGGGACAGGGACAGGGATAGGAATGGTGCGAATGCACTGCAAACTACGCAGACACCTGGTGTGAGGCGAGGCGAGGCGAGGCGTGGCGAGGCGAGGAAGCCCACATCTCTACCAGTGGGCCCTCCAGCACGACACTGCCACACCCCGCACAGGCCCTCCGCTGAACACCAGGGACAAGATGCGTCCTCCGCTAGTGTCGAAGGCTGCACGCGCCCAGCGAATGACAGGGGGTGCAACGAGCAACAGTGCGTCTAACACACGCGGCGGTGCGCCCGCCAATTCGGCCGTCACTCTGCTGGGACGCCGGGCGTGCCTCCCCGCGCCGTCCTCGAGGAACTGGCGGTTGCGGAAGGAAGCGCTTTCGTCAAATGCGGCCGAAAACTAACATTTTGTGTGTTGGGAGAAAAGCCGAACGCGAATTCTGCCGTGGTCCTACATTAGATGAGCGCCAACGGCCATACCATGATGAATACACCGGTTCTCGTCCGATCACCGAAGTTAAGCATCATCGGGCTCGGCTAGTACTTGGATGGGTGACCGCCTGGGAAACCCGGGTGCTGTTGGCTCCCTTACTGTTTTTTTTTTGTTATGTCGCCAGCCCAATTTTCAAACTACCTTTCTGTTGTGACAAAGATGCTTCCTTAAGCCTTTTAAACTACTGTAATGGAACGAAAATGCAGTAATTAACTCAGTTTGAGGGAGAATGTGCTAACCAAGTTTGCCAAGAAGACTTTGAAAACGACAAAACACTACGAATCGGCAGGTGATTTCTGAAATACGTCACCGCCTATTGTTGTGTAGGTGTGTTGAGTTCCAAATTTGATTTGTAACCACGAACTTATTCCTTAGTCGTCTCGTCTCGTCTCGTCCCGCAGACGTTTGTCGTGCTTGCGCTGTCATATGGACCACGACCCGAGCGGCAGCGAGCGGCAGTCGAGCAAAGTCGGGACGGGGACAGGGACAGGGATAGGAATGGTGCGAATGCACTGCAAACTACGCAGACACCTGGTGTGAGGCGAGGCGAGGCGAGGCGTGGCGAGGCGAGGAAGCCCACATCTCTACCAGTGGGCCCTCCAGCACGACACTGCCACACCCCGCACAGGCCCTCCGCTGAACACCAGGGACAAGATGCGTCCTCCGCTAGTGTCGAAGGCTGCACGCGCCCAGCGAATGACAGGGGGTGCAACGAGCAACAGTGCGTCTAACACACGCGGCGGTGCGCCCGCCAATTCGGCCGTCACTCTGCTGGGACGCCGGGCGTGCCTCCCCGCGCCGTCCTCGAGGAACTGGCGGTTGCGGAAGGAAGCGCTTTCGTCAAATGCGGCCGAAAACTAACATTTTGTGTGTTGGGAGAAAAGCCGAACGCGAATTCTGCCGTGGTCCTACATTAGATGAGCGCCAACGGCCATACCATGATGAATACACCGGTTCTCGTCCGATCACCGAAGTTAAGCATCATCGGGCTCGGCTAGTACTTGGATGGGTGACCGCCTGGGAAACCCGGGTGCTGTTGGCTCCCTTACTGTTTTTTTTTTGTTATGTCGCCAGCCCAATTTTCAAACTACCTTTCTGTTGTGACAAAGATGCTTCCTTAAGCCTTTTAAACTACTGTAATGGAACGAAAATGCAGTAATTAACTCAGTTTGAGGGAGAATGTGCTAACCAAGTTTGCCAAGAAGACTTTGAAAACGACAAAACAGTACGAATCGGCAGGTGATTTCTGAAATACGTCACCGCCTATTGTTGTGTAGGTGTGTTGAGTTCCAAATTTGATTTGTAACCACGAACTTATTCCTTAGTCGTCTCGTCTCGTCTCGTCTCGTCCCGCAGACGTTTGTCGTGCTTGCGCTGTCATATGGACCACGACCCGAGCGGCAGCGAGCGGCAGTCGAGCAAAGTCGGGACGGGGACAGGGACAGGGATAGGAATGGTGCGAATGCACTGCAAACTACGCAGACACCTGGTGTGAGGCGAGGCGAGGCGAGGCGTGGCGAGGCGAGGAAGCCCACATCTCTACCAGTGGGCCCTCCAGCACGACACTGCCACACCCCGCACAGGCCCTCCGCTGAACACCAGGGACAAGATGCGTCCTCCGCTAGTGTCGAAGGCTGCACGCGCCCAGCGAATGACAGGGGGTGCAACGAGCAACAGTGCGTCTAACACACGCGGCGGTGCGCCCGCCAATTCGGCCGTCACTCTGCTGGGACGCCGGGCGTGCCTCCCCGCGCCGTCCTCGAGGAACTGGCGGTTGCGGAAGGAAGCGCTTTCGTCAAATGCGGCCGAAAACTAACATTTTGTGTGTTGGGAGAAAAGCCGAACGCGAATTCTGCCGTGGTCCTACATTAGATGAGCGCCAACGGCCATACCATGATGAATACACCGGTTCTCGTCCGATCACCGAAGTTAAGCATCATCGGGCTCGGCTAGTACTTGGATGGGTGACCGCCTGGGAAACCCGGGTGCTGTTGGCTCCCTTACTGTTTTTTTTTTGTTATGTCGCCAGCCCAATTTTCAAACTACCTTTCTGTTGTGACAAAGATGCTTCCTTAAGCCTTTTAAACTACTGTAATGGAACGAAAATGCAGTAATTAACTCAGTTTGAGGGAGAATGTGCTAACCAAGTTTGCCAAGAAGACTTTGAAAACGACAAAACACTACGAATCGGCAGGTGATTTCTGAAATACGTCACCGCCTATTGTTGTGTAGGTGTGTTGAGTTCCAAATTTGATTTGTAACCACGAACTTATTCCTTAGTCGTCTCGTCTCGTCTCGTCTCGTCCCGCAGACGTTTGTCGTGCTTGCGCTGTCATATGGACCACGACCCGAGCGGCAGCGAGCGGCAGTCGAGCAAAGTCGGGACAAGTCGGGACGGGGACAGGGACAGGGATAGGAATGGTGCGAATGCACTGCAAACTACGCAGACACCTGGTGTGAGGCGAGGCGAGGCGAGGCGTGGCGAGGCGAGGAAGCCCACATCGCTACCAGTGGGCCCTCCAGCACGACACTGCCACACCCCGCACAGGCCCTCCGCTGAACACCAGGGACAAGATGCGTCCTCCGCTAGTGTCGAAGGCTGCACGCGCCCAGCGAATGACAGGGGGTGCAACGAGCAGCAGTGCGTCTAACACACGCGGCGGTGCGCCCGCCAATTCGGCCGTCACTCTGCTGGGACGCCGGGCGTGCCTCCCCGCGCCGTCCTCGAGGAACTGGCGGTTGCGGAAGGAAGCGCTTTCGTCAAATGCGGCCGAAAACTAACATTTTGTGTGTTGGGAGAAAAGCCGAACGCGAATTCTGCCGTGCTCCTACATTAGATGAGCGCCAACGGCCATACCATGATGAATACACCGGTTCTCGTCCGATCACCGAAGTTAAGCATCATCGGGCTCGGCTAGTACTTGGATGGGTGACCGCCTGGGAAACCCGGGTGCTGTTGGCTCCCTTACTGTTTTTTTTTTGTTATGTCGCCAGCCCAATTTTCAAACTACCTTTCTGTTGTGACAAAGATGCTTCTTAAGCCTTTTAAACTACTGTAATGGAACGAAAATGCAGTAATTAACTCAGTTTGAGGGAGAATGTGCTAACCAAGTTTGCCAAGAAGACTTTGAAAACGACAAAACACTACGAATCGGCAGGTGATTTCTGAAATACGTCACCGCCTATTGTTGTGTAGGTGTGTTGAGTTCCAAATTTGATTTGTAACCACGAACTTATTCCTTAGTCGTCTCGTCTCGTCTCGTCCCGCAGACGTTTGTCGTGCTTGCGCTGTCATATGGACCACGACCCGAGCGGCAGCGAGCGGCAGTCGAGCAAAGTCGGGACAAGTCGGGACGGGGACAGGGACAGGGATAGGAATGGTGCGAATGCACTGCAAACTACGCAGACACCTGGTGTGAGGCGAGGCGAGGCGAGGCGTGGCGAGGCGAGGAAGCCCACATCGCTACCAGTGGGCCCTCCAGCACGACACTGCCACACCCCGCACAGGCCCTCCGCTGAACACCAGGGACAAGATGCGTCCTCCGCTAGTGTCGAAGGCTGCACGCGCCCAGCGAATGACAGGGGGTGCAACGAGCAGCAGTGCGTCTAACACACGCGGCGGTGCGCCCGCCAATTCGGCCGTCACTCTGCTGGGACGCCGGGCGTGCCTCCCCGCGCCGTCCTCGAGGAACTGGCGGTTGCGGAAGGAAGCGCTTTCGTCAAATGCGGCCGAAAACTAACATTTTGTGTGTTGGGAGAAAAGCCGAACGCGAATTCTGCCGTGCTCCTACATTAGATGAGCGCCAACGGCCATACCATGATGAATACACCGGTTCTCGTCCGATCACCGAAGTTAAGCATCATCGGGCTCGGCTAGTACTTGGATGGGTGACCGCCTGGGAAACCCGGGTGCTGTTGGCTCCCTTACTGTTTTTTTTTTGTTATGTCGCCAGCCCAATTTTCAAACTACCTTTCTGTTGTGACAAAGATGCTTCCTTAAGCCTTTTAAACTACTGTAATGGAACGAAAATGCAGTAATTAACTCAGTTTGAGGGAGAATGTGCTAACCAAGTTTGCCAAGAAGACTTTGAAAACGACAAAACACTACGAATCGGCAGGTGATTTCTGAAATACGTCACCGCCTATTGTTGTGTAGGTGTGTTGAGTTCCAAATTTGATTTGTAACCACGAACTTATTCCTTAGTCGTCTCGTCTCGTCTCGTCCCGCAGACGTTTGTCGTGCTTGCGCTGTCATATGGACCACGACCCGAGCGGCAGCGAGCGGCAGTCGAGCAAAGTCGGGACAAGTCGGGACGGGGACAGGGACAGGGATAGGAATGGTGCGAATGCACTGCAAACTACGCAGACACCTGGTGTGAGGCGAGGCGAGGCGAGGCGTGGCGAGGCGAGGAAGCCCACATCGCTACCAGTGGGCCCTCCAGCACGACACTGCCACACCCCGCACAGGCCCTCCGCTGAACACCAGGGACAAGATGCGTCCTCCGCTAGTGTCGAAGGCTGCACGCGCCCAGCGAATGACAGGGGGTGCAACGAGCAGCAGTGCGTCTAACACACGCGGCGGTGCGCCCGCCAATTCGGCCGTCACTCTGCTGGGACGCCGGGCGTGCCTCCCCGCGCCGTCCTCGAGGAACTGGCGGTTGCGGAAGGAAGCGCTTTCGTCAAATGCGGCCGAAAACTAACATTTTGTGTGTTGGGAGAAAAGCCGAACGCGAATTCTGCCGTGCTCCTACATTAGATGAGCGCCAACGGCCATACCATGATGAATACACCGGTTCTCGTCCGATCACCGAAGTTAAGCATCATCGGGCTCGGCTAGTACTTGGATGGGTGACCGCCTGGGAAACCCGGCTGCTGTTGGCTCCCTTACTGTTTTTTTTTTTTTGTTATGTCGCCAGCCCAATTTTCAAACTACCTTTCTGTTGTGACAAAGATGCTTCCTTAAGCCTTTTAAACTACTGTAATGGAACGAAAATGCAGTAATTAACTCAGTTTGAGGGAGAATGTGCTAACCAAGTTTGCCAAGAAGACTTTGAAAACGACAAAACACTACGAATCGGCAGGTGATTTCTGAAATACGTCACCGCCTATTGTTGTGTAGGAGTGTAGAGTTCCAAATTTGATTTGTAACCACGAACTTATTCCTTAGTCGTCTCGTCTCGTCTCGTCCCGCAGACGTTTGTCGTGCTTGCGCTGTCATATGGACTACGACCCGAGCGGCAGCGAGCGGCAGTCGAGCAAAGTCGGGACAAGTCGGGACGGGGACAGGGACAGGGATAGGAATGGTGCGAATGCACTGCAAACTACGCAGACACCTGGTGTGAGGCGAGGCGAGGCGAGGCGTGGCGAGGCGAGGAAGCCCACATCGCTACCAGTGGGCCCTCCAGCACGACACTGCCACACCCCGCACAGGCCCTCCGCTGAACACCAGGGACAAGATGCGTCCTCCGCTAGTGTCGAAGGCTGCACGCGCCCAGCGAATGACAGGGGGTGCAACGAGCAGCAGTGCGTCTAACACACGCGGCGGTGCGCCCGCCAATTCGGCCGTCACTCTGCTGGGACGCCGGGCGTGCCTCCCCGCGCCGTCCTCGAGGAACTGGCGGTTGCGGAAGGAAGCGCTTTCGTCAAATGCGGCCGAAAACTAACATTTTGTGTGTTGGGAGAAAAGCCGAACGCGAATTCTGCCGTGCTCCTACATTAGATGAGCGCCAACGGCCATACCATGATGAATACACCGGTTCTCGTCCGATCACCGAAGTTAAGCAACATCGGGCTCGGCTAGTACTTGGATGGGTGACCGCCTGGGAAACCCGGGTGCTGTTGGCTCCCTTACTGTTTTTTTTTTTTTTTGTTATGTCGCCAGCCCAATTTTAAAACTACCTTTCTGTTGTGACAAAGATGCTTCCTTAAGCCTTTTAAACTACTGTAATGGAACGAAAATGCAGTAATTAACTCAGTTTGAGGGAGAATGTGCTAACCAAGTTTGCCAAGAAGACTTTGAAAACGACAAAACACTACGAATCGGCAGGTGATTTCTGAAATACGTCACCGCCTATTGTTGTGTAGGAGTGTAGAGTTCCAAATTTGATTTGTAACCACGAACTTATTCCTTAGTCGTCTCGTCTCGTCTCGTCCCGCAGACGTTTGTCGTGCTTGCGCTGTCATATGGACTACGACCCGAGCGGCAGCGAGCGGCAGTCGAGCAAAGTCGGGACAAGTCGGGACGGGGACAGGGACAGGGATAGGAATGGTGCGAATGCACTGCAAACTACGCAGACACCTGGTGTGAGGCGAGGCGAGGCGAGGCGTGGCGAGGCGAGGAAGCCCACATCGCTACCAGTGGGCCCTCCAGCACGACACTGCCACACCCCGCACAGGCCCTCCGCTGAACACCAGGGACAAGATGCGTCCTCCGCTAGTGTCGAAGGCTGCACGCGCCCAGCGAATGACAGGGGGTGCAACGAGCAGCAGTGCGTCTAACACACGCGGCGGTGCGCCCGCCAATTCGGCCGTCACTCTGCTGGGACGCCGGGCGTGCCTCCCCGCGCCGTCCTCGAGGAACTGGCGGTTGCGGAAGGAAGCGCTTTCGTCAAATGCGGCCGAAAACTAACATTTTGTGTGTTGGGAGAAAAGCCGAACGCGAATTCTGCCGTGCTCCTACATTAGATGAGCGCCAACGGCCATACCATGATGAATACACCGGTTCACGTCCGATCACCGAAGTTAAGCATCATCGGGCTCGGCTAGTACTTGGATGGGTGACCGCCTGGGAAACCCGGGTGCTGTTGGCTCCCTTACTGTTTTTTTTTTTTTTGTTATGTCGCCAGCCCAATTTTCAAACTACCTTTCTGTTGTGACAAAGATGCTTCCTTAAGCCTTTTAAACTACTGTAATGGAACGAAAATGCAGTAATTAACTCAGTTTGAGGGAGAATGTGCTAACCAAGTTTGCCAAGAAGACTTTGAAAACGACAAAACACTACGAATCGGCAGGTGATTTCTGAAATACGTCACCGCCTATTGTTGTGTAGGTGTGTTGAGTTCCAAATTTGATTTGTAACCACGAACTTATTCCTTAGTCGTCTCGTCTCGTCTCGTCCCGCAGACGTTTGTCGTGCTTGCGCTGTCATATGGACCACGACCCGAGCGGCAGCGAGCGGCAGTCGAGCAAAGTCGGGACAAGTCGGGACGGGGACAGGGACAGGGATAGGAATGGTGCGAATGCACTGCAAACTACGCAGACACCTGGTGTGAGGCGAGGCGAGGCGAGGCGTGGCGAGGCGAGGAAGCCCACATCGCTACCAGTGGGCCCTCCAGCACGACACTGCCACACCCCGCACAGGCCCTCCGCTGAACACCAGGGACAAGATGCGTCCTCCGCTAGTGTCGAAGGCTGCACGCGCCCAGCGAATGACAGGGGGTGCAACGAGCAGCAGTGCGTCTAACACACGCGGCGGTGCGCCCGCCAATTCGGCCGTCACTCTGCTGGGACGCCGGGCGTGCCTCCCCGCGCCGTCCTCGAGGAACTGGCGGTTGCGGAAGGAAGCGCTTTCGTCAAATGCGGCCGAAAACTAACATTTTGTGTGTTGGGAGAAAAGCCGAACGCGAATTCTGCCGTGCTCCTACATTAGATGAGCGCCAACGGCCATACCATGATGAATACACCGGTTCTCGTCCGATCACCGAAGTTAAGCATCATCGGGCTCGGCTAGTACTTGGATGGGTGACCGCCTGGGAAACCCGGCTGCTGTTGGCTCCCTTACTGTTTTTTTTTTTTTGTTATGTCGCCAGCCCAATTTTCAAACTACCTTTCTGTTGTGACAAAGATGCTTCCTTAAGCCTTTTAAACTACTGTAATGGAACGAAAATGCAGTAATTAACTCAGTTTGAGGGAGAATGTGCTAACCAAGTTTGCCAAGAAGACTTTGAAAACGACAAAACACTACGAATCGGCAGGTGATTTCTGAAATACGTCACCGCCTATTGTTGTGTAGGAGTGTAGAGTTCCAAATTTGATTTGTAACCACGAACTTATTCCTTAGTCGTCTCGTCTCGTCTCGTCCCGCAGACGTTTGTCGTGCTTGCGCTGTCATATGGACTACGACCCGAGCGGCAGCGAGCGGCAGTCGAGCAAAGTCGGGACAAGTCGGGACGGGGACAGGGACAGGGATAGGAATGGTGCGAATGCACTGCAAACTACGCAGACACCTGGTGTGAGGCGAGGCGAGGCGAGGCGTGGCGAGGCGAGGAAGCCCACATCGCTACCAGTGGGCCCTCCAGCACGACACTGCCACACCCCGCACAGGCCCTCCGCTGAACACCAGGGACAAGATGCGTCCTCCGCTAGTGTCGAAGGCTGCACGCGCCCAGCGAATGACAGGGGGTGCAACGAGCAGCAGTGCGTCTAACACACGCGGCGGTGCGCCCGCCAATTCGGCCGTCACTCTGCTGGGACGCCGGGCGTGCCTCCCCGCGCCGTCCTCGAGGAACTGGCGGTTGCGGAAGGAAGCGCTTTCGTCAAATGCGGCCGAAAACTAACATTTTGTGTGTTGGGAGAAAAGCCGAACGCGAATTCTGCCGTGCTCCTACATTAGATGAGCGCCAACGGCCATACCATGATGAATACACCGGTTCTCGTCCGATCACCGAAGTTAAGCAACATCGGGCTCGGCTAGTACTTGGATGGGTGACCGCCTGGGAAACCCGGGTGCTGTTGGCTCCCTTACTGTTTTTTTTTTTTTTTTGTTATGTCGCCAGCCCAATTTTCAAACTACCTTTCTGTTGTGACAAAGATGCTTCCTTAAGCCTTTTAAACTACTGTAATGGAACGAAAATGCAGTAATTAACTCAGTTTGAGGGAGAATGTGCTAACCAAGTTTGCCAAGAAGACTTTGAAAACGACAAAACACTACGAATCGGCAGGTGATTTCTGAAATACGTCACCGCCTATTGTTGTGTAGGAGTGTAGAGTTCCAAATTTGATTTGTAACCACGAACTTATTCCTTAGTCGTCTCGTCTCGTCTCGTCCCGCAGACGTTTGTCGTGCTTGCGCTGTCATATGGACTACGACCCGAGCGGCAGCGAGCGGCAGTCGAGCAAAGTCGGGACAAGTCGGGACGGGGACAGGGACAGGGATAGGAATGGTGCGAATGCACTGCAAACTACGCAGACACCTGGTGTGAGGCGAGGCGAGGCGAGGCGTGGCGAGGCGAGGAAGCCCACATCGCTACCAGTGGGCCCTCCAGCACGACACTGCCACACCCCGCACAGGCCCTCCGCTGAACACCAGGGACAAGATGCGTCCTCCGCTAGTGTCGAAGGCTGCACGCGCCCAGCGAATGACAGGGGGTGCAACGAGCAGCAGTGCGTCTAACACACGCGGCGGTGCGCCCGCCAATTCGGCCGTCACTCTGCTGGGACGCCGGGCGTGCCTCCCCGCGCCGTCCTCGAGGAACTGGCGGTTGCGGAAGGAAGCGCTTTCGTCAAATGCGGCCGAAAACTAACATTTTGTGTGTTGGGAGAAAAGCCGAACGCGAATTCTGCCGTGCTCCTACATTAGATGAGCGCCAACGGCCATACCATGATGAATACACCGGTTCTCGTCCGATCACCGAAGTTAAGCATCATCGGGCTCGGCTAGTACTTGGATGGGTGACCGCCTGGGAAACCCGGGTGCTGTTGGCTCCCTTACTGTTTTTTTTTTTTTTGTTATGTCGCCAGCCCAATTTTCAAACTACCTTTCTGTTGTGACAAAGATGCTTCCTTAAGCCTTTTAAACTACTGTAATGGAACGAAAATGCAGTAATTAACTCAGTTTGAGGGAGAATGTGCTAACCAAGTTTGCCAAGAAGACTTTGAAAACGACAAAACACTACGAATCGGCAGGTGATTTCTGAAATACGTCACCGCCTATTGTTGTGTAGGAGTGTAGAGTTCCAAATTTGATTTGTAACCACGAACTTATTCCTTAGTCGTCTCGTCTCGTCTCGTCCCGCAGACGTTTGTCGTGCTTGCGCTGTCATATGGACTACGACCCGAGCGGCAGCGAGCGGCAGTCGAGCAAAGTCGGGACAAGTCGGGACGGGGACAGGGACAGGGATAGGAATGGTGCGAATGCACTGCAAACTACGCAGACACCTGGTGTGAGGCGAGGCGAGGCGAGGCGTGGCGAGGCGAGGAAGCCCACATCGCTACCAGTGGGCCCTCCAGCACGACACTGCCACACCCCGCACAGGCCCTCCGCTGAACACCAGGGACAAGATGCGTCCTCCGCTAGTGTCGAAGGCTGCACGCGCCCAGCGAATGACAGGGGGTGCAACGAGCAGCAGTGCGTCTAACACACGCGGCGGTGCGCCCGCCAATTCGGCCGTCACTCTGCTGGGACGCCGGGCGTGCCTCCCCGCGCCGTCCTCGAGGAACTGGCGGTTGCGGAAGGAAGCGCTTTCGTCAAATGCGGCCGAAAACTAACATTTTGTGTGTTGGGAGAAAAGCCGAACGCGAATTCTGCCGTGCTCCTACATTAGATGAGCGCCAACGGCCATACCATGATGAATACACCGGTTCTCGTCCGATCACCGAAGTTAAGCAACATCGGGCTCGGCTAGTACTTGGATGGGTGACCGCCTGGGAAACCCGGGTGCTGTTGGCTCCCTTACTGTTTTTTTTTTTTTTTGTTATGTCGCCAGCCCAATTTTAAAACTACCTTTCTGTTGTGACAAAGATGCTTCCTTAAGCCTTTTAAACTACTGTAATGGAACGAAAATGCAGTAATTAACTCAGTTTGAGGGAGAATGTGCTAACCAAGTTTGCCAAGAAGACTTTGAAAACGACAAAACACTACGAATCGGCAGGTGATTTCTGAAATACGTCACCGCCTATTGTTGTGTAGGAGTGTAGAGTTCCAAATTTGATTTGTAACCACGAACTTATTCCTTAGTCGTCTCGTCTCGTCTCGTCCCGCAGACGTTTGTCGTGCTTGCGCTGTCATATGGACTACGACCCGAGCGGCAGCGAGCGGCAGTCGAGCAAAGTCGGGACAAGTCGGGACGGGGACAGGGACAGGGATAGGAATGGTGCGAATGCACTGCAAACTACGCAGACACCTGGTGTGAGGCGAGGCGAGGCGAGGCGTGGCGAGGCGAGGAAGCCCACATCGCTACCAGTGGGCCCTCCAGCACGACACTGCCACACCCCGCACAGGCCCTCCGCTGAACACCAGGGACAAGATGCGTCCTCCGCTAGTGTCGAAGGCTGCACGCGCCCAGCGAATGACAGGGGGTGCAACGAGCAGCAGTGCGTCTAACACACGCGGCGGTGCGCCCGCCAATTCGGCCGTCACTCTGCTGGGACGCCGGGCGTGCCTCCCCGCGCCGTCCTCGAGGAACTGGCGGTTGCGGAAGGAAGCGCTTTCGTCAAATGCGGCCGAAAACTAACATTTTGTGTGTTGGGAGAAAAGCCGAACGCGAATTCTGCCGTGCTCCTACATTAGATGAGCGCCAACGGCCATACCATGATGAATACACCGGTTCTCGTCCGATCACCGAAGTTAAGCATCATCGGGCTCGGCTAGTACTTGGATGGGTGACCGCCTGGGAAACCCGGGTGCTGTTGGCTCCCTTACTGTTTTTTTTTTTTTTTGTTATGTCGCCAGCCCAATTTTCAAACTACCTTTCTGTTGTGACAAAGATGCTTCCTTAAGCCTTTTAAACTACTGTAATGGAACGAAAATGCAGTAATTAACTCAGTTTGAGGGAGAATGTGCTAACCAAGTTTGCCAAGAAGACTTTGAAAACGACAAAACACTACGAATCGGCAGGTGATTTCTGAAATACGTCACCGCCTATTGTTGTGTAGGAGTGTAGAGTTCCAAATTTGATTTGTAACCACGAACTTATTCCTTAGTCGTCTCGTCTCGTCTCGTCCCGCAGACGTTTGTCGTGCTTGCGCTGTCATATGGACTACGACCCGAGCGGCAGCGAGCGGCAGTCGAGCAAAGACAGGGACAGGGATAGGAATGGTGCGAATGCACTGCAAACTACGCAGACACCTGGTGTGAGGCGAGGCGAGGCGAGGCGTGGCGAGGCGAGGAAGCCCACATCGCTACCAGTGGGCCCTCCAGCACGACACTGCCACACCCCGCACAGGCCCTCCGCTGAACACCAGGGACAAGATGCGTCCTCCGCTAGTGTCGAAGGCTGCACGCGCCCAGCGAATGACAGGGGGTGCAACGAGCAGCAGTGCGTCTAACACACGCGGCGGTGCGCCCGCCAATTCGGCCGTCACTCTGCTGGGACGCCGGGCGTGCCTCCCCGCGCCGTCCTCGAGGAACTGGCGGTTGCGGAAGGAAGCGCTTTCGTCAAATGCGGCCGAAAACTAACATTTTGTGTGTTGGGAGAAAAGCCGAACGCGAATTCTGCCGTGCTCCTACATTAGATGAGCGCCAACGGCCATACCATGATGAATACACCGGTTCTCGTCCGATCACCGAAGTTAAGCAACATCGGGCTCGGCTAGTACTTGGATGGGTGACCGCCTGGGAAACCCGGGTGCTGTTGGCTCCCTTACTGTTTTTTTTTTTTTGTTATGTCGCCAGCCCAATTTTCAAACTACCTTTCTGTTGTGACAAAGATGCTTCCTTAAGCCTTTTAAACTACTGTAATGGAACGAAAATGCAGTAATTAACTCAGTTTGAGGGAGAATGTGCTAACCAAGTTTGCCAAGAAGACTTTGAAAACGACAAAACACTACGAATCGGCAGGTGATTTCTGAAATACGTCACCGCCTATTGTTGTGTAGGAGTGTAGAGTTCCAAATTTGATTTGTAACCACGAACTTATTCCTTAGTCGTCTCGTCTCGTCTCGTCCCGCAGACGTTTGTCGTGCTTGCGCTGTCATATGGACTACGACCCGAGCGGCAGCGAGCGGCAGTCGAGCAAAGTCGGGACAAGTCGGGACGGGGACAGGGACAGGGATAGGAATGGTGCGAATGCACTGCAAACTACGCAGACACCTGGTGTGAGGCGAGGCGAGGCGAGGCGTGGCGAGGCGAGGAAGCCCACATCGCTACCAGTGGGCCCTCCAGCACGACACTGCCACACCCCGCACAGGCCCTCCGCTGAACACCAGGGACAAGATGCGTCCTCCGCTAGTGTCGAAGGCTGCACGCGCCCAGCGAATGACAGGGGGTGCAACGAGCAGCAGTGCGTCTAACACACGCGGCGGTGCGCCCGCCAATTCGGCCGTCACTCTGCTGGGACGCCGGGCGTGCCTCCCCGCGCCGTCCTCGAGGAACTGGCGGTTGCGGAAGGAAGCGCTTTCGTCAAATGCGGCCGAAAACTAACATTTTGTGTGTTGGGAGAAAAGCCGAACGCGAATTCTGCCGTGCTCCTACATTAGATGAGCGCCAACGGCCATACCATGATGAATACACCGGTTCTCGTCCGATCACCGAAGTTAAGCAACATCGGGCTCGGCTAGTACTTGGATGGGTGACCGCCTGGGAAACCCGGGTGCTGTTGGCTCCCTTACTGTTTTTTTTTTTTTTTGTTATGTCGCCAGCCCAATTTTCAAACTACCTTTCTGTTGTGACAAAGATGCTTCCTTAAGCCTTTTAAACTACTGTAATGGAACGAAAATGCAGTAATTAACTCAGTTTGAGGGAGAATGTGCTAACCAAGTTTGCCAAGAAGACTTTGAAAACGACAAAACACTACGAATCGGCAGGTGATTTCTGAAATACGTCACCGCCTATTGTTGTGTAGGAGTGTAGAGTTCCAAATTTGATTTGTAACCACGAACTTATTCCTTAGTCGTCTCGTCTCGTCTCGTCCCGCAGACGTTTGTCGTGCTTGCGCTGTCATATGGACTACGACCCGAGCGGCAGCGAGCGGCAGTCGAGCAAAGTCGGGACAAGTCGGGACGGGGACAGGGACAGGGATAGGAATGGTGCGAATGCACTGCAAACTACGCAGACACCTGGTGTGAGGCGAGGCGAGGCGAGGCGTGGCGAGGCGAGGAAGCCCACATCGCTACCAGTGGGCCCTCCAGCACGACACTGCCACACCCCGCACAGGCCCTCCGCTGAACACCAGGGACAAGATGCGTCCTCCGCTAGTGTCGAAGGCTGCACGCGCCCAGCGAATGACAGGGGGTGCAACGAGCAGCAGTGCGTCTAACACACGCGGCGGTGCGCCCGCCAATTCGGCCGTCACTCTGCTGGGACGCCGGGCGTGCCTCCCCGCGCCGTCCTCGAGGAACTGGCGGTTGCGGAAGGAAGCGCTTTCGTCAAATGCGGCCGAAAACTAACATTTTGTGTGTTGGGAGAAAAGCCGAACGCGAATTCTGCCGTGCTCCTACATTAGATGAGCGCCAACGGCCATACCATGATGAATACACCGGTTCTCGTCCGATCACCGAAGTTAAGCATCATCGGGCTCGGCTAGTACTTGGATGGGTGACCGCCTGGGAAACCCGGGTGCTGTTGGCTCCCTTACTGTTTTTTTTTTTTTTGTTATGTCGCCAGCCCAATTTTCAAACTACCTTTCTGTTGTGACAAAGATGCTTCCTTAAGCCTTTTAAACTACTGTAATGGAACGAAAATGCAGTAATTAACTCAGTTTGAGGGAGAATGTGCTAACCAAGTTTGCCAAGAAGACTTTGAAAACGACAAAACACTACGAATCGGCAGGTGATTTCTGAAATACGTCACCGCCTATTGTTGTGTAGGAGTGTAGAGTTCCAAATTTGATTTGTAACCACGAACTTATTCCTTAGTCGTCTCGTCTCGTCTCGTCCCGCAGACGTTTGTCGTGCTTGCGCTGTCATATGGACTACGACCCGAGCGGCAGCGAGCGGCAGTCGAGCAAAGTCGGGACAAGTCGGGACGGGGACAGGGACAGGGATAGGAATGGTGCGAATGCACTGCAAACTACGCAGACACCTGGTGTGAGGCGAGGCGAGGCGAGGCGTGGCGAGGCGAGGAAGCCCACATCGCTACCAGTGGGCCCTCCAGCACGACACTGCCACACCCCGCACAGGCCCTCCGCTGAACACCAGGGACAAGATGCGTCCTCCGCTAGTGTCGAAGGCTGCACGCGCCCAGCGAATGACAGGGGGTGCAACGAGCAGCAGTGCGTCTAACACACGCGGCGGTGCGCCCGCCAATTCGGCCGTCACTCTGCTGGGACGCCGGGCGTGCCTCCCCGCGCCGTCCTCGAGGAACTGGCGGTTGCGGAAGGAAGCGCTTTCGTCAAATGCGGCCGAAAACTAACATTTTGTGTGTTGGGAGAAAAGCCGAACGCGAATTCTGCCGTGCTCCTACATTAGATGAGCGCCAACGGCCATACCATGATGAATACACCGGTTCTCGTCCGATCACCGAAGTTAAGCATCATCGGGCTCGGCTAGTACTTGGATGGGTGACCGCCTGGGAAACCCGGGTGCTGTTGGCTCCCTTACTGTTTTTTTTTTTTTTTTGTTATGTCGCCAGCCCAATTTTCAAACTACCTTTCTGTTGTGACAAAGATGCTTCCTTAAGCCTTTTAAACTACTGTAATGGAACGAAAATGCAGTAATTAACTCAGTTTGAGGGAGAATGTGCTAACCAAGTTTGCCAAGAAGACTTTGAAAACGACAAAACACTACGAATCGGCAGGTGATTTCTGAAATACGTCACCGCCTATTGTTGTGTAGGAGTGTAGAGTTCCAAATTTGATTTGTAACCACGAACTTATTCCTTAGTCGTCTCGTCTCGTCTCGTCCCGCAGACGTTTGTCGTGCTTGCGCTGTCATATGGACTACGACCCGAGCGGCAGCGAGCGGCAGTCGAGCAAAGTCGGGACAAGTCGGGACGGGGACAGGGACAGGGATAGGAATGGTGCGAATGCACTGCAAACTACGCAGACACCTGGTGTGAGGCGAGGCGAGGCGAGGCGTGGCGAGGCGAGGAAGCCCACATCGCTACCAGTGGGCCCTCCAGCACGACACTGCCACACCCCGCACAGGCCCTCCGCTGAACACCAGGGACAAGATGCGTCCTCCGCTAGTGTCGAAGGCTGCACGCGCCCAGCGAATGACAGGGGGTGCAACGAGCAGCAGTGCGTCTAACACACGCGGCGGTGCGCCCGCCAATTCGGCCGTCACTCTGCTGGGACGCCGGGCGTGCCTCCCCGCGCCGTCCTCGAGGAACTGGCGGTTGCGGAAGGAAGCGCTTTCGTCAAATGCGGCCGAAAACTAACATTTTGTGTGTTGGGAGAAAAGCCGAACGCGAATTCTGCCGTGCTCCTACATTAGATGAGCGCCAACGGCCATACCATGATGAATACACCGGTTCTCGTCCGATCACCGAAGTTAAGCATCATCGGGCTCGGCTAGTACTTGGATGGGTGACCGCCTGGGAAACCCGGGTGCTGTTGGCTCCCTTACTGTTTTTTTTTTTTTTGTTATGTCGCCAGCCCAATTTTCAAACTACCTTTCTGTTGTGACAAAGATGCTTCCTTAAGCCTTTTAAACTACTGTAATGGAACGAAAATGCAGTAATTAACTCAGTTTGAGGGAGAATGTGCTAACCAAGTTTGCCAAGAAGACTTTGAAAACGACAAAACACTACGAATCGGCAGGTGATTTCTGAAATACGTCACCGCCTATTGTTGTGTAGGAGTGTAGAGTTCCAAATTTGATTTGTAACCACGAACTTATTCCTTAGTCGTCTCGTCTCGTCTCGTCCCGCAGACGTTTGTCGTGCTTGCGCTGTCATATGGACTACGACCCGAGCGGCAGCGAGCGGCAGTCGAGCAAAGTCGGGACAAGTCGGGACGGGGACAGGGACAGGGATAGGAATGGTGCGAATGCACTGCAAACTTACGCAGACACCTGGTGTGAGGCGAGGCGAGGCGAGGCGAGGAAGCCCACATCGCTACCAGTGGGCCCTCCAGCACGACACTGCCACACCCCGCACAGGCCCTCCGCTGAACACCAGGGACAAGATGCGTCCTCCGCTAGTGTCGAAGGCTGCACGCGCCCAGCAAATGACAGGGGGTGCAACGAGCAGCAGTGCGTCTAACACACGCGGCGGTGCGCCCGCCAATTCGGCCGTCACTCTGCTGGGACGCCGGGCGTGCCTCCCCGCGCCGTCCTCGAGGAACTGGCGGTTGCGGAAGGAAGCGCTTTCGTCAAATGCGGCCGAAAACTAACATTTTGTGTGTTGGGAGAAAAGCCGAACGCGAATTCTGCCGTGCTCCTACATTAGATGAGCGCCAACGGCCATACCATGATGAATACACCGGTTCTCGTCCGATCACCGAAGTTAAGCATCATCGGGCTCGGCTAGTACTTGGATGGGTGACCGCCTGGGAAACCCGGGTGCTGTTGGCTCCCTTACTGTTTTTTTTTTTTGTTATGTCGCCAGCCCAATTTTCAAACTACCTTTCTGTTGTGACAAAGATGCTTCCTTAAGCCTTTTAAACTACTGTAATGGAACGAAAATGCAGTAATTAACTCAGTTTGAGGGAGAATGTGCTAACCAAGTTTGCCAAGAAGACTTTGAAAACGACAAAACACTACGAATCGGCAGGTGATTTCTGAAATACGTCACCGCCTATTGTTGTGTAGGTGTGTTGAGTTCCAAATTTGATTTGTAACCACGAACTTATTCCTTAGTCGTCTCGTCTCGTCTCGTCTCGTCCCGCAGACGTTTGTCGTGCTTGCGCTGTCATATGGACCACGACCCGAGCGGCAGCGAGCGGCAGTCGAGCAAAGTCGGGACAAGTCGGGACGGGGACAGGGACAGGGATAGGAATGGTGCGAATGCACTGCAAACTACGCAGACACCTGGTGTGAGGCGAGGCGAGGCGAGGCGTGGCGAGGCGAGGAAGCCCACATCGCTACCAGTGGGCCCTCCAGCACGACACTGCCACACCCCGCACAGGCCCTCCGCTGAACACCAGGGACAAGATGCGTCCTCCGCTAGTGTCGAAGGCTGCACGCGCCCAGCGAATGACAGGGGGTGCAACGAGCAGCAGTGCGTCTAACACACGCGGCGGTGCGCCCGCCAATTCGGCCGTCACTCTGCTGGGACGCCGGGCGTGCCTCCCCGCGCCGTCCTCGAGGAACTGGCGGTTGCGGAAGGAAGCGCTTTCGTCAAATGCGGCCGAAAACTAACATTTTGTGTGTTGGGAGAAAAGCCGAACGCGAATTCTGCCGTGGTCCTACATTAGATGAGCGCCAACGGCCATACCATGATGAATACACCGGTTCTCGTCCGATCACCGAAGTTAAGCATCATCGGGCTCGGCTAGTACTTGGATGGGTGACCGCCTGGGAAACCCGGGTGCTGTTGGCTCCCTTACTGTTTTTTTTTTGTTATGTCGCCAGCCCAATTTTCAAACTACCTTTCTGTTGTGACAAAGATGCTTCCTTAAGCCTTTTAAACTACTGTAATGGAACGAAAATGCAGTAATTAACTCAGTTTGAGGGAGAATGTGCTAACCAAGTTTGCCAAAAAGACTTTGAAAACGTCAAAACAGTACGAATCGGCAGGTGATTTCTGAAATACGTCACCGCCTATTGTTGTGTAGGAGTGTAGAGTTCCAAATTTGATTTGTAACCACGAACTTATTCCTTAGTCGTCTCGTCTCGTCTCGTCCCGCAGACGTTTGTCGTGCTTGCGCTGTCATATGGACTACGACCCGAGCGGCAGCGAGCGGCAGTCGAGCAAAGTCGGGACAAGTCGGGACGGGGACAGGGACAGGGATAGGAATGGTGCGAATGCACTGCAAACTTACGCAGACACCTGGTGTGAGGCGAGGCGAGGCGAGGCGAGGAAGCCCACATCGCTACCAGTGGGCCCTCCAGCACGACACTGCCACACCCCGCACAGGCCCTCCGCTGAACACCAGGGACAAGATGCGTCCTCCGCTAGTGTCGAAGGCTGCACGCGCCCAGCAAATGACAGGGGGTGCAACGAGCAGCAGTGCGTCTAACACACGCGGCGGTGCGCCCGCCAATTCGGCCGTCACTCTGCTGGGACGCCGGGCGTGCCTCCCCGCGCCGTCCTCGAGGAACTGGCGGTTGCGGAAGGAAGCGCTTTCGTCAAATGCGGCCGAAAACTAACATTTTGTGTGTTGGGAGAAAAGCCGAACGCGAATTCTGCCGTGCTCCTACATTAGATGAGCGCCAACGGCCATACCATGATGAATACACCGGTTCTCGTCCGATCACCGAAGTTAAGCATCATCGGGCTCGGCTAGTACTTGGATGGGTGACCGCCTGGGAAACCCGGGTGCTGTTGGCTCCCTTACTGTTTTTTTTTTTTGTTATGTCGCCAGCCCAATTTTCAAACTACCTTTCTGTTGTGACAAAGATGCTTCCTTAAGCCTTTTAAACTACTGTAATGGAACGAAAATGCAGTAATTAACTCAGTTTGAGGGAGAATGTGCTAACCAAGTTTGCCAAGAAGACTTTGAAAACGACAAAACACTACGAATCGGCAGGTGATTTCTGAAATACGTCACCGCCTATTGTTGTGTAGGTGTGTTGAGTTCCAAATTTGATTTGTAACCACGAACTTATTCCTTAGTCGTCTCGTCTCGTCTCGTCTCGTCCCGCAGACGTTTGTCGTGCTTGCGCTGTCATATGGACCACGACCCGAGCGGCAGCGAGCGGCAGTCGAGCAAAGTCGGGACAAGTCGGGACGGGGACAGGGACAGGGATAGGAATGGTGCGAATGCACTGCAAACTACGCAGACACCTGGTGTGAGGCGAGGCGAGGCGAGGCGTGGCGAGGCGAGGAAGCCCACATCGCTACCAGTGGGCCCTCCAGCACGACACTGCCACACCCCGCACAGGCCCTCCGCTGAACACCAGGGACAAGATGCGTCCTCCGCTAGTGTCGAAGGCTGCACGCGCCCAGCGAATGACAGGGGGTGCAACGAGCAGCAGTGCGTCTAACACACGCGGCGGTGCGCCCGCCAATTCGGCCGTCACTCTGCTGGGACGCCGGGCGTGCCTCCCCGCGCCGTCCTCGAGGAACTGGCGGTTGCGGAAGGAAGCGCTTTCGTCAAATGCGGCCGAAAACTAACATTTTGTGTGTTGGGAGAAAAGCCGAACGCGAATTCTGCCGTGGTCCTACATTAGATGAGCGCCAACGGCCATACCATGATGAATACACCGGTTCTCGTCCGATCACCGAAGTTAAGCATCATCGGGCTCGGCTAGTACTTGGATGGGTGACCGCCTGGGAAACCCGGGTGCTGTTGGCTCCCTTACTGTTTTTTTTTTGTTATGTCGCCAGCCCAATTTTCAAACTACCTTTCTGTTGTGACAAAGATGCTTCCTTAAGCCTTTTAAACTACTGTAATGGAACGAAAATGCAGTAATTAACTCAGTTTGAGGGAGAATGTGCTAACCAAGTTTGCCAAAAAGACTTTGAAAACGTCAAAACAGTACGAATCGGCAGGTGATTTCTGAAATACGTCACCGCCTATTGTTGTGTAGGAGTGTAGAGTTCCAAATTTGATTTGTAACCACGAATTTATTCCTTAGTCGTCTCGTCTCGTCTCGTCCCGCAGACGTTTGTCGTGCTTGCGCTGTCATATGGACTACGACCCGAGCGGCAGCGAGCGGCAGTCGAGCAAAGTCGGGACAAGTCGGGACGGGGACAGGGACAGGGATAGGAATGGTGCGAATGCACTGCAAACTACGCAGACACCTGGTGTGAGGCGAGGCGAGGCGAGGCGTGGCGAGGCGAGGAAGCCCACATCGCTACCAGTGGGCCCTCCAGCACGACACTGCCACACCCCGCACAGGCCCTCCGCTGAACACCAGGGACAAGATGCGTCCTCCGCTAGTGTCGAAGGCTGCACGCGCCCAGCGAATGACAGGGGGTGCAACGAGCAGCAGTGCGTCTAACACACGCGGCGGTGCGCCCGCCAATTCGGCCGTCACTCTGCTGGGACGCCGGGCGTGCCTCCCCGCGCCGTCCTCGAGGAACTGGCGGTTGCGGAAGGAAGCGCTTTCGTCAAATGCGGCCGAAAACTAACATTTTGTGTGTTGGGAGAAAAGCCGAACGCGAATTCTGCCGTGCTCCTACATTAGATGAGCGCCAACGGCCATACCATGATGAATACACCGGTTCTCGTCCGATCACTGAAGTTAAGCATCATCGGGCTCGGCTAGTTCTTGGATGGGTGACCGCCTGGGAAACCCGGGTGCTGTTGGCTCCCTTACTGTTTTTTTTTTTGTTATGTCGCCAGCCCAATTTTCAAACTACCTTTCTGTTGTGACAAAGATGCTTCCTTAAGCCTTTTAAACTACTGTAATGGAACGAAAATGCAGTAATTAACTCAGTTTGAGGGAGAATGTGCTCTAAAGTTTGCCAAGAAGACTTTGAAAACGACAAAACACTACGAATCGGCAGGTGATTTCTGAAATACGTCACCGCCTATTGTTGTGTAGGAGTGTAGAGTTCCAAATTTGATTTGTAACCACGAACTTATTCCTTAGTCGTCTCGTCTCGTCTCGTCCCGCAGACGTTTGTCGTGCTTGCGCTGTCATATGGACTACGACCCGAGCGGCAGCGAGCGGCAGTCGAGCAAAGTCGGGACAAGTCGGGACGGGGACAGGGACAGGGATAGGAATGGTGCGAATGCACTGCAAACTACGCAGACACCTGGTGTGAGGCGAGGCGAGGCGAGGCGTGGCGAGGCGAGGAAGCCCACATCGCTACCAGTGGGCCCTCCAGCACGACACTGCCACACCCCGCACAGGCCCTCCGCTGAACACCAGGGACAAGATGCGTCCTCCGCTAGTGTCGAAGGCTGCACGCGCCCAGCGAATGACAGGGGGTGCAACGAGCAGCAGTGCGTCTAACACACGCGGCGGTGCGCCCGCCAATTCGGCCGTCACTCTGCTGGGACGCCGGGCGTGCCTCCCCGCGCCGTCCTCGAGGAACTGGCGGTTGCGGAAGGAAGCGCTTTCGTCAAATGCGGCCGAAAACTAACATTTTGTGTGTTGGGAGAAAAGCCGAACGCGAATTCTGCCGAGCTCCTACATTAGATGAGCGCCAACGGCCATACCATGATGAATACACCGGTTCTCGTCCGATCACCGAAGTTAAGCATCATCGGGCTCGGCTAGTACTTGGATGGGTGACCGCCTGGGAAACCCGGGTGCTGTTGGCTCCCTTACTGTTTTTTTTTCTTTTGTTATGTCGCCAGCCCAATTTTCAAACTACCTTTCTGTTGTGACAAAGATGCTTCCTTAAGCCTTTTAAACTACTGTAATGGAACGAAAATGCAGTAATTAACTCAGTTTGAGGGAGAATGTGCTAACCAAGTTTGCCAAGAAGACTTTGAAAACGACAAAACACTACGAATCGGCAGGTGATTTCTGAAATACGTCACCGCCTATTGTTGTGTAGGAGTGTAGAGTTCCAAATTTGATTTGTAACCACGAACTTATTCCTTAGTCGTCTCGTCTCGTCTCGTCCCGCAGACGTTTGTCGTGCTTGCGCTGTCATATGGACTACGACCCGAGCGGCAGCGAGCGGCAGTCGAGCAAAGTCGGGACAATTCGGGACGGGGACAGGGACAGGGATAGGAATGGTGCGAATGCACTGCAAACTTACGCAGACACCTGGTGTGAGGCGAGGCGAGGCGAGGCGAGGAAGCCCACATCGCTACCAGTGGGCCCTCCAGCACGACACTGCCACACCCCGCACAGGCCCTCCGCTGAACACCAGGGACAAGATGCGTCCTCCGCTAGTGTCGAAGGCTGCACGCGCCCAGCGAATGACAGGGGGTGCAACGAGCAGCAGTGCGTCTAACACACGCGGCGGTGCGCCCGCCAATTCGGCCGTCACTCTGCTGGGACGCCGGGCGTGCCTCCCCGCGCCGTCCTCGAGGAACTGGCGGTTGCGGAAGGAAGCGCTTTCGTCAAATGCGGCCGAAAACTAACATTTTGTGTGTTGGGAGAAAAGCCGAACGCGAATTCTGCCGTGCTCCTACATTAGATGAGCGCCAACGGCCATACCATGATGAATACACCGGTTCTCGTCCGATCACCGAAGTTAAGCATCATCGGGCTCGGCTAGTACTTGGATGGGTGACCGCCTGGGAAACCCGGGTGCTGTTGGCTCCCTTACTGTTTTTTTTTTTGTTATGTCGCCAGCCCAATTTTCAAACTACCTTTCTGTTGTGACAAAGATGCTTCCTTAAGCCTTTTAAACTACTGTAATGGAACGAAAATGCAGTAATTAACTCAGTTTGAGGGAGAATGTGCTAACCAAGTTTGCCAAGAAGACTTTGAAAACGACAAAACACTACGAATCGACAGGTGATTTCTGAAATACGTCACCGCCTATTGTTGTGTAGGTGTGTTGAGTTCCAAATTTGATTTGTAACCACGAACTTATTCCTTAGTCGTCTCGTCTCGTCTCGTCTCGTCCCGCAGACGTTTGTCGTGCTTGCGCTGTCATATGGACCACGACCCGAGCGGCAGCGAGCGGCAGTCGAGCAAAGTCGGGACAAGTCGGGACGGGGACAGGGACAGGGATAGGAATGGTGCGAATGCACTGCAAACTACGCAGACACCTGGTGTGAGGCGAGGCGAGGCGAGGCGTGGCGAGGCGAGGAAGCCCACATCGCTACCAGTGGGCCCTCCAGCACGACACTGCCACACCCCGCACAGGCCCTCCGCTGAACACCAGGGACAAGATGCGTCCTCCGCTAGTGTCGAAGGCTGCACGCGCCCAGCGAATGACAGGGGGTGCAACGAGCAACAGTGCGTCTAACACACGCGGCGGTGCGCCCGCCAATTCGGCCGTCACTCTGCTGGGACGCCGGGCGTGCCTCCCCGCGCCGTCCTCGAGGAACTGGCGGTTGCGGAAGGAAGCGCTTTCGTCAAATGCGGCCGAAAACTAACATTTTGTGTGTTGGGAGAAAAGCCGAACGCGAATTCTGCCGTGGTCCTACATTAGATGAGCGCCAACGGCCATACCATGATGAATACACCGGTTCTCGTCCGATCACCGAAGTTAAGCATCATCGGGCTCGGCTAGTACTTGGATGGGTGACCGCCTGGGAAACCCGGGTGCTGTTGGCTCCCTTCCTGTTTTTTTTTTGTTATGTCGCCAGCCCAATTTTCAAACTACCTTTCTGTTGTGACAAAGATGCTTCCTTAAGCCTTTTAAACTACTGTAATGGAACGAAAATGCAGTAATTAACTCAGTTTGAGGGAGAATGTGCTAACCAAGTTTGCCAAAAAGACTTTGAAAACGTCAAAACAGTACGAATCGGCAGGTGATTTCTGAAATACGTCACCGCCTATTGTTGTGTAGGAGTGTAGAGTTCCAAATTTGATTTGTAACCACGAATTTATTCCTTAGTCGTCTCGTCTCGTCTCGTCCCGCAGACGTTTGTCGTGCTTGCGCTGTCATATGGACTACGACCCGAGCGGCAGCGAGCGGCAGTCGAGCAAAGTCGGGACAAGTCGGGACGGGGACAGGGACAGGGATAGGAATGGTGCGAATGCACTGCAAACTTACGCAGACACCTGGTGTGAGGCGAGGCGAGGCGAGGCGAGGAAGCCCACATCGCTACCAGTGGGCCCTCCAGCACGACACTGCCACACCCCGCACAGGCCCTCCGCTGAACACCAGGGACAAGATGCGTCCTCCGCTAGTGTCGAAGGCTGCACGCGCCCAGCGAATGACAGGGGGTGCAACGAGCAGCAGTGCGTCTAACACACGCGGCGGTGCGCCCGCCAATTCGGCCGTCACTCTGCTGGGACGCCGGGCGCGCCTCCCCGCGCCGTCCTCGAGGAACTGGCGGTTGCGGAAGGAAGCGCTTTCGTCAAATGCGGCCGAAAACTAACATTTTGTGTGTTGGGAGAAAAGCCGAACGCGAATTCTGCCGTGCTCCTACATTAGATGAGCGCCAACGGCCATACCATGATGAATACACCGGTTCTCGTCCGATCACCGAAGTTAAGCATCATCGGGCCCGGCTAGTACTTGGATGGGTGACCGCCTGGGAAACCCGGGTGCTGTTGGCTCCCTTACTGTTTTTTTTTTTTTGTTATGTCGCCAGCCCAATTTTCAAACTACCTTTCTGTTGTGACAAAGATGCTTCCTTAAGCCTTTTAAACTACTGTAATGGAACGAAAATGCAGTAATTAACTCAGTTTGAGGGAGAATGTGCTAACCAAGTTTGCCAAGAAGACTTTGAAAACGACAAAACACTACGAATCGGCAGGTGATTTCTGAAATACGTCACCGCCTATTGTTGTGTAGGTGTGTTGAGTTCCAAATTTGATTTGTAACCACGAACTTATTCCTTAGTCGTCTCGTCTCGTCTCGTCTCGTCCCGCAGACGTTTGTCGTGCTTGCGCTGTCATATGGACCACGACCCGAGCGGCAGCGAGCGGCAGTCGAGCAAAGTCGGGACAAGTCGGGACGGGGACAGGGACAGGGATAGGAATGGTGCGAATGCACTGCAAACTACGCAGACACCTGGTGTGAGGCGAGGCGAGGCGAGGCGTGGCGAGGCGAGGAAGCCCACATCGCTACCAGTGGGCCCTCCAGCACGACACTGCCACACCCCGCACAGGCCCTCCGCTGAACACCAGGGACAAGATGCGTCCTCCGCTAGTGTCGAAGGCTGCACGCGCCCAGCGAATGACAGGGGGTGCAACGAGCAGCAGTGCGTCTAACACACGCGGCGGTGCGCCCGCCAATTCGGCCGTCACTCTGCTGGGACGCCGGGCGTGCCTCCCCGCGCCGTCCTCGAGGAACTGGCGGTTGCGGAAGGAAGCGCTTTCGTCAAATGCGGCCGAAAACTAACATTTTGTGTGTTGGGAGAAAAGCCGAACGCGAATTCTGCCGTGCTCCTACATTAGATGAGCGCCAACGGCCATACCATGATGAATACACCGGTTCTCGTCCGATCACCGAAGTTAAGCATCATCGGGCTCGGCTAGTACTTGGATGGGTGACCGCCTGGGAAACCCGGGTGCTGTTGGCTCCCTTCCTGTTTTTTTTTTGTTATGTCGCCAGCCCAATTTTCAAACTACCTTTCTGTTGTGACAAAGATGCTTCCTTAAGCCTTTTAAACTACTGTAATGGAACGAAAATGCAGTAATTAACTCAGTTTGAGGGAGAATGTGCTAACCAAGTTTGCCAAAAAGACTTTGAAAACGTCAAAACAGTACGAATCGGCAGGTGATTTCTGAAATACGTCACCGCCTATTGTTGTGTAGGAGTGTAGAGTTCCAAATTTGATTTGTAACCACGAATTTATTCCTTAGTCGTCTCGTCTCGTCTCGTCCCGCAGACGTTTGTCGTGCTTGCGCTGTCATATGGACTACGACCCGAGCGGCAGCGAGCGGCAGTCGAGCAAAGTCGGGACAAGTCGGGACGGGGACAGGGACAGGGATAGGAATGGTGCGAATGCACTGCAAACTTACGCAGACACCTGGTGTGAGGCGAGGCGAGGCGAGGCGAGGAAGCCCACATCGCTACCAGTGGGCCCTCCAGCACGACACTGCCACACCCCGCACAGGCCCTCCGCTGAACACCAGGGACAAGATGCGTCCTCCGCTAGTGTCGAAGGCTGCACGCGCCCAGCGAATGACAGGGGGTGCAACGAGCAGCAGTGCGTCTAACACACGCGGCGG
The DNA here is from genome assembly GCF_023864275.1 of Schistocerca cancellata. Lineage (NCBI taxonomy): Eukaryota > Metazoa > Arthropoda > Insecta > Orthoptera > Acrididae > Schistocerca > Schistocerca cancellata. The sequence continues at coordinate 3,857,373 of NW_026047143.1, read as the reverse complement.
TGCGCCCGCCAATTCGGCCGTCACTCTGCTGGGACGCCGGGCGCGCCTCCCCGCGCCGTCCTCGAGGAACTGGCGGTTGCGGAAGGAAGCGCTTTCGTCAAATGCGGCCGAAAACTAACATTTTGTGTGTTGGGAGAAAAGCCGAACGCGAATTCTGCCGTGCTCCTACATTAGATGAGCGCCAACGGCCATACCATGATGAATACACCGGTTCTCGTCCGATCACCGAAGTTAAGCATCATCGGGCCCGGCTAGTACTTGGATGGGTGACCGCCTGGGAAACCCGGGTGCTGTTGGCTCCCTTACTGTTTTTTTTTTTTTGTTATGTCGCCAGCCCAATTTTCAAACTACCTTTCTGTTGTGACAAAGATGCTTCCTTAAGCCTTTTAAACTACTGTAATGGAACGAAAATGCAGTAATTAACTCAGTTTGAGGGAGAATGTGCTAACCAAGTTTGCCAAGAAGACTTTGAAAACGACAAAACACTACGAATCGGCAGGTGATTTCTGAAATACGTCACCGCCTATTGTTGTGTAGGTGTGTTGAGTTCCAAATTTGATTTGTAACCACGAACTTATTCCTTAGTCGTCTCGTCTCGTCTCGTCCCGCAGACGTTTGTCGTGCTTGCGCTGTCATATGGACCACGACCCGAGCGGCAGCGAGCGGCAGTCGAGCAAAGTCGGGACAAGTCGGGACGGGGACAGGGACAGGGATAGGAATGGTGCGAATGCACTGCAAACTACGCAGACACCTGGTGTGAGGCGAGGCGAGGCGAGGCGTGGCGAGGCGAGGAAGCCCACATCGCTACCAGTGGGCCCTCCAGCACGACACTGCCACACCCCGCACAGGCCCTCCGCTGAACACCAGGGACAAGATGCGTCCTCCGCTAGTGTCGAAGGCTGCACGCGCCCAGCGAATGACAGGGGGTGCAACGAGCAGCAGTGCGTCTAACACACGCGGCGGTGCGCCCGCCAATTCGGCCGTCACTCTGCTGGGACGCCGGGCGTGCCTCCCCGCGCCGTCCTCGAGGAACTGGCGGTTGCGGAAGGAAGCGCTTTCGTCAAATGCGGCCGAAAACTAACATTTTGTGTGTTGGGAGAAAAGCCGAACGCGAATTCTGCCGTGCTCCTACATTAGATGAGCGCCAACGGCCATACCATGATGAATACACCGGTTCTCGTCCGATCACCGAAGTTAAGCATCATCGGGCCCGGCTAGTACTTGGATGGGTGACCGCCTGGGAAACCCGGGTGCTTTTGGCTCCCTTACTGTTTTTTTTTTTTTGTTATGTCGCCAGCCCAATTTTCAAACTACCTTTCTGTTGTGACAAAGATGCTTCCTTAAGCCTTTTAAACTACTGTAATGGAACGAAAATGCAGTAATTAACTCAGTTTGAGGGAGAATGTGCTAACCAAGTTTGCCAAGAAGACTTTGAAAACGACAAAACACTACGAATCGGCAGGTGATTTCTGAAATACGTCACCGCCTATTGTTGTGTAGGTGTGTTGAGTTCCAAATTTGATTTGTAACCACGAACTTATTCCTTAGTCGTCTCGTCTCGTCTCGTCCCGCAGACGTTTGTCGTGCTTGCGCTGTCATATGGACCACGACCCGAGCGGCAGCGAGCGGCAGTCGAGCAAAGTCGGGACAAGTCGGGACGGGGACAGGGACAGGGATAGGAATGGTGCGAATGCACTGCAAACTACGCAGACACCTGGTGTGAGGCGAGGCGAGGCGAGGCGTGGCGAGGCGAGGAAGCCCACATCGCTACCAGTGGGCCCTCCAGCACGACACTGCCACACCCCGCACAGGCCCTCCGCTGAACACCAGGGACAAGATGCGTCCTCCGCTAGTGTCGAAGGCTGCACGCGCCCAGCGAATGACAGGGGGTGCAACGAGCAGCAGTGCGTCTAACACACGCGGCGGTGCGCCCGCCAATTCGGCCGTCACTCTGCTGGGACGCCGGGCGTGCCTCCCCGCGCCGTCCTCGAGGAACTGGCGGTTGCGGAAGGAAGCGCTTTCGTCAAATGCGGCCGAAAACTAACATTTTGTGTGTTGGGAGAAAAGCCGAACGCGAATTCTGCCGTGCTCCTACATTAGATGAGCGCCAACGGCCATACCATGATGAATACACCGGTTCTCGTCCGATCACCGAAGTTAAGCATCATCGGGCTCGGCTAGTACTTGGATGGGTGACCGCCTGGGAAACCCGGGTGCTGTTGGCTCCCTTCCTGTTTTTTTTTTGTTATGTCGCCAGCCCAATTTTCAAACTACCTTTCTGTTGTGACAAAGATGCTTCCTTAAGCCTTTTAAACTACTGTAATGGAACGAAAATGCAGTAATTAACTCAGTTTGAGGGAGAATGTGCTAACCAAGTTTGCCAAAAAGACTTTGAAAACGTCAAAACAGTACGAATCGGCAGGTGATTTCTGAAATACGTCACCGCCTATTGTTGTGTAGGAGTGTAGAGTTCCAAATTTGATTTGTAACCACGAATTTATTCCTTAGTCGTCTCGTCTCGTCTCGTCCCGCAGACGTTTGTCGTGCTTGCGCTGTCATATGGACTACGACCCGAGCGGCAGCGAGCGGCAGTCGAGCAAAGTCGGGACAAGTCGGGACGGGGACAGGGACAGGGATAGGAATGGTGCGAATGCACTGCAAACTTACGCAGACACCTGGTGTGAGGCGAGGCGAGGCGAGGCGAGGAAGCCCACATCGCTACCAGTGGGCCCTCCAGCACGACACTGCCACACCCCGCACAGGCCCTCCGCTGAACACCAGGGACAAGATGCGTCCTCCGCTAGTGTCGAAGGCTGCACGCGCCCAGCGAATGACAGGGGGTGCAACGAGCAGCAGTGCGTCTAACACACGCGGCGGTGCGCCCGCCAATTCGGCCGTCACTCTGCTGGGACGCCGGGCGCGCCTCCCCGCGCCGTCCTCGAGGAACTGGCGGTTGCGGAAGGAAGCGCTTTCGTCAAATGCGGCCGAAAACTAACATTTTGTGTGTTGGGAGAAAAGCCGAACGCGAATTCTGCCGTGCTCCTACATTAGATGAGCGCCAACGGCCATACCATGATGAATACACCGGTTCTCGTCCGATCACCGAAGTTAAGCATCATCGGGCCCGGCTAGTACTTGGATGGGTGACCGCCTGGGAAACCCGGGTGCTGTTGGCTCCCTTACTGTTTTTTTTTTGTTATGTCGCCAGCCCAATTTTCAAACTACCTTTCTGTTGTGACAAAGATGCTTCCTTAAGCCTTTTAAACTACTGTAATGGAACGAAAATGCAGTAATTAACTCAGTTTGAGGGAGAATGTGCTAACCAAGTTTGCCAAGAAGACTTTGAAAACGACAAAACACTACGAATCGGCAGGTGATTTCTGAAATACGTCACCGCCTATTGTTGTGTAGGTGTGTTGAGTTCCAAATTTGATTTGTAACCACGAACTTATTCCTTAGTCGTCTCGTCTCGTCTCGTCTCGTCCCGCAGACGTTTGTCGTGCTTGCGCTGTCATATGGACCACGACCCGAGCGGCAGCGAGCGGCAGTCGAGCAAAGTCGGGACAAGTCGGGACGGGGACAGGGACAGGGATAGGAATGGTGCGAATGCACTGCAAACTACGCAGACACCTGGTGTGAGGCGAGGCGAGGCGAGGCGTGGCGAGGCGAGGAAGCCCACATCGCTACCAGTGGGCCCTCCAGCACGACACTGCCACACCCCGCACAGGCCCTCCGCTGAACACCAGGGACAAGATGCGTCCTCCGCTAGTGTCGAAGGCTGCACGCGCCCAGCGAATGACAGGGGGTGCAACGAGCAGCAGTGCGTCTAACACACGCGGCGGTGCGCCCGCCAATTCGGCCGTCACTCTGCTGGGACGCCGGGCGTGCCTCCCCGCGCCGTCCTCGAGGAACTGGCGGTTGCGGAAGGAAGCGCTTTCGTCAAATGCGGCCGAAAACTAACATTTTGTGTGTTGGGAGAAAAGCCGAACGCGAATTCTGCCGTGGTCCTACATTAGATGAGCGCCAACGGCCATACCATGATGAATACACCGGTTCTCGTCCGATCACCGAAGTTAAGCATCATCGGGCTCGGCTAGTACTTGGATGGGTGACCGCCTGGGAAACCCGGGTGCTGTTGGCTCCCTTCCTGTTTTTTTTTTGTTATGTCGCCAGCCCAATTTTCAAACTACCTTTCTGTTGTGACAAAGAAGCTTCCTTAAGCCTTTTAAACTACTGTAATGGAACGAAAATGCAGTAATTAACTCAGTTTGAGGGAGAATGTGCTAACCAAGTTTGCCAAAAAGACTTTGAAAACGTCAAAACAGTACGAATCGGCAGGTGATTTCTGAAATACGTCACCGCCTATTGTTGTGTAGGAGTGTAGAGTTCCAAATTTGATTTGTAACCACGAATTTATTCCTTAGTCGTCTCGTCTCGTCTCGTCCCGCAGACGTTTGTCGTGCTTGCGCTGTCATATGGACTACGACCCGAGCGGCAGCGAGCGGCAGTCGAGCAAAGTCGGGACAAGTCGGGACGGGGACAGGGACAGGGATAGGAATGGTGCGAATGCACTGCAAACTTACGCAGACACCTGGTGTGAGGCGAGGCGAGGCGAGGCGAGGAAGCCCACATCGCTACCAGTGGGCCCTCCAGCACGACACTGCCACACCCCGCACAGGCCCTCCGCTGAACACCAGGGACAAGATGCGTCCTCCGCTAGTGTCGAAGGCTGCACGCGCCCAGCGAATGACAGGGGGTGCAACGAGCAGCAGTGCGTCTAACACACGCGGCGGTGCGCCCGCCAATTCGGCCGTCACTCTGCTGGGACGCCGGGCGCGCCTCCCCGCGCCGTCCTCGAGGAACTGGCGGTTGCGGAAGGAAGCGCTTTCGTCAAATGCGGCCGAAAACTAACATTTTGTGTGTTGGGAGAAAAGCCGAACGCGAATTCTGCCGTGCTCCTACATTAGATGAGCGCCAACGGCCATACCATGATGAATACACCGGTTCTCGTCCGATCACCGAAGTTAAGCATCATCGGGCCCGGCTAGTACTTGGATGGGTGACCGCCTGGGAAACCCGGGTGCTGTTGGCTCCCTTACTGTTTTTTTTTTGTTATGTCGCCAGCCCAATTTTCAAACTACCTTTCTGTTGTGACAAAGATGCTTCCTTAAGCCTTTTAAACTACTGTAATGGAACGAAAATGCAGTAATTAACTCAGTTTGAGGGAGAATGTGCTAACCAAGTTTGCCAAGAAGACTTTGAAAACGACAAAACACTACGAATCGGCAGGTGATTTCTGAAATACGTCACCGCCTATTGTTGTGTAGGTGTGTTGAGTTCCAAATTTGATTTGTAACCACGAACTTATTCCTTAGTCGTCTCGTCTCGTCTCGTCTCGTCCCGCAGACGTTTGTCGTGCTTGCGCTGTCATATGGACCACGACCCGAGCGGCAGCGAGCGGCAGTCGAGCAAAGTCGGGACAAGTCGGGACGGGGACAGGGACAGGGATAGGAATGGTGCGAATGCACTGCAAACTACGCAGACACCTGGTGTGAGGCGAGGCGAGGCGAGGCGTGGCGAGGCGAGGAAGCCCACATCGCTACCAGTGGGCCCTCCAGCACGACACTGCCACACCCCGCACAGGCCCTCCGCTGAACACCAGGGACAAGATGCGTCCTCCGCTAGTGTCGAAGGCTGCACGCGCCCAGCGAATGACAGGGGGTGCAACGAGCAGCAGTGCGTCTAACACACGCGGCGGTGCGCCCGCCAATTCGGCCGTCACTCTGCTGGGACGCCGGGCGTGCCTCCCCGCGCCGTCCTCGAGGAACTGGCGGTTGCGGAAGGAAGCGCTTTCGTCAAATGCGGCCGAAAACTAACATTTTGTGTGTTGGGAGAAAAGCCGAACGCGAATTCTGCCGTGGTCCTACATTAGATGAGCGCCAACGGCCATACCATGATGAATACACCGGTTCTCGTCCGATCACCGAAGTTAAGCATCATCGGGCTCGGCTAGTACTTGGATGGGTGACCGCCTGGGAAACCCGGGTGCTGTTGGCTCCCTTCCTGTTTTTTTTTTGTTATGTCGCCAGCCCAATTTTCAAACTACCTTTCTGTTGTGACAAAGAAGCTTCCTTAAGCCTTTTAAACTACTGTAATGGAACGAAAATGCAGTAATTAACTCAGTTTGAGGGAGAATGTGCTAACCAAGTTTGCCAAAAAGACTTTGAAAACGTCAAAACAGTACGAATCGGCAGGTGATTTCTGAAATACGTCACCGCCTATTGTTGTGTAGGAGTGTAGAGTTCCAAATTTGATTTGTAACCACGAATTTATTCCTTAGTCGTCTCGTCTCGTCTCGTCCCGCAGACGTTTGTCGTGCTTGCGCTGTCATATGGACTACGACCCGAGCGGCAGCGAGCGGCAGTCGAGCAAAGTCGGGACAAGTCGGGACGGGGACAGGGACAGGGATAGGAATGGTGCGAATGCACTGCAAACTTACGCAGACACCTGGTGTGAGGCGAGGCGAGGCGAGGCGAGGAAGCCCACATCGCTACCAGTGGGCCCTCCAGCACGACACTGCCACACCCCGCACAGGCCCTCCGCTGAACACCAGGGACAAGATGCGTCCTCCGCTAGTGTCGAAGGCTGCACGCGCCCAGCGAATGACAGGGGGTGCAACGAGCAGCAGTGCGTCTAACACACGCGGCGGTGCGCCCGCCAATTCGGCCGTCACTCTGCTGGGACGCCGGGCGCGCCTCCCCGCGCCGTCCTCGAGGAACTGGCGGTTGCGGAAGGAAGCGCTTTCGTCAAATGCGGCCGAAAACTAACATTTTGTGTGTTGGGAGAAAAGCCGAACGCGAATTCTGCCGTGCTCCTACATTAGATGAGCGCCAACGGCCATACCATGATGAATACACCGGTTCTCGTCCGATCACCGAAGTTAAGCATCATCGGGCCCGGCTAGTACTTGGATGGGTGACCGCCTGGGAAACCCGGGTGCTGTTGGCTCCCTTACTGTTTTTTTTTTTGTTATGTCGCCAGCCCAATTTTCAAACTACCTTTCTGTTGTGACAAAGATGCTTCCTTAAGCCTTTTAAACTACTGTAATGGAACGAAAATGCAGTAATTAACTCAGTTTGAGGGAGAATGTGCTAACCAAGTTTGCCAAGAAGACTTTGAAAACGACAAAACACTACGAATCGGCAGGTGATTTCTGAAATACGTCACCGCCTATTGTTGTGTAGGTGTGTTGAGTTCCAAATTTGATTTGTAACCACGAACTTATTCCTTAGTCGTCTCGTCTCGTCTCGTCTCGTCCCGCAGACGTTTGTCGTGCTTGCGCTGTCATATGGACCACGACCCGAGCGGCAGCGAGCGGCAGTCGAGCAAAGTCGGGACAAGTCGGGACGGGGACAGGGACAGGGATAGGAATGGTGCGAATGCACTGCAAACTTACGCAGACACCTGGTGTGAGGCAAGGCGAGGCGAGGCGAGGAAGCCCACATCGCTACCAGTGGGCCACACCCCGCACAGGCCCTCCGCTGAACACCAGGGACAAGATGCGTCCTCCGCTAGTGTCGAAGGCTGCACGCGCCCAGCGAATGACAGGGGGTGCAACGAGCAGCAGTGCGTCTAACACACGCGGCGGTGCGCCCGCCAATTCGGCCGTCACTCTGCTGGGACGCCGGGCGCGCCTCCCCGCGCCGTCCTCGAGGAACTGGCGGTTGCGGAAGGAAGCGCTTTCGTCAAATGCGGCCGAAAACTAACATTTTGTGTGTTGGGAGAAAAGCCGAACGCGAATTCTGCCGTGCTCCTACATTAGATGAGCGCCAACGGCCATACCATGATGAATACACCGGTTCTCGTCCGATCACCGAAGTTAAGCATCATCGGGCCCGGCTAGTACTTGGATGGGTGACCGCCTGGGAAACCCGGGTGCTGTTGGCTCCCTTACTGTTTTTTTTTTGTTATGTCGCCAGCCCAATTTTCAAACTACCTTTCTGTTGTGACAAAGATGCTTCCTTAAGCCTTTTAAACTACTGTAATGGAACGAAAATGCAGTAATTAACTCAGTTTGAGGGAGAATGTGCTAACCAAGTTTGCCAAGAAGACTTTGAAAACGACAAAACACTACGAATCGGCAGGTGATTTCTGAAATACGTCACCGCCTATTGTTGTGTAGGTGTGTTGAGTTCCAAATTTGATTTGTAACCACGAACTTATTCCTTAGTCGTCTCGTCTCGTCTCGTCTCGTCCCGCAGACGTTTGTCGTGCTTGCGCTGTCATATGGACCACGACCCGAGCGGCAGCGAGCGGCAGTCGAGCAAAGTCGGGACAAGTCGGGACGGGGACAGGGACAGGGATAGGAATGGTGCGAATGCACTGCAAACTACGCAGACACCTGGTGTGAGGCGAGGCGAGGCGAGGCGTGGCGAGGCGAGGAAGCCCACATCGCTACCAGTGGGCCCTCCAGCACGACACTGCCACACCCCGCACAGGCCCTCCGCTGAACACCAGGGACAAGATGCGTCCTCCGCTAGTGTCGAAGGCTGCACGCGCCCAGCGAATGACAGGGGGTGCAACGAGCAGCAGTGCGTCTAACACACGCGGCGGTGCGCCCGCCAATTCGGCCGTCACTCTGCTGGGACGCCGGGCGTGCCTCCCCGCGCCGTCCTCGAGGAACTGGCGGTTGCGGAAGGAAGCGCTTTCGTCAAATGCGGCCGAAAACTAACATTTTGTGTGTTGGGAGAAAAGCCGAACGCGAATTCTGCCGTGGTCCTACATTAGATGAGCGCCAACGGCCATACCATGATGAATACACCGGTTCTCGTCCGATCACCGAAGTTAAGCATCATCGGGCTCGGCTAGTACTTGGATGGGTGACCGCCTGGGAAACCCGGGTGCTGTTGGCTCCCTTCCTGTTTTTTTTTTGTTATGTCGCCAGCCCAATTTTCAAACTACCTTTCTGTTGTGACAAAGAAGCTTCCTTAAGCCTTTTAAACTACTGTAATGGAACGAAAATGCAGTAATTAACTCAGTTTGAGGGAGAATGTGCTAACCAAGTTTGCCAAAAAGACTTTGAAAACGTCAAAACAGTACGAATCGGCAGGTGATTTCTGAAATACGTCACCGCCTATTGTTGTGTAGGAGTGTAGAGTTCCAAATTTGATTTGTAACCACGAATTTATTCCTTAGTCGTCTCGTCTCGTCTCGTCCCGCAGACGTTTGTCGTGCTTGCGCTGTCATATGGACTACGACCCGAGCGGCAGCGAGCGGCAGTCGAGCAAAGTCGGGACAAGTCGGGACGGGGACAGGGACAGGGATAGGAATGGTGCGAATGCACTGCAAACTTACGCAGACACCTGGTGTGAGGCGAGGCGAGGCGAGGCGAGGAAGCCCACATCGCTACCAGTGGGCCCTCCAGCACGACACTGCCACACCCCGCACAGGCCCTCCGCTGAACACCAGGGACAAGATGCGTCCTCCGCTAGTGTCGAAGGCTGCACGCGCCCAGCGAATGACAGGGGGTGCAACGAGCAGCAGTGCGTCTAACACACGCGGCGGTGCGCCCGCCAATTCGGCCGTCACTCTGCTGGGACGCCGGGCGCGCCTCCCCGCGCCGTCCTCGAGGAACTGGCGGTTGCGGAAGGAAGCGCTTTCGTCAAATGCGGCCGAAAACTAACATTTTGTGTGTTGGGAGAAAAGCCGAACGCGAATTCTGCCGTGCTCCTACATTAGATGAGCGCCAACGGCCATACCATGATGAATACACCGGTTCTCGTCCGATCACCGAAGTTAAGCATCATCGGGCCCGGCTAGTACTTGGATGGGTGACCGCCTGGGAAACCCGGGTGCTGTTGGCTCCCTTACTGTTTTTTTTTTTGTTATGTCGCCAGCCCAATTTTCAAACTACCTTTCTGTTGTGACAAAGATGCTTCCTTAAGCCTTTTAAACTACTGTAATGGAACGAAAATGCAGTAATTAACTCAGTTTGAGGGAGAATGTGCTAACCAAGTTTGCCAAGAAGACTTTGAAAACGACAAAACACTACGAATCGGCAGGTGATTTCTGAAATACGTCACCGCCTATTGTTGTGTAGGTGTGTTGAGTTCCAAATTTGATTTGTAACCACGAACTTATTCCTTAGTCGTCTCGTCTCGTCTCGTCTCGTCCCGCAGACGTTTGTCGTGCTTGCGCTGTCATATGGACCACGACCCGAGCGGCAGCGAGCGGCAGTCGAGCAAAGTCGGGACAAGTCGGGACGGGGACAGGGACAGGGATAGGAATGGTGCGAATGCACTGCAAACTTACGCAGACACCTGGTGTGAGGCAAGGCGAGGCGAGGCGAGGAAGCCCACATCGCTACCAGTGGGCCACACCCCGCACAGGCCCTCCGCTGAACACCAGGGACAAGATGCGTCCTCCGCTAGTGTCGAAGGCTGCACGCGCCCAGCGAATGACAGGGGGTGCAACGAGCAGCAGTGCGTCTAACACACGCGGCGGTGCGCCCGCCAATTCGGCCGTCACTCTGCTGGGACGCCGGGCGTGCCTCCCCGCGCCGTCCTCGAGGAACTGGCGGTTGCGGAAGGAAGCGCTTTCGTCAAATGCGGCCGAAAACTAACATTTTGTGTGTCGGGAGAAAAGCCGAACGCGAATTCTGCCGTGCTCCTACATTAGATGAGCGCCAACGGCCATACCATGATGAATACACCGGTTCTCGTCCGATCACCGAAGTTAAGCATCATCGGGCTCGGCTAGTACTTGGATGGGTGACCGCCTGGGAAACCCGGGTGCTGTTGGCTCCCTTCCTGTTTTTTTTTTGTTATGTCGCCAGCCCAATTTTCAAACTACCTTTCTGTTGTGACAAAGATGCTTCCTTAAGCCTTTTAAACTACTGTAATGGAACGAAAATGCAGTAATTAACTCAGTTTGAGGGAGAATGTGCTAACCAAGTTTGCCAAAAAGACTTTGAAAACGTCAAAACAGTACGAATCGGCAGGTGATTTCTGAAATACGTCACCGCCTATTGTTGTGTAGGAGTGTAGAGTTCCAAATTTGATTTGTAACCACGAATTTATTCCTTAGTCATCTCGTCTCGTCTCGTCCCGCAGACGTTTGTCGTGCTTGCGCTGTCATATGGACTACGACCCGAGCGGCAGCGAGCGGCAGTCGAGCAAAGTCGGGACAAGTCGGGACGGGGACAGGGACAGGGATAGGAATGGTGCGAATGCACTGCAAACTTACGCAGACACCTGGTGTGAGGCGAGGCGAGGCGAGGCGAGGAAGCCCACATCGCTACCAGTGGGCCCTCCAGCACGACACTGCCACACCCCGCACAGGCCCTCCGCTGAACACCAGGGACAAGATGCGTCCTCCGCTAGTGTCGAAGGCTGCACGCGCCCAGCGAATGACAGGGGGTGCAACGAGCAGCAGTGCGTCTAACACACGCGGCGGTGCGCCCGCCAATTCGGCCGTCACTCTGCTGGGACGCCGGGCGCGCCTCCCCGCGCCGTCCTCGAGGAACTGGCGGTTGCGGAAGGAAGCGCTTTCGTCAAATGCGGCCGAAAACTAACATTTTGTGTGTTGGGAGAAAAGCCGAACGCGAATTCTGCCGTGCTCCTACATTAGATGAGCGCCAACGGCCATACCATGATGAATACACCGGTTCTCGTCCGATCACCGAAGTTAAGCATCATCGGGCCCGGCTAGTACTTGGATGGGTGACCGCCTGGGAAACCCGGGTGCTGTTGGCTCCCTTACTGTTTTTTTTTTGTTATGTCGCCAGCCCAATTTTCAAACTACCTTTCTGTTGTGACAAAGATGCTTCCTTAAGCCTTTTAAACTACTGTAATGGAACGAAAATGCAGTAATTAACTCAGTTTGAGGGAGAATGTGCTAACCAAGTTTGCCAAGAAGACTTTGAAAACGACAAAACACTACGAATCGGCAGGTGATTTCTGAAATACGTCACCGCCTATTGTTGTGTAGGTGTGTTGAGTTCCAAATTTGATTTGTAACCACGAACTTATTCCTTAGTCGTCTCGTCTCGTCTCGTCTCGTCCCGCAGACGTTTGTCGTGCTTGCGCTGTCATATGGACCACGACCCGAGCGGCAGCGAGCGGCAGTCGAGCAAAGTCGGGACAAGTCGGGACGGGGACAGGGACAGGGATAGGAATGGTGCGAATGCACTGCAAACTTACGCAGACACCTGGTGTGAGGCAAGGCGAGGCGAGGCGAGGAAGCCCACATCGCTACCAGTGGGCCCTCCAGCACGACACTGCCACACCCCGCACAGGCCCTCCGCTGAACACCAGGGACAAGATGCGTCCTCCGCTAGTGTCGAAGGCTGCACGCGCCCAGCGAATGACAGGGGGTGCAACGAGCAGCAGTGCGTCTAACACACGCGGCGGTGCGCCCGCCAATTCGGCCGTCACTCTGCTGGGACGCCGGGCGTGCCTCCCCGCGCCGTCCTCGAGGAACTGGCGGTTGCGGAAGGAAGCGCTTTCGTCAAATGCGGCCGAAAACTAACATTTTGTGTGTCGGGAGAAAAGCCGAACGCGAATTCTGCCGTGCTCCTACATTAGATGAGCGCCAACGGCCATACCATGATGAATACACCGGTTCTCGTCCGATCACCGAAGTTAAGCATCATCGGGCTCGGCTAGTACTTGGATGGGTGACCGCCTGGGAAACCCGGGTGCTGTTGGCTCCCTTACTGTTTTTTTTTTTGTTATGTCGCCAGCCCAATTTTCAAACTACCTTTCTGTTGTGACAAAGATGCTTCCTTAAGCCTTTTAAACTACTGTAATGGAACGAAAATGCAGTAATTAACTCAGTTTGAGGGAGAATGTGCTAACCAAGTTTGCCAAGAAGACTTTGAAAACGACAAAACACTACGAATCGGCAGGTGATTTCTGAAATACGTCACCGCCTATTGTTGTGTAGGTGTGTTGAGTTCCAAATTTGATTTGTAACCACGAACTTATTCCTTAGTCGTCTCGTCTCGTCTCGTCTCGTCCCGCAGACGTTTGTCGTGCTTGCGCTGTCATATGGACTACGACCCGAGCGGCAGCGAGCGGCAGTCGAGCAAAGTCGGGACAAGTCGGGACGGGGACAGGGACAGGGATAGGAATGGTGCGAATGCACTGCAAACTTACGCAGACACCTGGTGTGAGGCGAGGCGAGGCGAGGCGAGGAAGCCCACATCGCTACCAGTGGGCCCTCCAGCACGACACTGCCACACCCCGCACAGGCCCTCCGCTGAACACCAGGGACAAGATGCGTCCTCCGCTAGTGTCGAAGGCTGCACGCGCCCAGCGAATGACAGGGGGTGCAACGAGCAGCAGTGCGTCTAACACACGCGGCGGTGCGCCCGCCAATTCGGCCGTCACTCTGCTGGGACGCCGGGCGCGCCTCCCCGCGCCGTCCTCGAGGAACTGGCGGTTGCGGAAGGAAGCGCTTTCGTCAAATGCGGCCGAAAACTAACATTTTGTGTGTTGGGAGAAAAGCCGAACGCGAATTCTGCCGTGCTCCTACATTAGATGAGCGCCAACGGCCATACCATGATGAATACACCGGTTCTCGTCCGATCACCGAAGTTAAGCATCATCGGGCCCGGCTAGTACTTGGATGGGTGACCGCCTGGGAAACCCGGGTGCTGTTGGCTCCCTTACTGTTTTTTTTTTGTTATGTCGCCAGCCCAATTTTCAAACTACCTTTCTGTTGTGACAAAGATGCTTCCTTAAGCCTTTTAAACTACTGTAATGGAACGAAAATGCAGTAATTAACTCAGTTTGAGGGAGAATGTGCTAACCAAGTTTGCCAAGAAGACTTTGAAAACGACAAAACAGTACGAATCGGCAGGTGATTTCTGAAATACGTCACCGCCTATTGTTGTGTAGGTGTGTTGAGTTCCAAATTTGATTTGTAACCACGAACTTATTCCTTAGTCGTCTCGTCTCGTCTCGTCTCGTCCCGCAGACGTTTGTCGTGCTTGCTTTCATATGGACCACGACCCGAGCGGCAGCGAGCGGCAGTCGAGCAAAGTCGGGACAAGTCGGGACGGGGACAGGGACAGGGATAGGAATGGTGCGAATGCACTGCAAACTTACGCAGACACCTGGTGTGAGGCAAGGCGAGGCGAGGCGAGGAAGCCCACATCGCTACCAGTGGGCCCTCCAGCACGACACTGCCACACCCCGCACAGGCCCTCCGCTGAACACCAGGGACAAGATGCGTCCTCCGCTAGTGTCGAAGGCTGCACGCGCCCAGCGAATGACAGGGGGTGCAACGAGCAGCAGTGCGTCTAACACACGCGGCGGTGCGCCCGCCAATTCGGCCGTCACTCTGCTGGGACGCCGGGCGTGCCTCCCCGCGCCGTCCTCGAGGAACTGGCGGTTGCGGAAGGAAGCGCTTTCGTCAAATGCGGCCGAAAACTAACATTTTGTGTGTTGGGAGAAAAGCCGAACGCGAATTCTGCCGTGCTCCTACATTAGATGAGCGCCAACGGCCATACCATGATGAATACACCGGTTCTCGTCCGATCACCGAAGTTAAGCATCATCGGGCTCGGCTAGTACTTGGATGGGTGACCGCCTGGGAAACCCGGGTGCTGTTGGCTCCCTTACTGTTTTTTTTTTGTTATGTCGCCAGCCCAATTTTCAAACTACCTTTCTGTTGTGACAAAGATGCTTCCTTAAGCCTTTTAAACTACTGTAATGGAACGAAAATGCAGTAATTAACTCAGTTTGAGGGAGAATGTGCTAACCAAGTTTGCCAAGAAGACTTTGAAAACGACAAAACAGTACGAATCGGCAGGTGATTTCTGAAATACGTCACCGCCTATTGTTGTGTAGGTGTGTTGAGTTCCAAATTTGATTTGTAACCACGAACTTATTCCTTAGTCGTCTCGTCTCGTCTCGTCCCACAGACGTTTGTCGTGCTTGCGCTGTCATATGGACCACGACCCGAGCGGCAGCGAGCGGCAGTCGAGCAAAGTCGGGACAAGTCGGGACGGGGACAGGGACAGGGATAGGAATGGTGCGAATGCACTGCAAACTTACGCAGACACCTGGTGTGAGGCAAGGCGAGGCGAGGCGAGGAAGCCCACATCGCTACCAGTGGGCCCTCCAGCACGACACTGCCACACCCCGCACAGGCCCTCCGCTGAACACCAGGGACAAGATGCGTCCTCCGCTAGTGTCGAAGGCTGCACGCGCCCAGCGAATGACAGGGGGTGCAACGAGCAGCAGTGCGTCTAACACACGCGGCGGTGCGCCCGCCAATTCGGCCGTCACTCTGCTGGGACGCCGGGCGTGCCTCCCCGCGCCGTCCTCGAGGAACTGGCGGTTGCGGAAGGAAGCGCTTTCGTCAAATGCGGCCGAAAACTAACATTTTGTGTGTTGGGAGAAAAGCCGAACGCGAATTCTGCCGTGCTCCTACATTAGATGAGCGCCAACGGCCATACCATGATGAATACACCGGTTCTCGTCCGATCACCGAAGTTAAGCATCATCGGGCTCGGCTAGTACTTGGATGGGTGACCGCCTGGGAAACCCGGGTGCTGTTGGCTCCCTTACTGTTTTTTTTTTGTTATGTCGCCAGCCCAATTTTCAAACTACCTTTCTGTTGTGACAAAGATGCTTCCTTAAGCCTTTTAAACTACTGTAATGGAACGAAAATGCAGTAATTAACTCAGTTTGAGGGAGAATGTGCTAACCAAGTTTGCCAAAAAGACTTTGAAAACGTCAAAACAGTACGAATCGGCAGGTGATTTCTGAAATACGTCACCGCCTATTGTTGTGTAGGAGTGTAGAGTTCCAAATTTGATTTGTAACCACGAATTTATTCCTTAGTCGTCTCGTCTCGTCTCGTCCCGCAGACGTTTGTCGTGCTTGCGCTGTCATATGGACCACGACCCGAGCGGCAGCGAGCGGCAGTCGAGCAAAGTCGGGACAAGTCGGGACGGGGACAGGGACAGGGATAGGAATGGGGCGAATGCACTGCAAACTACGCAGACACCTGGTGTGAGGCGAGGCGAGGCGAGGCGAGGCGTGGCGAGGCGAGGAAGCCCACATCGCTACCAGTGGGCCCTCCAGCACGACACTGCCACACCCCGCACAGGCCCTCCGCTGAACACCAGGGACAAGATGCGTCCTCCGCTAGTGTCGAAGGCTGCACGCGCCCAGCGAATGACAGGGGGTGCAACGAGCAGCAGTGCGTCTAACACACGCGGCGGTGCGCCCGCCAATTCGGCCGTCACTCTGCTGGGACGCCGGGCGCGCCTCCCCGCGCCGTCCTCGAGGAACTGGCGGTTGCGGAAGGAAGCGCTTTCGTCAAATGCGGCCGAAAACTAACATTTTGTGTGTTGGGAGAAAAGCCGAACGCGAATTCTGCCGTGCTCCTACATTAGATGAGCGCCAACGGCCATACCATGATGAATACACTGGTTCTCGTCCGATCACCGAAGTTAAGCATCATCGGGCCCGGCTAGTACTTGGATGGGTGACCGCCTGGGAAACCCGGGTGCTGTTGGCTCCCTTCCTGTTTTTTTTTTTTGTTATGTCGCCATCCCAAATTTCAAACTACCTTTCTGTTGTGACAAAGATGCTTCCTTAAGCCTTTTAAACTACTGTAATGGTACGAAAATGCAGTAATTAACTCAGTTTGAGGGAGAATGTGCTAACCAAGTTTGCCAAAAAGACTTTGAAAACGTCAAAACAGTACGAATCGGCAGGTGATTTCTGAAATACGTCACCGCCTATTGTTGTGTAGGAGTGTAGAGTTCCAAATTTGATTTGTAACCACGAATTTATTCCTTAGTCGTCTCGTCTCGTCTCGTCTCGTCCCGCAGACGTTTGTCGTGCTTGCGCTGTCATATGGACCACGACCCGAGCGGCAGCGAGCGGCAGTCGAGCAAAGTCGGGACAAGTCGGGACGGGGACAGGGACAGGGATAGGAATGGTGCGAATGCACTGCAAACTTACGCAGACACCTGGTGTGAGGCAAGGCGAGGCGAGGCGAGGAAGCCCACATCGCTACCAGTGGGCCCTCCAGCACGACACTGCCACACCCCGCACAGGCCCTCCGCTGAACACCAGGGACAAGATGCGTCCTCCGCTAGTGTCGAAGGCTGCACGCGCCCAGCGAATGACAGGGGGTGCAACGAGCAGCAGTGCGTCTAACACACGCGGCGGTGCGCCCGCCAATTCGGCCGTCACTCTGCTGGGACGCCGGGCGTGCCTCCCCGCGCCGTCCTCGAGGAACTGGCGGTTGCGGAAGGAAGCGCTTTCGTCAAATGCGGCCGAAAACTAACATTTTGTGTGTTGGGAGAAAAGCCGAACGCGAATTCTGCCGTGCTCCTACATTAGATGAGCGCCAACGGCCATACCATGATGAATACACCGGTTCTCGTCCGATCACCGAAGTTAAGCATCATCGGGCTCGGCTAGTACTTGGATGGGTGACCGCCTGGGAAACCCGGGTGCTGTTGGCTCCCTTACTGTTTTTTTTTTTGTTATGTCGCCAGCCCAATTTTCAAACTACCTTTCTGTTGTGACAAAGATGCTTCCTTAAGCCTTTTAAACTACTGTAATGGAACGAAAATGCAGTAATTAACTCAGTTTGAGGGAGAATGTGCTAACCAAGTTTGCCAAAAAGACTTTGAAAACGTCAAAACAGTACGAATCGGCAGGTGATTTCTGAAATACGTCACCGCCTATTGTTGTGTAGGAGTGTAGAGTTCCAAATTTGATTTGTAACCACGAATTTATTCCTTAGTCGTCTCGTCTCGTCTCGTCTCGTCCCGCAGACGTTTGTCGTGCTTGCGCTGTCATATGGACCACGACCCGAGCGGCAGCGAGCGGCAGTCGAGCAAAGTCGGGACAAGTCGGGACGGGGACAGGGACAGGGATAGGAATGGTGCGAATGCACTGCAAACTTACGCAGACACCTGGTGTGAGGCAAGGCGAGGCGAGGCGAGGAAGCCCACATCGCTACCAGTGGGCCCTCCAGCACGACACTGCCACACCCCGCACAGGCCCTCCGCTGAACACCAGGGACAAGATGCGTCCTCCGCTAGTGTCGAAGGCTGCACGCGCCCAGCGAATGACAGGGGGTGCAACGAGCAGCAGTGCGTCTAACACACGCGGCGGTGCGCCCGCCAATTCGGCCGTCACTCTGCTGGGACGCCGGGCGTGCCTCCCCGCGCCGTCCTCGAGGAACTGGCGGTTGCGGAAGGAAGCGCTTTCGTCAAATGCGGCCGAAAACTAACATTTTGTGTGTTGGGAGAAAAGCCGAACGCGAATTCTGCCGTGCTCCTACATTAGATGAGCGCCAACGGCCATACCATGATGAATACACCGGTTCTCGTCCGATCACCGAAGTTAAGCATCATCGGGCTCGGCTAGTACTTGGATGGGTGACCGCCTGGGAAACCCGGGTGCTGTTGGCTCCCTTACTGTTTTTTTTTTGTTATGTCGCCAGCCCAATTTTCAAACTACCTTTCTGTTGTGACAAAGATGCTTCCTTAAGCCTTTTAAACTACTGTAATGGAACGAAAATGCAGTAATTAACTCAGTTTGAGGGAGAATGTGCTAACCAAGTTTGCCAAAAAGACTTTGAAAACGTCAAAACAGTACGAATCGGCAGGTGATTTCTGAAATACGTCACCGCCTATTGTTGTGTAGGAGTGTAGAGTTCCAAATTTGATTTGTAACCACGAATTTATTCCTTAGTCGTCTCGTCTCGTCCCGCAGACGTTTGTCGTGCTTGCGCTGTCATATGGACCACGACCCGAGCGGCAGCGAGCGGCAGTCGAGCAAAGTCGGGACAAGTCGGGACGGGGACAGGGACAGGGATAGGAATGGGGCGAATGCACTGCAAACTACGCAGACACCTGGTGTGAGGCGAGGCGAGGCGAGGCGTGGCGAGGCGAGGAAGCCCACATCGCTACCAGTGGGCCCTCCAGCACGACACTGCCACACCCCGCACAGGCCCTCCGCTGAACACCAGGGACAAGATGCGTCCTCCGCTAGTGTCGAAGGCTGCACGCGCCCAGCGAATGACAGGGGGTGCAACGAGCAGCAGTGCGTCTAACACACGCGGCGGTGCGCCCGCCAATTCGGCCGTCACTCTGCTGGGACGCCGGGCGCGCCTCCCCGCGCCGTCCTCGAGGAACTGGCGGTTGCGGAAGGAAGCGCTTTCGTCAAATGCGGCCGAAAACTAACATTTTGTGTGTTGGGAGAAAAGCCGAACGCGAATTCTGCCGTGCTCCTACATTAGATGAGCGCCAACGGCCATACCATGATGAATACACCGGTTCTCGTCCGATCACCGAAGTTAAGCATCATCGGGCTCGGCTAGTACTTGGATGGGTGACCGCCTGGGAAACCCGGGTGCTGTTGGCTCCCTTACTGTTTTTTTTTTGTTATGTCGCCAGCCCAATTTTCAAACTACCTTTCTGTTGTGACAAAGATGCTTCCTTAAGCCTTTTAAACTACTGTAATGGAACGAAAATGCAGTAATTAACTCAGTTTGAGGGAGAATGTGCTAACCAAGTTTGCCAAAAAGACTTTGAAAACGTCAAAACAGTACGAATCGGCAGGTGATTTCTGAAATACGTCACCGCCTATTGTTGTGTAGGAGTGTAGAGTTCCAAATTTGATTTGTAACCACGAATTTATTCCTTAGTCGTCTCGTCTCGTCTCGTCTCGTCCCGCAGACGTTTGTCGTGCTTGCGCTGTCATATGGACCACGACCCGAGCGGCAGCGAGCGGCAGTCGAGCAAAGTCGGGACAAGTCGGGACGGGGACAGGGACAGGGATAGGAATGGTGCGAATGCACTGCAAACTTACGCAGACACCTGGTGTGAGGCAAGGCGAGGCGAGGCGAGGAAGCCCACATCGCTACCAGTGGGCCCTCCAGCACGACACTGCCACACCCCGCACAGGCCCTCCGCTGAACACCAGGGACAAGATGCGTCCTCCGCTAGTGTCGAAGGCTGCACGCGCCCAGCGAATGACAGGGGGTGCAACGAGCAGCAGTGCGTCTAACACACGCGGCGGTGCGCCCGCCAATTCGGCCGTCACTCTGCTGGGACGCCGGGCGTGCCTCCCCGCGCCGTCCTCGAGGAACTGGCGGTTGCGGAAGGAAGCGCTTTCGTCAAATGCGGCCGAAAACTAACATTTTGTGTGTTGGGAGAAAAGCCGAACGCGAATTCTGCCGTGCTCCTACATTAGATGTGCGCCAACGGCCATACCATGATGAATACACCGGTTCTCGTCCGATCACCGAAGTTAAGCATCATCGGGCTCGGCTAGTACTTGGATGGGTGACCGCCTGGGAAACCCGGGTGCTGTTGGCTCCCTTACTGTTTTTTTTTTTGTTATGTCGCCAGCCCAATTTTCAAACTACCTTTCTGTTGTGACAAAGATGCTTCCTTAAGCCTTTTAAACTACTGTAATGGAACGAAAATGCAGTAATTAACTCAGTTTGAGGGAGAATGTGCTAACCAAGTTTGCCAAAAAGACTTTGAAAACGTCAAAACAGTACGAATCGGCAGGTGATTTCTGAAATACGTCACCGCCTATTGTTGTGTAGGAGTGTAGAGTTCCAAATTTGATTTGTAACCACGAATTTATTCCTTAGTCGTCTCGTCTCGTCCCGCAGACGTTTGTCGTGCTTGCGCTGTCATATGGACTACGACCCGAGCGGCAGCGAGCGGCAGTCGAGCAAAGTCGGGACAAGTCGGGACGGGGACAGGGACAGGGATAGGAATGGTGCGAATGCACTGCAAACTACGCAGACACCTGGTGTGAGGCGAGGCGAGGCGAGGCGTGGCGAGGCGAGGAAGCCCACATCGCTACCAGTGGGCCCTCCAGCACGACACTGCCACACCCCGCACAGGCCCTCCGCTGAACACCAGGGACAAGATGCGTCCTCCGCTAGTGTCGAAGGCTGCACGCGCCCAGCGAATGACAGGGGGTGCAACGAGCAGCAGTGCGTCTAACACACGCGGCGGTGCTCCCGCCAATTCGGCCGTCACTCTGCTGGGACGCCGGGCGTGCCTCCCCGCGCCGTCCTCGAGGAACTGGCGGTTGCGGAAGGAAGCGCTTTCGTCAAATGCGGCCGAAAACTAACATTTTGTGTGTTGGGAGAAAAGCCGAACGCGAATTCTGCCGTGCTCCTACATTAGATGAGCGCCAACGGCCATACCATGATGAATACACCGGTTCTCGTCCGATCACCGAAGTTAAGCATCATCGGGCCCGGCTAGTACTTGGCTGGCTGTCCGCCTGGCAACACCTCGGTGCCGAGCGAGCAGTGTTTTCCTTGTGCGACTTGGCCGGCGGCGCCTCGCGTGTCGTCTGCTTACTTTGCCACGTGGCTTTCTTTCTACTGAACTGTAAGTAATGGATATTCTTTACGATGATAGTGAAGAGCGACAGAACAATGTTCAGTGTGAATTCGAACGTTCCGTCGAGAAACCCTCGGCTTTTGAGATCAATCGTTGGTTAATTGAGGATTTGTTGTTGTCTACTAATGACGTACTCGGTATTCAGTTCGATACGTTCTTAAATTCTGTGTTCTTAAAACTCAAATCTTCCGATCTGTGTGATGCTGTAGTTTCTGTTAATGACGGTGTTCGCAAATTTCGACACCTTAACGGAAATATTAGTAATGTCACTGTGTCTCACGCTGGTTTTGGTCTTCGACATATACGGATATTTAACCTTCCGTTTGAAATACGTAATGACACTATTTCTCGTCACTTGCGGCCATATGGCACTGTTTTATCTGTCGTGAAGCAGAAATGGTCGTCTGCGTATATATTTCAAGTCGAGAACGGTGTGCGCAGTGTTAAGATGGTGGTTAGGCAGCATATTCCGTCTTTTATTTTGGTAAACGGTCACCGTGCGTTTGTCACGTACAGTGGCCAGCCACAAACTTGCTCCTTTTGTAATGGTGTTGGCCATTATAGGCAGGATTGTCCGAAGCGAAAACGGCCTGTTCAGCTACCGCTTGAGGCCGATTTGCAAGGAGTTAGTTTTGCTTCCGTCGCCGCAACGGTCTTGGGTTCCGCCCCCCCCGCGCCCGCGCGGCGTGCGGCAGATGTTAATCTTGCTGCCGCCGCGGAAGCGATGGATGTGTCTGCTGATCATAGTGTCTCTGCTGTTGCGACTACCGGCCAGGACTCTTTGTCCACGGTTTCGGAAAACGTGCCTGCTGTTGTTCAACCGGTTGTGGGTGCTGTTGTATCGGAGACAGTCTCTGACTCCGTGCCGCAGTCGGTAACCGATGTTGTTTCGCGCCCTAATTCGGACTCTGTTGCCCCCACTGTGTCGCAGGCGGAGCCCTCTCCTTCTGTGCCTGCACCCGTCGTTGCACCCTCTGACGTTTCTGAGCCTCTTCCTGTTGCGGAATCGAGCGATGTTTTTGTGGAACCAAAACCGCAGCGGGATGAAGCTCGTTCTCGCAGTTCCAGTAGGCAACGCTTCCGCAGTGCCAGTAGCTCCCCTTCCTACGACAGAGGTTTAGCGCGAGGTGACCGTAGTCCGTCCCCAGTAGGGCGCCCCCCCGCCTCTTCTTGGGCGTCGCAACGCCGCGCCGGGCGGCGCGACCTCGACGTGGAGCTACGGCCGCCTCAGGCTGCCGGCTCCGGGCGTCAGCCGCCGCGCAAACAACAACAACAGCAGCAGCGTGCCTCCTCTCGCCACGCACAGTCAGCTGATCTGAGTGTTGCAGCGCAGCAACGTGACGTTGCTGTTCGCCATCTACGGACTGTGTTAAGTCAACCCGCCTCTGTAGATGTGCCTGTTTTAGCGCCAGACACGGTTTCGGCTGTGACTGCGGCATCTCTGTCGACTAAACGGAAGGCAGAGGATGTACACCGTCGTCGCGCTGGTCCTTCTATTCACGACCGCGTGTCGGTGCCTTCTTCCGACGTGGAGATGTCCGTTAAGGATTCTGTGTCGGTCGCTTCTGGCGTGACGGCTACTGCCACCCTGCCGCCCCTCTCCCCCTTCGAGCCTTCGGAGTGGGCGAAGGATGTTGTGGAGGGTGGGGAGACGTAGTGTGTGTCCTGTGTGCCCCCTCCCCTGTCGCGCACCTGCACCTCCCGTGTTTTATGTGTGTTTTACTTTTGTGTGTGTCTTTTAATTGTGTGAGTCTATGACTTACGATTTTAGCCAGTGGAATGTTGTCACCATTAATCTTAACAAATTGAGTCACCCGTGTAAGATACTGGCTTTTAAGAACTTTTTACGTGATCACCACTGCCATGTTGTGTTTTTACAAGAGGTGACGCGTGATGCCCTTGTCTTTTTACACGATTTTAGTGACTTTACTGTTATTGACAATGTTTTACCGGATCACAGTACAGGAACTGCCATTTTAGTACGTTCTGACCTCGCTATTTCAAATGTTGCTATTTTACCTAATGGTCGTGCCGTTAGTTGCACTATACTGGGCGTTGTATTTGTTAACGTCTATGCTCCGTCTGGGAACGATAAGCCGGCGAGAGCTGTTTTTTATGGGCAGGAATTGTGTGCGCTGTTACACCGGAATGTGGATGCTTTAGTTGTAGGCGGCGATTTTAATTGCGTTTTAGATGTTGTTGATCAGGTGCCTCGTCCTAACATTTGTCGCGAGCTCGGCGACTTGGTTCGCAGTTTTCAGCTCGTTGATACGTGGCGTGTTTTAAACCCTGATGTTACGCATTTTACTCATTTTTATCCCACGGGGCACAGCCGCCTGGACAGAATTTACGTTTCTGCCCCGCTTTCTGCCCGTATTTGCCGCACGGAAATGTTTCCCGTGCTGTTTTCTGATCATTCCGGTTACCTTTGTCAGCTTTTATTGCCTAGATTTTGTGTTCCCAGGCGAAAGAATTTGTGGAAATTTAATTGTGCATTATTGAACGACGACCATTTTGTGACGTGTTTTACCAATCTGTGGCAGAAATTGCTCGGGACCAAGCGAGGTGACTGTAGTGTGCTGGAGTGGTGGGTCGGGGAGGCCAAGCCGGTGATCAGGCGGTTTTTAATGGATTTTAGCCGCGAGGCGGCTCGGTGGCGTCGCGCTACCGCCCGCTTCCATCAGGCGTGTTTACAAGACCTCGCGCTGCGCGTGACGTCACAGCCTGCCTTGCTGCCCGCTTTTAAGCAGTTCCAGCGTAAGCTTCTCGCTGATTTGCGTGCTGTTAGTGGCGGTGTCGTCGTCCGCAGCCAGCCTGCGGGGGTTGTGGATGGCGAACCATTGTCGCTTTATCATCTGCATAGGGAACGCAGGCGGCGCGCCCGTCTGCACATCGGTACCTGGAAACAGTGCGACGGTAGACGGACTACTGTCCAGTCCGACATTGAGCGGGATGTTTTTACTCATTTTAGTTCCCTTTTCCGTGCGCTGGATGTTGATTGTATTGCGTTGCGGGATTTTTTACACGTCATACCTCATGTTTTAACTCGTACGGATAGGACGCTTTTAAATGCTGCTTATGTACCTGACGACCTGTACGATGCTATCCGAGGAAGCCCTAAAAGTAAATCGCCTGGTCCCGACGGCATTCCTGCTGAATTTTATCTGAAATTTTATGATCTTTTTCGTGATGTTTTTGTGGCTCTTTTAAATGAAATACGGGATGGTGCTGTTATCCCTGCTGCGTTTGAGGAGGGGGTAGTGACATTGGTTCCCAAATCGACTGCGACGCCCTGCATTGACGCTGTTCGGCCGATCACTTTACTGAACGCCGATTTTAAGATTGTAACGCGATGCGTGGCTCAACGCCTTAAAGTTGTTTTACCGTCGGTCCTCAGTGATAGTCAATCATGTGCTGTGCAGGGTCGAAACATTTTTGATGCCGTCCTCGCCTATCGCGACTGTATCGGTTTTGTTAAAAGTGCGAGACTGCCGACAGCTGCCATCTTCTTAATTGATTTCAAAAATGCTTTCGACCGCATTAGCCATGTGTACCTCCGCCAGGTTCTTGTGCGGATGGGCTTCGGTTTTAAGTTTACGACTGTGGTAAAGCATCTTTTACAAAATGCGACGTCACGTGTTAGTGTCAATGGCCACTTGACGCCAGCTTTCCGTGTTGGGCGCTCGGTGCGGCAGGGGTGTCCCCTTTCAATGGCCCTTTTTTCTGTAGCTTTAGATCCGTTGCTGCGAATTATCGGCCGCGACTGCCGTGGCATTCAGATAGGGACGCACCGCCTCATTTGCAAGGCGTACGCCGACGATCTTGGCGTTTTTCTTGGCCATTCTGATGACGTTGACACTCTATATGGTGCACTGCAACGCTTTGAAAAAGCTACAGGTGCCATTGTCAACCCAACTAAGACTGTTTGTTTGCCTCTTACACCCCGCGCACGGTCCATACAGCGGAGCTGGTTTTGTGTCCGCGAACAGCACAAAGTCCTGGGCGTGCTTTTTTCTTCTCGTCCACAACGGATGGAGGCGCTCAATTGGCGGTCTACGCTCCATAAGGTGCGCGCCGTTGCCAAGATCTATGCGGCTCGCACGTTGGCGCTTCGTGACAAGGTGGCCTTGATCAATACTAACATTCTGGCCAGGGTGTGGTACCTCGCACAGGTCCTTCCACTGCCTCGGCAGTTGGAACGTGCCCTCAAGCAGGCGGTGTATTGGTTTTTATGGCGAGGTGACATTTTTAAAGTCTAGTATGACACCTGTACTCTAAGCCCGACAGATGGTGGTTTGGGTTTAGTAGATCTTCGCGCGAAGTGCTCTGCTCTCCTTTGGAAACGGACCACCGTTGTTATGGAGAGGGCCCCGAACGGTACCACTGCGGCGGTCTTCAGTATGTATCGTCCTCTATCAGTGGAGGCGCCGGTGAATGTCGCGCACATTCCCTTTTTTCTTAACTATGTGCGTCGTTACTATATGGACAACAGCTACCTCGCGCTATGTGACGTTCCCAGTCTTCGAGTCTGCGACGTCGTTTCTGCTTTCCGTGGATCACCTGTGCGTTGTAAGTGGGAGTATCGGCTACCGTGGTATAATTGGGTCGCGGTATGGAAAAATCTTGCCAGCCATGTTCTTCCTCCCTCTGTACACGCCGTGTGGTACAGGGTTGTGCATCGTACCTTCCCTACAAATTCGAAGCTCCATTCCATCAACCTCATCTCGTCTGGAGCTTGCGACTTGTGTGATGCGGAAGATACACTTGAACACCGTTTAGTGTGTGGACATTTTTGCAGTGTTTGGGATGCCGCCAGAGATATGATTCGCCTAATCACTCGAGTGGATACGCGTTCAGTCTTGCCGACCGACGCCTTAATTCCTCAATGCGTCGCCTACCCGAATACAAAGAAGAATGCTACGGTGTGGCTCCTGGGTCATACCGTTTTTGCAATGTTTCACCTGAAATTGACTACTGAATTGGACTTTCTTACCTATTTATGGACTCAGCATGAACAAACTGAAGCTTTGCCTGGCTATCGTGCTACTTTTGCAAATTTTTTGAAGGTTGCACTTGCTCATGCCTTTTCCCGGATGTCGGTGGATGCTTAACATGTTTATGACGGTTTGGTATACTATTCTATTTTGACCGCTCAAGCTGTGTTTTTCAAGGAACGAACACTTATGGAAATACGTGTACTCAGAGGAACTCTTTTTTTTTCTTATCTGTGTCTTTTTTTATTTCCGGTACAGTTTACCTTTTTCTTGATTCTGATTTTTTATGCTGTGGACATCGGCACTTTTATTTACAAGCACTGGTTTTCTCCTGTAGGTCTCCCATGTGGCGGCAGTGATATTTTCAATTTTCACTAGTGTTACCACGCAGTGACTTTCATTTTTTTGTTTTTTTTTTCCTTTTCGTTTCACTTGTCCACCTGATGGACTTTACCCCTCAGTTTTACTGGTGTGGAACTTTCCCGGTAATAGTGACACTAAGGAAGTGGTTTTATTTCTACTGGATTTTGTTTCCCTGGCGGAGTCATTGTCTCCATGCAGAAGATTGCTGGATTATGGTTTTTTTTTTCTCTTGCCGCTTTTTCCCGACGGACGTCGACCGTTTTAAGGACACCAAAGGCGGATACAGACTTTCTTTTCGTCCGTTCGTCGTGGGACATGGAGTCAACAGCACCTTCATAGCTCATGAAGCTCGCCAATAGAAGGCATTTTGTGGAGAGCGACACGGCCGGGCTATAAGGGGAGATGGGAGGCCCGACATAAAAAAAAAAAAAAAAAAAAAAAAAAAAAAAAAAAGGTGCTGCTGGCTCCCTTCCTGTTTTTTTTTTTGTTATGTCGCCAGCCCAATTTTCAAACTACCTTTCTGTTGTGACAAAGATGCTTCTTTAAGCCTTTTAAACTACTGTAATGGTACGAAAATGCAGTAATTAACTCAGTTTGAGGGAGAATGTGCTAACCAAGTTTGCCAAGAAGACTTTGAAAACGACAAAATAGTACGAATCGGCAGGTGATTTCTGAAATACGTCACCGCCTATTGTTGTGTAGGAGTGTAGAGTTCCAAATTTGATTTGTAACCACGAATTTATTCCTTAGTCGTCTCGTCTCGTCTCGTCTCGTCTCGTCCCGCAGACGTTTGTCGTGCTTGCGCTGTCATATGGACCACGACCCGAGCGGCAGCGAGCGGCAGTCGAGCAAAGTCGGCACAAGTCGGGACGGGGACAGGGACAGGGATAGGAATGGTGCGAATGCACTGCAAACTACGCAGACACCTGGTGTGAGGCGAGGCGAGGCGAGGCGAGGCGAGGCGAGGAAGCCCACATCGCTACCAGTGGGCCCTCCAGCACGACACTGCCACACCCCGCACAGGCCCTCCGCTGAACACCAGGGACAAGATGCGTCCTCCGCTAGTGTCGAAGGCTGCACGCGCCCAGCGAATGACAGGGGGTGCAACGAGCAGCAGTGCGTCTCACACACGCGGCGGTGCGCCCGCCAATTCGGCCGTCACTCTGCTGGGACGCCGGGCGCGCCTCCCCGCGCCGTCCTCGAGGAACTGGCGGTTGCGGAAGGAAGCGCTTTCGTCAAATGCGGCCGAAAACTAACATTTTGTGTGTTGGGAGAAAAGCCGAACGCGAATTCTGCCGTGCTCCTACATTAGATGAGCGCCAACGGCCATACCATGATGAATACACCGGTTCTCGTCCGATCACCGAAGTTAAGAATCATCGGGCCCGGCTAGTACTTGGATGGGTGACCACCTGGGAAACCCGGGTGCTGTTGGCTCCCTTCCTGTTTTTTTTTTGTTATGTCGCCAGCCCAATTTTCAAACTACCTTTCTGTTGTGACAAAGATGCTTCCTTAAGCCTTTTAAACTACTGTAATGGTACGAAAATGCAGTAATTAACTCAGTTTGAGGGAGAATGTGCTAACCAAGTTTGCCAAGAAGACTTTGAAAACGACAAAACAGTACGAATCGGAAGGTGATTTCTGAAATACGTCACCGCCTATTGTTGTGTAGGAGTGTAGAGTTCCAAATTTGATTTGTAACCACGAATTTATTCCTTAGTCGTCTCGTCTCGTCTCGTCTCGTCTCGTCCCGCAGACGTTTGTCGTGCTTGCGCTGTCATATGGACCACGACCCGAGCGGCAGCGAGCGGCAGTCGAGCAAAGTCGGCACAAGTCGGGACGGGGACAGGGACAGGGATAGGAATGGTGCGAATGCACTGCAAACTACGCAGACACCTGGTGTGAGGCGAGGCGAGGCGAGGCGAGGCGAGGCGAGGCGAGGAAGCCCACATCGCTACCAGTGGGCCCTCCAGCACGACACTGCCACACCCCGCACAGGCCCTCCGCTGAACACCAGGGACAAGATGCGTCCTCCGCTAGTGTCGAAGGCTGCACGCGCCCAGCGAATGACAGGGGCTGCAACGAGCAGCAGTGCGTCTCACACACGCGGCGGTGCGCCCGCCAATTCGGCCGTCACTCTGCTGGGACGCCGGGCGCGCCTCCCCGCGCCGTCCTCGAGGAACTGGCGGTTGCGGAAGGAAGCGCTTTCGTCAAATGCGGCCGAAAACTAACATTTTGTGTGTTGGGAGAAAAGCCGAACGCGAATTCTGCCGTGCTCCTACACTAGATGAGCGCCAACGGCCATACCATGATGAATACACCGGTTCTCGTCCGATCACCGAAGTTAAGAATCATCGGGCCCGGCTAGTACTTGGATGGGTGACCACCTGGGAAACCCGGGTGCTGTTGGCTCCCTTCCTGTTTTTTTTTTTGTTATGTCGCCAGCCCAATTTTCAAACTACCTTTCTGTTGTGACAAAGATGCTTCCTTAAGCCTTTTAAACTACTGTAATGGTACGAAAATGCAGTAATTAACTCAGTTTGAGGGAGAATGTGCTAACCAAGTTTGCCAAGAAGACTTTGAAAACGACAAAACAGTACGAATCGGAAGGTGATTTCTGAAATACGTCACCGCCTATTGTTGTGTAGGAGTGTAGAGTTCCAAATTTGATTTGTAACCACGAATTTATTCCTTAGTCGTCTCGTCTCGTCTCGTCTCGTCTCGTCCCGCAGACGTTTGTCGTGCTTGCGCTGTCATATGGGCCACGACCCGAGCGGCAGCGAGCGGCAGTCGAGCAAAGTCGGCACAAGTCGGGACGGGGACAGGGACAGGGATAGGAATGGTGCGAATGCACTGCAAACTACGCAGACACCTGGTGTGAGGCGAGGCGAGGCGAGGCGAGGCGAGGCGAGGAAGCCCACATCGCTACCAGTGGGCCCTCCAGCACGACACTGCCACACCCCGCACAGGCCCTCCGCTGAACACCAGGGACAAGATGCGTCCTCCGCTAGTGTCGAAGGCTGCACGCGCCCAGCGAATGACAGGGGGTGCAACGAGCAGCAGTGCGTCTCACACACGCGGCGGTGCGCCCGCCAATTCGGCCGTCACTCTGCTGGGACGCCGGGCGCGCCTCCCCGCGCCGTCCTCGAGGAACTGGCGGTTGCGGAAGGAAGCGCTTTCGTCAAATGCGGCCGAAAACTAACATTTTGTGTGTTGGGAGAAAAGCCGAACGCGAATTCTGCCGTGCTCCTACATTAGATGAGCGCCAACGGCCATACCATGATGAATACACCGGTTCTCGTCCGATCACCGAAGTTAAGAATCATCGGGCCCGGCTAGTACTTGGATGGGTGACCACCTGGGAAACCCGGGTGCTGTTGGCTCCCTTCCTGTTTTTTTTTTGTTATGTCGCCAGCCCAATTTTCAAACTACCTTTCTGTTGTGACAAAGATGCTTCCTTAAGCCTTTTAAACTACTGTAATGGTACGAAAATGCAGTAATTAACACAGTTTGAGGGAGAATGTGCTAACCAAGTTTGCCAAGAAGACTTTGAAAACGACAAAACAGTACGAATCGGAAGGTGATTTCTGAAATACGTCACCGCCTATTGTTGTGTAGGAGTGTAGAGTTCCAAATTTGATTTGTAACCACGAATTTATTCCTTAGTCGTCTCGTCTCGTCTCGTCTCGTCTCGTCCCGCAGACGTTTGTCGTGCTTGCGCTGTCATATGGACCACGACCCGAGCGGCAGCGAGCGGCAGTCGAGCAAAGTCGGCACAAGTCGGGACGGGGACAGGGACAGGGATAGGAATGGTGCGAATGCACTGCAAACTACGCAGACACCTGGTGCGAGGCGAGGCGAGGCGAGGCGAGGCGAGGCGAGGAAGCCCACATCGCTACCAGTGGGCCCTCCAGCACGACACTGCCACACCCCGCACAAGCCCTCCGCTGAACACCAGGGACAAGATGCGTCCTCCGCTAGTGTCGAAGGCTGCACGCGCCCAGCGAATGACAGGGGCTGCAACGAGCAGCAGTGCGTCTCACACACGCGGCGGTGCGCCCGCCAATTCGGCCGTCACTCTGCTGGGACGCAGGGCGCGCCTCCCCGCGCCGTCCTCGAGGAACTGGCGGTTGCGGAAGGAAGCGCTTTCGTCAAATGCGGCCGAAAACTAACATTTTGTGTGTTGGGAGAAAAGCCGAACGCGAATTCTGCCGTGCTCCTACATCAGATGTGCGCCAACGGCCATACCATGATGAATACACCGGTTCTCGTCCGATCACCGAAGTTAAGAATCATCGGGCCCGGCTAGTACTTGGATGGGTGACCACCTGGGAAACCCGGGTGCTGTTGGCTCCCTTCCTGTTTTTTTTTTTTGTTATGTCGCCAGCCCAACTTTCAAACTACCTTTCTGTTGTGACAAAGATGCTTCCTTAAGCCTTTTACACTACTGTAATGGTACGAAAATGCAGTAATTAACTCAGTTTGAGGGAGAATGTGCTAACCAAGTTTGCCAAGAAGACTTTGAAAACGACAAAACAGTACGAATCGGAAGGTGATTTCTGAAATACGTCACCGCCTATTGTTGTGTAGGAGTGTAGAGTTCCAAATTTGATTTGTAACCACGAATTTATTCCTTAGTCGTCTCGTCTCGTCTCGTCTCGTCTCGTCTCGTCCCGCAGACGTTTGTCGTGCTTGCGCTGTCATATGGACCACGACCCGAGCGGCAGCGAGCGGCAGTCGAGCAAAGTCGGCACAAGTCGGGACGGGGACAGGGACAGGGATAGGAATGGTGCGAATGCACTGCAAACTACGCAGACACCTGGTGTGAGGCGAGGCGAGGCGAGGCGAGGCGAGGAAGCCCACATCGCTACCAGTGGGCCCTCCAGCACGACACTGCCACACCCCGCACAGGCCCTCCGCTGAACACCAGGGACAAGATGCGTCCTCCGCTAGTGTCGAAGGCTGCACGCGCCCAGCGAATGACAGGGGGTGCAACGAGCAGCAGTGCGTCTCACACACGCGGCGGTGCGCCCGCCAATTCGGCCGTCACTCTGCTGGGACGCCGGGCGTGCCTCCCCGCGCCGTCCTCGAGGAACTGGCGGTTGCGGAAGGAAGCGCTTTCGTCAAATGCGGCCGAAAACTAACATTTTGTGTGTTGGGAGAAAAGCCGAACGCGAATTCTGCCGTGCTCCTACATTAGACGAGCGCCAACGGCCATACCATGATGAATACACCGGTTCTCGTCCGATCACCGAAGTTAAGAATCATCGGGCCCGGCTAGTACTTGGATGGGTGACCACCTGGGAAACCCGGGTGCTGTTGGCTCCCTTCCTGTTTTTTTTTTTTTTGTTATGTCGCCAGCCCAATTTTCAAACTACCTTTCTGTTGTGACAAAGATGCTTCCTTAAGCCTTTTAAACTACTGTAATGGTACGAAAATGCAGTAATTAACTCAGTTTGAGGGCGAATGTGCTAACCAAGTTTGCCAAGAAGACTTTGAAAACGACAAAATAGTACGAATCGGCAGGTGATTTCTGAAATACGTCACCGCCTATTGTTGTGTAGGAGTGTAGAGTTCCAAATTTGATTTGTAACCACGAATTTATTCCTTAGTCGTCTCGTCTCGTCTCGTCTCGTCCCGCAGACGTTTGTCGTGCTTGCGCTGTCATATGGACCACGACCCGAGCGGCAGCGAGCGCCAGTCGAGCAAAGTCGGGACAAGTCGGGACGGGGACAGGGACAGGGATAGGAATGGTGCGAATGCACTGCAAACTACGCAGACACCTGGTGTGAGGCGAGGCGAGGCGAGGCGAGGCGAGGCGAGGAAGCCCACATCGCTACCAGTGGGCCCTCCAGCACGACACTGCCACACCCCGCACAGGCCCTCCGCTGAACACCAGGGACAAGATGCGTCCTCCGCTAGTGTCGAAGGCTGCACGCGCCCAGCGAATGACAGGGGGTGCAACGAGCAGCAGTGCGTCTCACACACGCGGCGGTGCGCCCGCCAATTCGGCCGTCACTCTGCTGGGACGCCGGGCGTGCCTCCCCGCGCCGTCCTCGAGGAACTGGCGGTTGCGGAAGGAAGCGCTTTCGTCAAATGCGGCCGAAAACTAACATTTTGTGTGTTGGGAGAAAAGCCGAACGCGAATTCTGCCGTGCTCCTACATTAGATGAGCGCCAACGGCCATACCATGATGAATACACCGGTTCTCGTCCGATCACCGAAGTTAATCATCATCGGGCCCGGCTAGTACTTGGATGGGTGACCACCTGGGAAACCCGGGTGCTGTTGGCTCCCTTCCTGTTTTTTTTTTTTTTGTTATGTCGCCAGCCCAATTTTCAAACTACCTTTCTGTTGTGACAAAGATGCTTCCTTAAGCCTTTTAAACTACTGTAATGGTACGAAAATGCAGTAATTAACTCAGTTTGAGGGCGAATGTGCTAACCAAGTTTGCCAAGAAGACTTTGAAAACGACAAAATAGTACGAATCGGCAGGTGATTTCTGAAATACGTCACCGCCTATTGTTGTGTAGGAGTGTAGAGTTCCAAATTTGATTTGTAACCACGAATTTATTCCTTAGTCGTCTCGTCTCGTCTCGTCCCGCAGACGTTTGTCGTGCTTGCGCTGTCATATGGACTACGACCCGAGCGGCAGCGAGCGGCAGTCGAGCAAAGTCGGGACAAGTCGGGACGGGGACAGGGACAGGGATAGGAATGGTGCGAATGCACTGCAAACTTACGCAGACACCTGGTGTGAGGCGAGGCGAGGCGAGGCGAGGAAGCCCACATCGCTACCAGTGGGCCCTCCAGCACGACACTGCCACACCCCGCACAGGCCCTCCGCTGAACACCAGGGACAAGATGCGTCCTCCGCTAGTGTCGAAGGCTGCACGCGCCCAGCGAATGACAGGGGGTGCAACGAGCAGCAGTGCGTCTCACACACGCGGCGGTGCGCCCGCCAATTCGGCCGTCACTCTGCTGGGACGCCGGGCGTGCCTCCCCGCGCCGTCCTCGAGGAACTGGCGGTTGCGGAAGGAAGCGCTTTCGTCAAATGCGGCCGAAAACTAACATTTTGTGTGTTGGGAGAAAAGCCGAACGCGAATTCTGCCGTGCTCCTACATTAGACGAGCGCCAACGGCCATACCATGATGAATACACCGGTTCTCGTCCGATCACCGAAGTTAAGAATCATCGGGCCCGGCTAGTACTTGGATGGGTGACCACCTGGGAAACCCGGGTGCTGTTGGCTCCCTTCCTGTTTTTTTTTTTTTTTGTTATGTCGCCAGCCCAATTTTCAAACTACCTTTCTGTTGTGACAAAGATGCTTCCTTAAGCCTTTTAAACTACTGTAATGGTACGAAAATGCAGTAATTAACTCAGTTTGAGGGCGAATGTGCTAACCAAATTTGCCAAGAAGTCTTTGAAAACGACAAAATAGTACGAATCGGCAGGTGATTTCTGAAATACGTCACCGCCTATTGTTGTGTAGGAGTGTAGAGTTCCAAATTTGATTTGTAACCACGAATTTATTCCTTAGTCGTCTCGT
This sequence comes from Schistocerca cancellata, assembly GCF_023864275.1. Classification (NCBI taxonomy): domain Eukaryota; kingdom Metazoa; phylum Arthropoda; class Insecta; order Orthoptera; family Acrididae; genus Schistocerca; species Schistocerca cancellata. Next base: position 3,823,055 of record NW_026047143.1, on the reverse strand, counting down.
CTCGTCTCGTCCCGCAGACGTTTGTCGTGCTTGCGCTGTCATATGGACCACGACCCGAGCGGCAGCGAGCGCCAGTCGAGCAAAGTCGGGACAAGTCGGGACGGGGACAGGGACAGGGATAGGAATGGTGCGAATGCACTGCAAACTACGCAGACACCTGGTGTGAGGCGAGGCGAGGCGAGGCGAGGCGGGGCGAGGAAGCCCACATCGCCACCAGTGGGCCCTCCAGCACGACACTGCCACACATCGCACAGGCCCTCCGCTGAACACCAGGGGCAAGATGCGTCCTCCGCTAGTGGCGAAAGCTGCACGCACCCAGCGAATGACAGGGGGTGCAACGAGCAGCAGTGCGTCTCACACACGCGGCGGTGCGCCCGCCAATTCGGCCGTCACTCTGCTGGGACGCCGGGCGCGCCTCCCCGCGCCGTCCTCGAGGAACTGGCGGTTGCGGAAGGAAGCGCTTTCGTCAAATGCGGCCGAAAACTAACATTTTGTGTGTTGGGAGAAAAGCCGAACGCGAATTCTGCCGAGCTCCTACATTAGATGAGCGCCAACGGCCATACCATGATGAATACACCGGTTGTCGTCCGATCACCGAAGTTAAGCATCATCGGCCCCGGCTAGTACTTGGATGGGTGACCGCCTGGGAAACCCGGGTGCTGTTGGCTCCCTTCCTGTTTTTTTTTTTTTTGTTATGTCGCCAGCCCAATTTTCAAACTACCTTTCTGTTGTGACAAAAATGCTTCCTTAGGCCTTTTAAACTACTGTAATGGTACGAAAATGCAGTAATTAACTCAGTTTGAGGGAGAATGTGCTAAACAAGTTTGCCAAGAAGACTTTGAAAACGACAAAATAGTACGAATCGGCAGTTGATTTCTGAAATACGTCACCGCCTATTGTTGTGTAGGAGTGTAGAGTTCCAAATTTGATTTGTAACCACGAATTGATTCCTTAGTCGTCTCGTCTCGTCTCGTCTCGTCCCGCAGACGTATGTCGTGCTTGCGCTGTCATATGGACCACGACCCGAGCGGCAGCGAGCGGCAGTCGAGCAAAGTCGGCACAAGTCGGGACGGGGACAGGGACAGGGATAGGAATGGTGCGAATGCACTGCAAACTACGCAGACACCTGGTGTGAGGCGAGGCGAGGCGAGGCGAGGCGAGGCGAGGAAGCCCACATCGCTACCAGTGGGCCCTCCAGCACGACACTGCCACACCCCGCACAGGCCCTCCGCTGAACACCAGGGACAAGATGCGTCCTCCGCTAGTGTCGAAGGCTGCACGCGCCCAGCGAATGACAGGGGGTGCAACGAGCAGCAGTGCGTCTCACACACGCGGCGGTGCGCCCGCCAATTCGGCCGTCACTCTGCTGGGACGCCGGGCGTGCCTCCCCGCGCCGTCCTCGAGGAACTGGCGGTTGCGGAAGGAAGCGCTTTCGTCAAATGCGGCCGAAAACTAACATTTTGTGTGTTGGGAGAAAAGCCGAACGCGAATTCTGCCGTGCTCCTACATTAGACGAGCGCCAACGGCCATACCATGATGAATACACCGGTTCTCGTCCGATCACCGAAGTTAAGAATCATCGGGCCCGGCTAGTACTTGGATGGGTGACCACCTGGGAAACCCGGGTGCTGTTGGCTCCCTTCCTGTTTTTTTTTTTTTTGTTATGTCGCCAGACCAATTTTCAAACTACCTTTCTGTTGTGACAAAGATGCTTCCTTAAGCCTTTTAAACTACTGTAATGGTACGAAAATGCAGTAATTAACTCAGTTTGAGGGCGAATGTGCTAACCAAGTTTGCCAAGAAGACTTTGAAAACGACAAAATAGTACGAATCGGCAGGTGATTTCTGAAATACGTCACCGCCTATTGTTGTGTAGGAGTGTAGAGTTCCAAATTTGATTTGTAACCACGAATTTATTCCTTAGTCGTCTCGTCTCGTCTCGTCCCGCAGACGTTTGTCGTGCTTGCGCTGTCATATGGACCACGACCCGAGCGGCAGCGAGCGCCAGTCGAGCAAAGTCGGGACAAGTCGGGACGGGGACAGGGACAGGGATAGGAATGGTGCGAATGCACTGCAAACTACGCAGACACCTGGTGTGAGGCGAGGCGAGGCGAGGCGAGGCGAGGCGAGGCGGGGCGAGGAAGCCCACATCGCCACCAGTGGGCCCTCCAGCACGACACTGCCACACATCGCACAGGCCCTCCGCTGAACACCAGAGACAAGATGCGTCCTCCGCTAGTGTCGAAAGCTGCACGCACCCAGCGAATGACAGGGGGTGCAACGAGCAGCAGTGCGTCTCACACACGTGGCGGTGCGCCCGCCAATTCGGCCGTCACTCTGCTGGGACGCCGGGCGCGCCTCCCCGCGCCGTCCTCGAGGAACTGGCGGTTGCGGAAGGAAGCGCTCTCGTCAAATGCGGCCGAAAACTAACATTTTGTGTGTTGGGGGAAAAGCCGAACGCGAATTCTGCCGAGCTCCAACATTAGATGAGCGCCAACGGCCATACCATGATGAATACACCGGTTGTCGTCCGATCACCGAAGTTAAGCATCATCGGGCCCGGCTAGTACTTGGATGGGTGACCGCCTGGGAAACCCGGGTGCTGTTGGCTCCCTTCCTTTTTTTTTTTGTTATGTCGCCAGCCCAATTTTCAAACTACCTTTCTGTTGTGACAAAGATGCTTCCTTAGGCCTTTTAAACTACTGTAATGGTACGAAAATGCAGTAATTAACTCAGTTTGAGGGAGAATGTGCTAAACAAGTTTGCCAAGAAGACTTTGAAAACGACAAAATAGTACGAATCGGCAGTTGATTTCTGAAATACGTCACCGCCTATTGTTGTGTAGGAGTGTAGAGTTCCAAATTTGATTTGTAACCACGAATTGATTCCTTAGTCGTCTCGTCTCGTCTCGTCTCGTCCCGCAGACGTTTGTCGTGCTTGCGCTGTCATATGGACTACGACCCGAGCGGCAGCGAGCGGCAGTCGAGCAAAGTCGGGACAAGTCGGGACGGGGACAGGGACAGGGATAGGAATGGTGCGAATGCACTGCAAACTTACGCAGACACCTAGTGTGAGGCGAGGCGAGGCGAGGCGAGGAAGCCCACATCGCTACCAGTGGGCCCTCCAGCACGACACTGCCACACCCCGCACAGGCCCTCCGCTGAACACCAGGGACAAGATGCGTCCTCCGCTAGTGTCGAAGGCTGCACGCGCCCAGCGAATGACAGGGGGTGCAACGAGCAGCAGTGCGTCTCACACACGCGGCGGTGCGCCCGCCAATTCGGCCGTCACTCTGCTGGGACGCCGGGCGTGCCTCCCCGCGCCGTCCTCGAGGAACTGGCGGTTGCGGAAGGAAGCGCTTTCGTCAAATGCGGCCGAAAACTAACATTTTGTGTGTTGGGAGAAAAGCCGAACGCGAATTCAGCCGTGCTCCTACATTAGACGAGCGCCAACGGCCATACCATGATGAATACACCGGTTCTCGTCCGATCACCGAAGTTAAGAATCATCGGGCCCGGCTAGTACTTGGATGGGTGACCACCTGGGAAACCCGGGTGCTCTTGGCTCCCTTCCTGTTTTTTTTTTTTTTTTTGTTATGTCGCCAGCCCAATTTTCAAACTACCTTTCTGTTGTGACAAAGATGCTTCCTTAAGCCTTTTAAACTACTGTAATGGTACGAAAATGCAGTAATTAACTCAGTTTGAGGGCGAATGTGCTAACCAAGTTTGCCAAGAAGACTTTGAAAACGACAAAATAGTACGAATCGGCAGGTGATTTCTGAAATACGTCACCGCCTATTGTTGTGTAGGAGTGTAGAGTTCCAAATTTGATTTGTAACCACGAATTTATTCCTTAGTCGTCTCGTCTCGTCTCGTCCCGCAGACGTTTGTCGTGCTTGCGCTGTCATATGGACCACGACCCGAGCGGCAGCGAGCGCCAGTCGAGCAAAGTCGGGACAAGTCGGGACGGGGACAGGGACAGGGATAGGAATGGTGCGAATGCACTGCAAACTACGCAGACACCTGGTGTGAGGCGAGGCGAGGCGTGGCGAGGCGGGGCGAGGAAGCCCACATCGCCACCAGTGGGCCCTCCAGCACGACACTGCCACACATCGCACAGGCCCTCCGCTGAACACCAGGGACAAGATGCGTCCTCCGCTAGTGGCGAAAGCTGCACGCACCCAGCGAATGACAGGGGGTGCAACGAGCAGCAGTGCGTCTCACACACGCGGCGGTGCGCCCGCCAATTCGGCCGTCACTCTGCTGGGACGCCGGGCGCGCCTCCCCGCGCCGTCCTCGAGGAACTGGCGGTTGCGGAAGGAAGCGCTTTCGTCAAATGCGGCCGAAAACTAACATTTTGTGTGTTGGGAGAAAAGCCGAACGCGAATTCTGCCGAGCTCCTACATTAGATGAGCGCCAACGGCCATACCATGATGAATACACCGGTTGTCGTCCGATCACCGAAGTTAAGCATCATCGGCCCCGGCTAGTACTTGGATGGGTGACCGCCTGGGAAACCCGGGTGCTGTTGGCTCCCTTCCTGTTTTTTTTTTTTTGTTATGTCGCCAGCCCAATTTTCAAACTACCTTTCTGTTGTGACAAAGATGCTTCCTTAGGCCTTTTAAACTACTGTAATGGTACGAAAATGCAGTAATTAACTCAGTTTGAGGGAGAATGTGCTAAACAAGTTTGCCAAGAAGACTTTGAAAACGACAAAATAGTACGAATCGGCAGTTGATTTCTGAAATACGTCACCGCCTATTGTTGTGTAGGAGTGTAGAGTTCCAAATTTGATTTGTAACCACGAATTGATTCCTTAGTCGTCTCGTCTCGTCTCGTCTCGTCCCGCAGACGTTTGTCGTGCTTGCGCTGTCATATGGACCACGACCCGAGCGGCAGCGAGCGGCAGTCGAGCAAAGTCGGGACAAGTCGGGACGGGGACAGGGACAGGGATAGGAATGGTGCGAATGCACTGCAAACTACGCAGACACCTGGTGTGAGGCGAGGCGAGGCGAGGCGAGGCGAGGCGAGGAAGCCCACATCGCTACCAGTGGGCCCTCCAGCACGACACTGCCACACCCCGCACAGGCCCTCCGCTGAACACCAGGGACAAGATGCGTCCTCCGCTAGTGTCGAAGGCTGCACGCGCCCAGCGAATGACAGGGGGTGCAACGAGCAGCAGTGCGTCTCACACACGCGGCGGTGCGCCCGCCAATTCGGCCGTCACTCTGCTGGGACGCCGGGCGTGCCTCCCCGCGCCGTCCTCGAGGAACTGGCGGTTGCGGAAGGAAGCGCTTTCGTCAAATGCGGCCGAAAACTAACATTTTGTGTGTTGGGAGAAAAGCCGAACGCGAATTCTGCCGTGCTCCTACATTAGACGAGCGCCAACGGCCATACCATGATGAATACACCGGTTCTCGTCCGATCGCCGAAGTTAAGAATCATCGGGCCCGGCTAGTACTTGGATGGGTGACCACCTGGGAAACCCGGGTGCTGTTGGCTCCCTTCCTGTTTTTTTTTTTTGTTATGTCGCCAGACCAATTTTCAAACTACCTTTCTGTTGTGACAAAGATGCTTCCTTAAGCCTTTTAAACTACTGTAATGGTACGAAAATGCAGTAATTAACTCAGTTTGAGGGCGAATGTGCTAACCAAGTTTGCCAAGAAGACTTTGAAAACGACAAAATAGTACGAATCGGCAGGTGATTTCTGAAATACGTCACCGCCTATTGTTGTGTAGGAGTGTAGAGTTCCAAATTTGATTTGTAACCACGAATTTATTCCTTAGTCGTCTCGTCTCGTCTCGTCCCGCAGACGTTTGTCGTGCTTGCGCTGTCATATGGACCACGACCCGAGCGGCAGCGAGCGCCAGTCGAGCAAAGTCGGGACAAGTCGGGACGGGGACAGGGACAGGGATAGGAATGGTGCGAATGCACTGCAAACTACGCAGACACCTGGTGTGAGGCGAGGCGAGGCGAGGCGAGGCGAGGCGAGGCGGGGCGAGGAAGCCCACATCGCCACCAGTGGGCCCTCCAGCACGACACTGCCACACATCGCACAGGCCCTCCGCTGAACACCAGAGACAAGATGCGTCCTCCGCTAGTGTCGAAAGCTGCACGCACCCAGCGAATGACAGGGGGTGCAACGAGCAGCAGTGCGTCTCACACACGTGGCGGTGCGCCCGCCAATTCGGCCGTCACTCTGCTGGGACGCCGGGCGCGCCTCCCCGCGCCGTCCTCGAGGAACTGGCGGTTGCGGAAGGAAGCGCTCTCGTCAAATGCGGCCGAAAACTAACATTTTGTGTGTTGGGGGAAAAGCCGAACGCGAATTCTGCCGAGCTCCAACATTAGATGAGCGCCAACGGCCATACCATGATGAATACACCGGTTGTCGTCCGATCACCGAAGTTAAGCATCATCGGGCCCGGCTAGTACTTGGATGGGTGACCGCCTGGGAAACCCGGGTGCTGTTGGCTCCCTTCCTTTTTTTTTTTGTTATGTCGCCAGCCCAATTTTCAAACTACCTTTCTGTTGTGACAAAGATGCTTCCTTAAGCCTTTTAAACTACTGTAATGGTACGAAAATGCAGTAATTAACTCAGTTTGAGGGAGAATGTGCTAAACAAGTTTGCCAAGAAGACTTTGAAAACGACAAAATAGTACGAATCGGCAGTTGATTTCTGAAATACGTCACCGCCTATTGTTGTGTAGGAGTGTAGAGTTCCAAATTTGATTTGTAACCACGAATTGATTCCTTAGTCGTCTCGTCTCGTCTCGTCTCGTCCCGCAGACGTTTGTCGTGCTTGCGCTGTCATATGGACCACGACCCGAGCGGCAGCGAGCGGCAGTCGAGCAAAGTCGGGACAAGTCGGGACGGGGACAGGGACAGGGATAGGAATGGTGCGAATGCACTGCAAACTACGCAGACACCTGGTGTGAGGCGAGGCGAGGCGAGGCGAGGCGAGGCGAGGAAGCCCACATCGCTACCAGTGGGCCCTCCAGCACGACACTGCCACACCCCGCACAGGCCCTCCGCTGAACACCAGGGACAAGATGCGTCCTCCGCTAGTGTCGAAGGCTGCACGCGCCCAGCGAATGACAGGGGGTGCAACGAGCAGCAGTGCGTCTCACACACGCGGCGGTGCGCCCGCCAATTCGGCCGTCACTCTGCTGGGACGCCGGGCGTGCCTCCCCGCGCCGTCCTCGAGGAACTGGCGGTTGCGGAAGGAAGCGCTTTCGTCAAATGCGGCCGAAAACTAACATTTTGTGTGTTGGGAGAAAAGCCGAACGCGAATTCTGCCGTGCTCCTACATTAGACGAGCGCCAACGGCCATACCATGATGAATACACCGGTTCTCGTCCGATCACCGAAGTTAAGAATCATCGGGCCCGGCTAGTACTTGGATGGGTGACCACCTGGGAAACCCGGGTGCTGTTGGCTCCCTTCCTGTTTTTTTTTTTTGTTATGTCGCCAGACCAATTTTCAAACTACCTTTCTGTTGTGACAAAGATGCTTCCTTAAGCCTTTTAAACTACTGTAATGGTACGAAAATGCAGTAATTAACTCAGTTTGAGGGCGAATGTGCTAACCAAGTTTGCCAAGAAGACTTTGAAAACGACAAAATAGTACGAATCGGCAGGTGATTTCTGAAATACGTCACCGCCTATTGTTGTGTAGGAGTGTAGAGTTCCAAATTTGATTTGTAACCACGAATTTATTCCTTAGTCGTCTCGTCTCGTCTCGTCCCGCAGACGTTTGTCGTGCTTGCGCTGTCATATGGACCACGACCCGAGCGGCAGCGAGCGCCAGTCGAGCAAAGTCGGGACAAGTCGGGACGGGGACAGGGACAGGGATAGGAATGGTGCGAATGCACTGCAAACTACGCAGACACCTGGTGTGAGGCGAGGCGAGGCGAGGCGAGGCGAGGCGAGGCGGGGCGAGGAAGCCCACATCGCCACCAGTGGGCCCTCCAGCACGACACTGCCACACATCGCACAGGCCCTCCGCTGAACACCAGAGACAAGATGCGTCCTCCGCTAGTGTCGAAAGCTGCACGCACCCAGCGAATGACAGGGGGTGCAACGAGCAGCAGTGCGTCTCACACACGTGGCGGTGCGCCCGCCAATTCGGCCGTCACTCTGCTGGGACGCCGGGCGCGCCTCCCCGCGCCGTCCTCGAGGAACTGGCGGTTGCGGAAGGAAGCGCTCTCGTCAAATGCGGCCGAAAACTAACATTTTGTGTGTTGGGGGAAAAGCCGAACGCGAATTCTGCCGAGCTCCAACATTAGATGAGCGCCAACGGCCATACCATGATGAATACACCGGTTGTCGTCCGATCACCGAAGTTAAGCATCATCGGGCCCGGCTAGTACTTGGATGGGTGACCGCCTGGGAAACCCGGGTGCTGTTGGCTCCCTTCCTTTTTTTTTTTGTTATGTCGCCAGCCCAATTTTCAAACTACCTTTCTGTTGTGACAAAGATGCTTCCTTAGGCCTTTTAAACTACTGTAATGGTACGAAAATGCAGTAATTAACTCAGTTTGAGGGAGAATGTGCTAAACAAGTTTGCCAAGAAGACTTTGAAAACGACAAAATAGTACGAATCGGCAGTTGATTTCTGAAATACGTCACCGCCTATTGTTGTGTAGGAGTGTAGAGTTCCAAATTTGATTTGTAACCACGAATTGATTCCTTAGTCGTCTCGTCTCGTCTCGTCTCGTCCCGCAGACGTTTGTCGTGCTTGCGCTGTCATATGGACCACGACCCGAGCGGCAGCGAGCGGCAGTCGAGCAAAGTCGGGACAAGTCGGGACGGGGACAGGGACAGGGATAGGAATGGTGCGAATGCACTGCAAACTACGCAGACACCTGGTGTGAGGCGAGGCGAGGCGAGGCGAGGCGAGGCGAGGAAGCCCACATCGCTACCAGTGGGCCCTCCAGCACGACACTGCCACACCCCGCACAGGCCCTCCGCTGAACGTTACAATTCACTATCAGTTTTTCGTCCCATTCGATAATCTAGACTCACAGCAGAACGGCCATAAGGTGCCCGAGGCAGCTATAGACCCATGAAGTCAAGTCGGCTGGAGGACGATGTATTGAATCGGGACGCAATATGTGTGGTCCATCGTAATTAGGTGGCTCTGAATGTTACAATTCACTATCAGTTTTTCGTCCGATTCGAAAATCTTTGACTCACAGCAGAACGGCCATAAGGTGCCCGAGGCAGCAATAGACCCATGGAGACAAGTCTGCTGGAGGACGATGTATTGAATCGGGACGCAATTTGAGTGATTCATCGTCATTAGGTGGCCCTGAACGTTACAATTCACTATCAATTTTTCGTCCGATTCGAAAATCTTTGACTCACAGCAGATCGTCCATAAGTTGCCCGAGTCAGCAATAGACCCATGGAGACAAGTCTGCTGGAGGAGGATGTATTGAATCGGGACGCAATTTGAGTGATCCATCGTCATTAGGTGGCCCTGAATGTTACAATTCACTATCAGTTTTTCGTCAGATTCGAAAAGCTTTGACTCACAGCAGAACGGCCGTAAGGTGCCCGAGGCAGCAATAGACCCATGGAGACAAGTCTGCTGGAGGACGATGTATTGAATCGGGACGCAATTTGAGTGATCCATCGTCATTAGGTGGCCCTGAACGTTACAATTCACTGTCAGTTTTTCGTCCGATTCGAAAATCTTTGACTCACAGCAGAACGGCCCTAAGGTGCCCGAGGCAGCAATAGACCCATGGAGACAAGTCGGCTGGAGGACGATGTATTGAATCGGGACGCAATTTGAGTGATCCATCGTCATTAGGTGGCCCCGAATGTTACAATTGACTATCAGTCTTTCGTCAGATTCGAAAATCTTTGACTCACAGCAGAACGGCCATAAAGTGCCCGAGGCAGAAATAGACCCATGGAGACAAGTCTGCTGGAGGACGATGTATTGAATCGGGACGCAATTTGAGTGATCCATCGTCATTAGGTGGCCCTGAACGTTACAATTCACTATCAGTTTTTCGTCCGATTCGGAAATCTTTGACTCACAGCAGAACGGCCATAAGGTGCCCGAGGCAACAATAGACCCATGGAGACAAGTCTGCTGGAGGACGATGTATTGAATCGGGACGCAATTTGAGTGATCCATCGTCATTAGGTGGCCCTGAACTATCAGTTTTTCGTCCGATTCGAAAATCTTTGACTCACAGCAGAACGGCCATAAGGTGCCCGAGGCAGCAATAGACGCATGAAGACAAGTCTGCTGGAGGACGATGTATTGAATCGGGACGCAATTTGAGTGTTCCATCGTCATTAGGAGGCCCTGAACGTTACAATTCACTATCAGTTTTTCGTCCGATTCGAAAATCTTTGACTCACAGCAGAACGGCCATAAGGTGCCAGAGGCAGCAATAGACCCATGGAGACAAGTCTGCTGGAGGACGATGTATTGAATCGGGACGCAATTTGAGTGATCCATCGTCATTAGGTGGCCCTGAAAGTTACAATTCACTATGAGTTTTTCGTCAGATTCGAAAATTTTTGACTCACAGCAGAACGGCCATAAGGTGCCCGAGGCAGCAATAGACCCATGGAGACAAGTCTGCTGGAGGACGATGTATTGAATCGGGACGCAATTTGAGTGATCCATCGTTATTAGGTGGCCCTGAACGTTACAATTAACTATCAGTTTTTCGTCAGATTCGAAAACCTTTGACTCACAGCAGAATGGCCATAAGGTGCCCGAGGCAGCAATAGACCCATGGAGACAAGTCTGCTGGAGGACGATGTATTGAATCGGGACGCAATTTGAGTGTTCCATCGTCATTAGGTGGCCCTGAACGTTACAATTCACTATCAGTTTTTCGTCCGATTCAAAAATCTTTGACACACAGCAGAACGGCCCTAAGGTGCCCGAGGCAGCAATGGACCCATGGAGACAAGTCGGCTGGAGGACGATGTATTGTATCGGGACGCAATTTGAGTGATCCATCGTCATTAGGTGGCGCTGAATGTTACAATTCACTATCAGTTTTTCGTCAGATTCGAAAATCTTTGACTGACAGCAGAACGGCCATAAGGTGCCCGAGGCAGCAATAGACCCATGGAGACAAGTCTGCTGGAGGACGATGTATTGAATCGGGACGCAATTTGAGTGATCCATCGTCATTTGGTGGCCCTGAACGTTACAATTCACTATCAGTTTTTCGTCCGATTCGAAAATTTTTGACTCACAGCGGATCTGCCATAAGGTGCACGAGGCTGCAATAGACCCATGGAGGCAAGTCTGCTGGAGGACGACGTATTGAATCGGGTCGCAATTTGAGTGATCCATCGTCATTAGGTGGCCCTGAACGTTACAATTCACTATCAGTTTTTCGTCGAATTCGAAAATCTTTGACTCACAGCAGAACGGCCATAAGGTGCACGAGGCAGCAATAGACCCATGGAGACAAGTCTGCTGGAGGACGATGTATTGAATCGGGTCGCAATTTGAGTGATCCATCGTCATTAGGTGGCCCTGAAAGTTACAATTCACTATCAGTTTTTCGTCCGATTCGAAAATCTTTGACTCACAGCAGAACGGCCATAAGGTGCCCTAGGCAGCAATAGACCCATGGAGACAAGTCGGCTGGAGGACGATGTATTGAATCGGGACGCAATTTGAGTGATCCATCGTCATTAGGTGGCCCTGAATGTTACAATTGACTATCAGTTTTTCGTCCGATTCGAAAAGCTTTGACTCACAGCAGAACGGCCATAAAGTGCCCGAGGCAGAAATAAACCCATGGAGACAAGTCTGCTGGAGGACGATGTATTGAATCGGGACGCAATTTGAGTGATCCATCGTCATTAGGTGGCCCTGAACGGTACAATTCACTATCAGTTTTTCGTCCGGTTCGAAAATCTTTGACTCACAGCAGGACGGCCATAAGGTGCCCGAGGCAACAATAGACCCATGGAGACAAGTCTGCTGGAGGACGATGTATTGAATCGGGACGCAATTTGAGTGATCCATCGTCATTAGGTGGCCCTGAACTATCAGTTTTTCGTCCGATTCGAAAATCTTTGACTCACAGCAGAACGGCCATAAGGTGCCCGAGGCAGCAATAGACCCATGAAGACAAGTCTGCTGGAGGACGATGTATTGAATCGGGACGCAATTTGAGTGTTCCATCGTCATTAGGAGGCCCTGAACGTTACAATTCACTATCAGTTTTTCGTCCGATTCGAAAATCTTTGACTCACAGCAGAACGGCCATAAGGTGCCCGAGGCAGCAATAGACCCATGGAGACAAGTCTGCTGGAGGACGATGTATTGAATCGGGACGCAATTTGAGTGGTCCATCGTCATTAGGTGGCCCTGAAAGTTACAATTCACTATCAGTTTTTCGTCAGATTCGAAAATTTTTGACTCACAGCAGAACGGCCATAAGGTGCCCGAGGCAGCAATAGACCCATGGAGACAAGTCTGCTGGAGGACGATGTATTGAATCGGGACGCAATTTGAGTGATCCATCGTCATTAGGTGGTCCTGAATGATACAATTCACTATCAGTTTTTCGTCCGATTCGAAAATCTTTGACTCACAGCAGAACGGCCCTAAGGTGCCCGAGGCAGCAATAGACCCATGGAGACAAGTCGGCTGGAGGACGATGTATTGAATCGGGACGCAATTTGAGTGTTCCATCGTCATTAGGTGGCCCTGAACGTTACAATTCACTATCAGTTTTTCGTCCGATTCGAAAATCTTTGACTCACAGCAGAACGGCCCTAAGGTGCCCGAGGCAGCAATGGACCCGTGGAGACAAGTCGGCTGGAGGACGATGTATTGTATCGGGACGCAATTTGAGTGATCCATCGTCATTAGGTGGCCCTGAATGTTACAATTCACTATCAGTTTTTCGTCAGATTCGAAAATCTTTGACTGACAGCAGAACGGCCATAAGGTGCCCGAGGCAGCAATAGACCCATGGAGACAAGTCTGCTGGTGGACGATGTATTGAATCGGGACGCAATTTGTGTGATCCATCGTCATTAGGTGGCCCTGAACGTTACAATTCACTATCAGTTTTTCGTCCGATTCGAAAATCTTTGACTCACAGCAGAACGGCCATAAGGTGCACGAGGCTGCAATAGACCCATGGAGACAAGTCTGCTGGAGGACGATGTATTGAATCGGGTCGCAATTTGAGTGATCCATCGTCATTAGGTGGCCCTGAACGTTACAATTCACTATCAGTTTTTCGTCGGATTCGAAAATCTTTGACTCACAGCAGAACGGGCATAAGGTGCACGAGTCAGCAATAGACCCATGGAGACAAGTCTGCTGGAGGACGATGTATTGAATCGGGTCGCAATTTGAGTGATCCATCGTCATTAGGTGGCCCTGAACGTTACAATTCACTATCAGTTTTTCGTCCGATTCGAAAATCTTTGACTCACAGCAGAACGGCCATAAGGTGCCCTAGGCAGCAATAGACCCATGGAGACAAGTCGGCTGGAGGACGATGTATTGAATGGGGACGCAATTTGAGTGATCCATCGTCATTACGTGGCCCTGAATGTTACAATTCACTATCAGTTTTTCGTCACATTCGAAAATCTTTGACTCATAGCAGAACGGCCATAAGGTGCCCGAGGCAGCAATAGACCCATGGAGACAAGTCTGCTGGAGGACGATGTATTGAATCGGGACGCAATTTGAGTGATCCATCGTCATTAGGTGGCCCTGAACGTTACAATTCACTATCAGTTTTTCGTCCGATTCGAAAATCTTTGACTCACAGCAGAACGGCCATAAGGTGCCCTAGGCAGCAATAGACCCATGGAGACAAGTCTGCTGGAGGACGATGTATTGAATCGGGACGCAATTTGAGTGATCCATCGTCATTAGGTGGCCCTGAACGTTAAAATTCACTATCAGTTTTTCGTCCGATTCGAAAATCTTTGACTCACAGCAGAACGGCCATAAGGTGCCCGAGGCAGCAATAGACCCATGGAGACAAGTCTGCTGGAGGACGATGTATTGAATCGGGACGCAATTTGAGTGTTCCATCGTCATTAGGAGGCCCTGAATGTTACAATTCACTATCAGTTTTTCGTCCCATTCGATAATTTAGACTCACAGCATAACGGCCATGGAGACAAGTCGGCTGGAGGACGATGTATTGAATCGGGACGCAATTTGAGTGTTCCATCGTCATTAGGTGGCCCTGAATGTTACAATTCACTATCAGTTTTTCGTCAGATTCGAAAATCTTTGACTCAGATCAGAACGGCCATAAGGTGCCCGAGGCCGCAATAGACCCATGGAGACAAGTCTGCGGGCAGACGATGTATATAATCGGGACGCAATTTGAGTGTTCCATCGTCATTAGGAGGCCCTGCATGTTACAATTCACTATCAGTTTTTCGTCAGATTCGAAAATTTTTTACTCACAGCAGAACGGCCATAAGGTGCCCGAGGCAGCAATAGACCCATGGAGACAAGTCTGCTGGAGGACGATGTAATGAATCGGGACGCAATTTGAGTGATCCATCGTCATTAGGTGGCCCTGAACGTTACAATTCACTATCAGTTTTTCGTCCGATTCGAAAATCTTTGACTCACAGCAGAACGGCCATAAGGTGCCCGAGGCAGCAATAGTCCCATGGAGACAAGTCTGCTGGCGGACGATGTATTGAATCGGGACGCCATTTGAGTGTTCCATCGTCATTAGGAGGCCCTGAACGTTACAATTCACTATCAGTTTTTCGTCCGATTCGAAAATCTTTGACTCACAGCAGAACGGCCATAAGGTGCCCGAGGCAGCATTAGACCCATGGAGACAAGTTGGCTGGAGGACGATGTATTGAATCGGGACGCAATTTGAGTGATCCATCGTCATGAGGTGGCCCTGAGCGTTACAATTCACTATCAGTTTTTCGTCCCATTCGATAATCTAGACTCACAGCAGAAATGCCATAAGGTGCCCGAGGCAGCAATAGACCCATGGAGACAAGTCGGCTGGAGGTCGATGTATTGAATCGTGACGCAATTTGAGTGATCCATCGTCATTAGGTGGCCCTGAAAGTTACAATTCACTATCAGTTTTTCGTCAGATTAGAAAATCTTTGACTCACAGCATAACGGCCATAAGGTGCCCGAGGCAGCAATAGACTCATGAAGACAAGTCTGCTGGAGGACGATGTATTGAATCGGGACGCAATTTGAGTGATCTATCGTCATTAGGTGGCCCTGAACTTTACAATTCTCTATCAGCTTTTCGTCCCTTTCGATAATCTAGACTCACAGCAGAACGGCTATAAGGTGCCCGGGCAGCAATAGACCCATGGAGACAAGTCGGCTGGAGGTCGATGTATTGAATCGTGACGCAATTTGAGTGATCCATCGTCATTTGGTGGCCCTGAAAGTTACAATTCACTATCAGTTTTTCGTCAGATTAAAAAATCTTTGACTCACAGCATAACGGCCATAAGGTGCCCGAGGCAGCAATAGACCCATGGAGACAGGTCTGCTGGAGTACAATGTATTGAATCGGGACCCAATTTGAGTGATCCATCGTCATTTGGTGGCCCTGAACGTTACAATTCATTACCAGTTTTTCGTCCGATTCGAAAATCTTTGACTCACAGCAGAACGGCCATAAGGTGCCCGAGGCAGCAATAGACCCATGGAGACAAATCTGCTGGAGGACGATGTATTGAATCGGGACGCAATTTGAGTGTTCCATCGTCATTACGAGGCCCTGAACGTTACAATTCACTATCAGTTTTTCGTCCGATTCGAAAATCTTTGACTTACAGCAGAACGGTCATAAGGTGCCCGAGGCAGCAATAGACCCATGGAGACAAGTTGGCTGGAGGACGATGTATTGAATCGGGACGCAATTTGAGTGATCGATCGTCATTAGGTGGCCCTGAACGTTACAATTCACTATCAGTTTTTCGTCCCATTCGATAAACTAGACTCACAGCAGAACGGCCATAAGATGCCCGAGGCAGCAATAGACCCATGGAGTCAAGTCGGCTGGAGGACGATGTATTGAATCGGGACGCAATTTGTGTGGTCCATCGTCATTAGGTGGCCCTGAATGTTACAATTCGCTATCAGTTTTTCGTCCGATTCTAAAATCTTTGACTCACAGCAGAACGGCCATAAGGTGCCCGAGGCAGCAATAGACCCATGGAGACAAGTCTGCAGGAGGACGATGTATTGAATCGGGACGCAATTTGAGTGATCCATCGTCATTAGGTTGCCCTGAACGTTACAATTCACTATCAGTTTTTCGTCCGATTCGAAAATCTTTGACTCACAGCAGAACGGCCGTAAGGTGCCCGAGGCAGCAATAGACCCATTAAGACAAGTCTGCTGGAGGACGATGTATTGAATCGGGACGCAATTTGAGTGTTCCATCGTCATTAGGAGGCCCTGAACGTTACAAATCACTATCAGTCTTTCGTCCGATTCGAAAATCTTTGACTCACTGCAGAACGGTCATAAGGTGGCCGAGGCAGCAATAGACCCATGGAGACAAGTCGGCTGGAGGAGATGTATTGAATCGGGACGCAATTTGAGTGATCCATCGTCATTAGGTGGCCCTGAATGTTACAATTCACTATCAGTTTTTCGTCAGATTCGAAAATCTTTGAGTCACAGCAGGACGGCCATAAGGTGCCCGAGGCAGCAATAGACCCACGGAGACCAGTCTGCTGGGGGACGATGTAATGAATCGGGACGCAATTTGAGTGTTCCATCGTCATTAGGAGGCCCTGAACCTTACAATTCACTATCAGTTTTTCGTCCGATTCGAAAATCTTTGACTCACAGCAGAACGGCCATAAGGTGCCCGAGGCAGCAATAGACCCATGGAGACAAGTCGGCTGGAGGACGATGTATTGAATCGGGACGCAATTTGAGTGTTCCATCGTCATTAGGAGGCCCTGAACGTTACAATTCACTATCAGTTTTTCGTCCGATTCGAAAATCTTTGACTCACAGCAGGACGGCCATAATGTGCCCGAGGCAGCAATAGACCCATGGAAACAAGTCTGCTGGATGACGATGTATTGAATCGGGAAGCAATTTGAGTGATCCATCGTCATTAGGTGGCCCTGAACATTACAATTCACTATCAGTTTTTCGTCCGATTCGAAAATCTCTGACTCACAGCAGAACGGCCATAAGGTGCCCGAGGCAGCAATAGACCCATGAAGACAAGTCTGCTGGAGGACGATGTATTGAATCGGGACGCAATTTGAGTGATCCATCGTCATTAGGAGGCCCTGAACGTTACAAATCACTATCAGTTTTTCGTCCGATTCGAAAATCTTTGACTCACAGCAGAACGGCCATAAGGTGCCCGAGGCAGCAATAGACCCATGGAGACAAGTTGGCTGGAGGACGATGTATTGAATCGGGACGCAATTTGAGTGATCCATCGTCATTAGGTGGCCCTGAATGTTACAATTCTCTATCAATTTTTCGTCAGATTCGAAAATCTTTGACTCACAGCAAAACGGCCATAAGGTGCCCGAGGCAGCAATAGACTCATGGAGAGAAGTCTGCTGGAGGACGATGTATTGAATCGGGACGCAATTTGAGTGTTCCATCGTCATTAGGAGGCCCTGAACCTTACAATTCACTATCAGTTTTTCGTCCGATTCGAAAATCTTTGACTCACAGCAGAACGGCCATAAGGTGCCCGAGGCAGCAATAGACCCATGGAGACAAGTTGGCTGGAGGACGATGTATTGAATCGGGACGCAATTTGAGTGATCGATCGTCATTAGGTGGCCCTGAACGTTACAATTCACTATCAGTTTTTCGTCCCATTCGATAAACTAGACTCACAGCAGAACGGCCATAAGATGCCCGAGGCAGCAATAGACCCAAGGAGTCAAGTCGGCTGGAGGACGATGTATTGAATCGGGACGCAATTTGTGTGGTCCATCGTCATTAGGTGGCCCTGAATGTTACAATTCGCTATCAGTTTTTCGTCCGATTCTAAAATCTTTGACTCACAGCAGAACGGCCATAAGGTGCCCGAGGCAGCAATAGACCCATGGAGACAAGTCTGCAGGAGGACGATGTATTGAATCGGGACGCAATTTGAGTGATCCATCGTCATTAGGTTGCCCTGAACGTTACAATTCACTATCAGTTTTTCGTCCGATTCGAAAATCTTTGACTCACAGCAGAACGGCCGTAAGGTGCCCGAGGCAGCAATAGACCCATTAAGACAAGTCTGCTGGAGGACGATGTATTGAATCGGGACGCAATTTGAGTGTTCCATCGTCATTAGGAGGCCCTGAACGTTACAAGTCACTATCAGTCTTTCGTCCGATTCGAAAATCTTTGACTCACTGCAGAACGGTCATAAGGTGGCCGAGGCAGCAATAGACCCATGGAGACAAGTCGGCTGGAGGAGATGTATTGAATCGGGACGCAATTTGAGTGATCCATCGTCATTAGGTGGCCCTGAATGTTACAATTCACTATCAGTTTTTCGTCAGATTCGAAAATCTTTGAGTCACAGCAGAACGGCCATAAGGTGCCCGAGGCAGCAATAGACCCACGGAGACAAGTCTGCTGGGGGACGATGTAATGAATCGGACGCAATTTGAGTGTTCCATCGTCATTAGGAGGCCCTGAACGTTACAATTCACTATCAGTTTTTCGTCCGATTCGAAAATCTTTGACTCACAGCAGGACGGCCATAATGTGCCCGAGGCAGCAATAGACCCATGGAAACAAGTCTGCTGGATGACGATGTATTGAATCGGGAAGCAATTTGAGTGATCCATCGTCATTAGGTGGCCCTGAACATTACAATTCACTATCAGTTTTTCGTCCGATTCGAAAAACTCTGACTCACAGCAGAACGGCCATAAGGTGCCCGAGGCAGCAATAGACCCATGAAGACAAGTCTGCTGGAGGACGATGTATTGAATCGGGACGCAATTTGAGTGATCCATCGTCATTAGGAGGCACTGAACGTTACAAATCACTATCAGTTTTTCGTCCGATTCGAAAATCTTTGACTCACAGCAGAACGGCCATAAGGTGCCCGAGGCAGCAATAGACCCATGGAGACAAGTTGGCTGGAGGACGATGTATTGAATCGGGACGCAATTTGAGTGATCCATCGTCATTAGGTGGCCCTGAATGTTACAATTCTCTATCAATTTTTCGTCAGATTCGAAAATATTTGACTCACAGCAGAACGGCCATAAGGTGCCCGAGGCAGCAATATACTCATGGAGAGAAGTCTGCTGGAGGACGATGTATTGAATCGGGACGCAATTTGAGTGATCCATCGTCATTAGGTGGCCCAGAACGTTACAATTCTCTATCAGTTTTTCGTCCCATTCGATAATCTAGACTCACAGCAGAACGGCCATAAGGTGCCCGAGGCAGCAATAGACCCATGGAGACAAGTCTGCTGGAGGACGATGTATTGAATCGGGACGCAATTTGAGTGATCCATCGTCATTAAGTGGCCCTGAATGTTACAATTCACTATCAGTTTTTCGTCCGATTCTAAAATCTTTGACTCACAGCAGAACGGCCATAAGGTGCCCGAGGCAGCAATAGACCCATGGAGACAAGTCTGCTGGCGGACGATGTATTGAATCGGGACGCAATTTGAGTGTTCCATCGTCATTAGGAGGCCCTGAACGTTACAATTCACTATCAGTTTTTCGTCCGATTCGAAAATCTTTGACTCACAGCAGAACGGCCATAAGATGCCCGAGGCAGCAATAGACCCATGGAGACAAGTCGGCTGGAGGTCGATGTATTGAATCTTGACGCAATTTGAGTGATCCATCGTCATTAGGTGGCCCTGAAAGTTACAATTCACTATCAGTTTTTTGTCAGATTAGAAAATCTTAGACTCACAGCATAACGGCCATAAGGTGCCCGAGGCAGCAATAGACCCATGGAGACAAGTCGGCTGGAGGACAATGTATTGAATCGGGACGCAATTTGAGTGATCCATCGTCATTAGGTGGCCCTGAACGTTACAATTCATTATCAGTTTTTCGTCCGATTCGAAAATCTTTGACTCACAGCAGAACGGCCATAAGGTGCCCGAGGCAGCAATAGACCCATGGAGACAAGTCTGCTGGAGGACGATGTATTGAATCGGGACGCAATTTGAGTGTTCCATCGTCATTAGGAGGCCCTGAACGTTACAATTCACTATCAGTTTTTCGTCCGATTCGAAAATCTTTGACTTACAGCAGAACGGCCATAAGGTGCCCGAGGCAGCAATAGACCCATGGAGACAAGTTGGCTGGAGGACGATGTATTGAATCGGGACGCAATTTGAGTGATCCATCGTCATTAGGTGGCCCTGAACGTTACAATTCACTATCAGTTTTTCGTCCCATTCGATAAACTAGACTCACAGCAGAACGGCCATATGATGCCCGAGGCAGCAATAGACCCATGGAGTCAAAACGGCTGGAGGACGATGTATTGAATCGGGACGCAATTTGTGTGGTCCATCGTCATTAGGTGGCCCTGAATGTTACAATTCACTATCAGTTTTTCGTCCGATTCGAAAATCTTTGACTCACAGCAGAACGGCCATAAGGTGCCCGAGGCAGCAATAGACCCATGGAGACAAGTTGGCTGGAGGACGATGTATTGAATCGGGACTCAATTTGAGTGATCCATCGACATTAGGTGGCCCTGAACGTTACAATTCACTATCAGTTTTTCGTCCCATTCGATAATCTAGACTCAAAGAAGAACGGCCATAAGGTGCCCGAGGCAGCAATAGACCCATGGAGACAAGTCTGCTGGAGGACGATGTATTGAATCGGGACGCAATTTGAGTGTTCCATCGTCATTAGGAGGCCCTGAGCGTTACAATTCACTATCATTTTTTCGTCCGATTCGAAAATCTTTGACTCACAGCAGAACGGCCATAATGTGCCCGAGGCAGCAATAGACCCATGGAAACAAGTCTGCTGGAGGACGATGTATTGAATCGGGACGCAATTTGAGTGATCCATCGTCATTAGGAGGCCCTGAACGTTACAAATCACTATCAGCTTATCGTCCGATTCGAAAATCTTTGACTCACAGCAGAACGGCCATAAGGTGCCCGAGGCAGCAATAGACCCATGGAGACAAGTCTGCTGGAGGACGATGTATTGAATCGGGACGCAATTTGAGTGTTCCATCGTCATTAGGAGGCCCCGAACGTTACAATTCACTATCAGTTTTTCGTCCGATTCGAAAATCTTTGACTCACAGCAGAACGGCCATAATGTGCCCGAGGCAGAAATAGACCCATCGAAACAAGTCTACTGGAGGACGATGTATTGAATCGGGACGCAATTTGAGTGATCCATCGTCATTAGGTGGCCCTGAACATTACAATTCACTATCAGTTTTTCGTCCGATTCGAAAATCTTTGACTCACAGCAGAACGGCCATAAGGTGCCCGAGGCAGCAATAGACCCATGAAGACAAGTCTGCTGGAGGACGATGTATTGAATCGGGACGCAATTTGAGTGATCCATCGTCATTAGGAGGCCCTAAACGTTACAAATCACTATCAGCTTATCGTCCGATTCGAAAATCTTTGACTCACAGCAGAACGGCCATAAGGTGCCCGAGGCAGCAATAGACCCATGGAGACAAGTCGGCTGGAGGACGATGTATTGAATCGGGACGCAATTTGAGTGATCCATCGTCATTAGGTGGCACTGAATGTTACAATTCACTATCAGTTATTCGTCCGATTCGAAAATCTTTGACTCACAGCAGAACGGCCATAAGGTGCCCGAGGCAGCAATAGACCCATGGAGACAAGTCGGCTGGAGGACGATGTATTGAATCGGGACGCAATTTGAGTGATCCATCGTCATTAGGTGGCCCTGAATGTTACAATTCACTATCAGTTTTTCCTCAGATTCGAAAATCTTTGACTCACACCAGAACGGCCATAAGGTGCCCGAGGCAGCAATAGACCCATGGAGACAAGTCTGCTGGAGGACGATGTATTGAGTCGGGACGCAATTTTAGTGATTCATCGTCATTAGGTGGCCGTGAATGTTACAATTCACTATCAGTTTTTCGTCCGATTCGAAAATCTTTGACTCACAGCAGAACGGCCATAAGGTGCCCGAGGCAGCAATAGACCCATGGAGACAAGTCGGCTGGAGGACGATGTATTGAATCGGGATGCAATTTGAGTGTTCCATCGTCATTAGGAGGCCCTGAACGTTACAATTCACTATCAGTTTTTCGTCCGATTCAAAAATCTTTGACTCACAGCAGAACGGCCATAAGGTGCCCGAGGCAGCAATAGACCCATGGAGACAAGTCTCCAGGAGGACGATGTATTGAATCGGGACGCAATTTGAGTGATCCTTCGTCATTAGGTTGCCCTGAACGTTACAATTCACTATTAGTTTTTCGTCCGATTCGAAAATCTTTGACTCACAGCAGAACGGCCTTAAGGTGCCCGAGGCAGCAATAGACCCATGAAGACAAGTCTGCTGGAGGACGATGTATTGAATCGGGACGCAATTTGAGTGTTCCATCGTCATTAGGAGGCCCTGAACGTTACAAATCACTATCAGGCTTTCGTCCGATTCGAAAATCTTTGACTCACTGCAGAACGGCCATAAGGTGCCCGAGGCAGCAATAGACCCATGGAGACAAGTCGGCTGGAGGACGATGTATTGAATCGGGACGCAATTTGAGTGTTCCATCGTCATTAGGAGGCCCTGAACGTTACAATTCACTATCAGTTTTTCATCCGATTCAAAAATCTTTGACTCACAGCAGAACGGCCATAAGGTGCCCGAGGCAGCAATAGACCCATGGAGACAAGTTGGCAGGAGGACGATGTATTGAATCGGGACGCAATTTGAGTGATCCATCGTCATTAGGTGGCCCTGAACGTTACAATTCACTATCGGTTTTTCGTCCCATTCGATAATCTAGACTCACAGCAGAACGGCCATAAGGTGCCCGAGGCAGCAATAGACCCATGAAGTCAAGTCTGCTGGAGGACGATGTATTGAATCGGGACGCAATTTGAGTGATCCATCGTCATTAGGAGGCCCTGAACGTTACAAATCACTATCAGCTTATCGTCCGATTCGAAAATCTTTGACTCACAGCAGAACGGCCATAAGGTGCCCGAGGCAGCAATAGACCCATGGAGACAAGTCGGCTGGAGGACGATGTATTGACTCGGGACGCAATTTGAGTGATCCATCGTCATTAGGTGGCACTGAATGTTACAATTCACTATCAGTTATTCGTCCGATTCGAAAATCTTTGACTCACAGCAGAACGGCCATTGGGTGCCCGAGGCAGCAATAGACCCATGGAGACAAGTCTGCTGGAGGACGATGTATTGAATCGGGACTTAATTTGAGTGATCCATCCTCATTAGGTGGCCCTGAACGTTACAATTAACTATCAGTTTTTCGTCCGATTCGAAAATCTTTGACTCACAGCAGAACGGCCATAAGGTGCCCGAGGCAGCAATAGACCCATGGAGACAAGTCTGCTGGAGGAGGATGTATTGAATCGGGACGCAATTTGAGTGATCCATCGTCATTAGGTGGCCCTGAACGTTACAATTAACTATCAGTTTTTCGTCCGATTCGAAAATCTTTGACTCACAGCAGAACGGCCATAAGGTGCCCGAGGCAGCAATAGACCCATGGAGACATGTCTGCTGGAGGATGATGTATTGAATCGGGACGCAATTTGAGTGTTCCATCGTCATTAGGAGGCCCTGAACGTTACAATTCACTATCAGTTTTTCGTCCGATTCGAAAATCTTTGACTCACAGCAGAACGGCCATAAGGTGCCTGAGGCATCAATAGACCCATGGAGACAAGTCTCCAGGAGGACGATGTATTGAATCGGGACGCAATTTGAGTGATCCATCGTCATTAGGTTGCCCTGAACGTTACAATTCACTATCAGTTTTTCGTCCGATTCGAAAATCTTTGACTCACAGCAGAACGGCCTTAAGGTGCCCGAGGCAGCAATAGACCCATGAAGACAAGTCTGCTGGAGGACGATGTATTGAATCGGGACGCAATTTGAGTGTTCCATCGTCATTAGGAGGCCCTGAACGTTACAAATCACTATCAGTCTTTCGTCCGAATCGTAAATCTTTGACTCACTGCAGAACGGCCATAACGTGGCCGAGGCAGCAATAGACCCATGGAGACAAGTCGGCTGGAGGAGATGTATTGAATCGGGACGCAATTTGTGTGATCCATCGTCATTAGGTGGCCCTGAATGTTACAATTCACTATCAGTTTTTCGTCAGATTCGAAAATCTTTGAGTCACAGCAGAACGGCCATAAGGTGCCCGAGGCAGCAATAGACCCATGGAGACAAGTCTGCTGGAGGACGATGTATTGAATCGGGAAGCAATTTGAGTGTTCCATCGTCATTAGGAGGCCCTGAACGTTACAATTCACTATCAGTTTTTCGTCCGATTCGAAAATCTTTGACTCACAGCAGAACGGCCATAAGGTGCCCGAGGCAGATATAGACCCATGGAGACAAGTCTGCTGGAGGAAGATGTATTGAATCGGGACGCAATTTGAGTGTTCCATCGTCATTAGGAGGCCCTGAACGTTACAATTCACTATCAGTTTTTCGTCCGATTCGAAAATCTTTGACTCACAGCAGGACGGCCGTAATGTGCCCGAGGCAGCAATAGACCCATGGAAACAAGTCTGCTGGATGACGATGTATTGAATCGGGACGCAATTTGAGTGATCCATCGTCATTAGGTGGCCCTGAACATTACAATTCACTATCAGTTTTTCGTCCGATTCGAAAATCTCTGACTCACAGCAGAACGGCTATAAGGTGCCCGAGGCAGCAATAGACCCATGAAGACAAGTCTGCTGGAGGACGATGTATTGAATCGGGACGCAATTTGAGTGATCCATCGTCATTAGGAGGCCCTGAACGTTACAAATCACTATCAGTTTTTGGTCCGATTCGAAAGTCTTTGACTCACAGCAGAACGGCCATAAGGTGCCCGAGGCAGCAATAGACCCATGAAGTCAAGTCTGCTGGAGGACGATGTATTGAATCGGGACGCAATTTGAGTGATCCATCGTCATTAGGAGGCCCTGAACGTTACAAATCACTATCAGCTTATCGTCCGATTCGAAAATCTTTGACTCACAGCAGAACGGCCATAAGGTGCCCGAGGCAGCAATAGACCCATGGAGACAAGTCGGCTGGAGGACGATGTATTGACTCGGGACGCAATTTGAGTGATCCATCGTCATTAGGTGGCACTGAATGTTACAATTCACTATCAGTTATTCGTCCGATTCGAAAATCTTTGACTCACAGCAGAACGGCCATTGGGTGCCCGAGGCAGCAATAGACCCATGGAGACAAGTCTGCTGGAGGACGATGTATTGAATCGGGACTTAATTTGAGTGATCCATCCTCATTAGGTGGCCCTGAACGTTACAATTAACTATCAGTTTTTCGTCCGATTCGAAAATCTTTGACTCACAGCAGAACGGCCATAAGGTGCCCGAGGCAGCAATAGACCCATGGAGACAAGTCTGCTGGAGGAGGATGTATTGAATC
This sequence comes from Schistocerca cancellata, assembly GCF_023864275.1. Lineage (NCBI taxonomy): Eukaryota > Metazoa > Arthropoda > Insecta > Orthoptera > Acrididae > Schistocerca > Schistocerca cancellata. Next base: position 3,797,435 of record NW_026047143.1, on the reverse strand, counting down.
GGGACGCAATTTGAGTGATCCATCGTCATTAGGTGGCCCCGAACGTTACAATTAACTATCAGTTTTTCGTCCGATTCGAAAATCTTTGACTCACAGCAGAACGGCCATAAGGTGCCCGAGGCAGCAATAGACCCATGGAGACAAGTCTGCTGGAGGATGATGTATTGAATCGGGACGCAATTTGAGTGTTCCATCGTCATTAGGAGGCCCTGAACGTTACAATTCACTATCAGTTTTTCGTCCGATTCGAAAATCTTTGACTCACAGCAGAACGGCCATAAGGTGCCCGAGGCAGCAATAGACCCATGGAGACAAGTCTCCAGGAGGACGATGTATTGAATCGGGACGCAATTTGAGTGATCCATCGTCATTAGGTTACCCTGAACGTTACAATTCACTATCAGTTTTTCGTCCGATTCGAAAATCTTTGACTCACAGCAGAACGGCCTTAAGGTGCCCGAGGCAGCAATAGACCCATGAAGACAAGTCTGCTGGAGGACGATGTATTGAATCGGGACGCAATTTGAGTGTTCCATCGTCATTAGGAGGCCCTGAACGTTACAAATCACTATCAGTCTTTCGTCCGAATCGTAAATCTTTGACTCACTGCAGAACGGCCATAACGTGGCCGAGGCAGCAATAGACCCATGGAGACAAGTCGGCTGGAGGAGATGTATTGAATCGGGACGCAATTTGTGTGATCCATCGTCATTAGGTGGCCCTGAATGTTACAATTCACTATCAGTTTTTCGTCAGATTCGAAAATCTTTGAATCACAGCAGAACGGCCATAAGGTGCCCGAGGCAGCAATAGACCCATGGAGACAAGTCTGCTGGCGGACGATGTATTGAATCGGGAAGCAATTTGAGTGTTCCATCGTCATTAGGAGGCCCTGAACGTTACAATTCACTATCAGTTTTTCGTCCGATTCGAAAATCTTTGACTCACAGCAGAACGGCCATAAGGTGCCCGAGGCAGATATAGACCCATGGAGACAAGTCTGCTGGAGGAAGATGTATTGAATCGGGACGCAATTTGAGTGTTCCATCGTCATTAGGAGGCCCTGAACGTTACAATTCACTATCAGTTTTTCGTCCGATTCGAAAATCTTTGACTCACAGCAGGACGGCCATAATGTGCCCGAGGCAGCAATAGACCCATGGAAACAAGTCTGCTGGATGACGATGTATTGAATCGGGACGCAATTTGAGTGATCCATCGTCATTAGGTGGCCCTGAACATTACAATTCACTATCAGTTTTTCGTCCGATTCGAAAATCTCTGACTCACAGCAGAACGGCTATAAGGTGCCCGAGGCAGCAATAGACCCATGAAGACAAGTCTGCTGGAGGACGATGTATTGAATCGGGACGCAATTTGAGTGATCCATCGTCATTAGGAGGCCCTGAACGTTACAAATCACTATCAGTTTTTGGTCCGATTCGAAAGTCTTTGACTCACAGCAGAACGGCCATAAGGTGCCCGAGGCAGCAATAGACCCATGGAGACAAGTCGGCTGGAGGACGATGTATTGAATCGGGACGCAATTTGAGTGATCCATCGTCATTAGGTGGCCCTGAATGTTACAATTCGCTATCAGTTTTTCGTCAGATTCGAAAATCTTTGACTCACAGCAGAACGGCCATAAGGTGCCCGAGGCAGCAATAGACTCATGGAGACAAGTCTGCTGGAGGACGATGTATTGAATCGGGACGCAATTTGAGTGATCCATCGTCATTAGGTGGCCCTGAACGTTACAATTCTCTATCAGTTTTTCGTCCCATTCGATAATCTAGACTCACAGCAGAACGGCCATAAGGTGCCCGAGGCAGCAATAGACCCATGGAGACAAGTCTGCTGGAGGACGATGTATTGAATCGGGACGCAATTTGAGTGATCCATCGTCATTAGGTGGCCCTGAACGTTACAATTCACTATCAGTTTTTCGTCCGATTCTAAAATCTTTGACTCACAGCAGAACGTCCATAAGGTGCCCGAGGCAGCAATAGACCCATGGAGACAAGTCTGCTGGCGGACGATGTATTGAATCGGGACGCAATTTGAGTGTTCCATCGTCATTAGGAGGCCCTGAACGTTACAATTCACTATCAGTTTTTCGTCCGATTCGAAAATCTTTGACTCACAGCAGAACGGCCATAAGATGCCCGAGGCAGCAATAGACCCATGGAGACAAGTCGGCTGGAGGTCGATGTATTGAATCATGACGCAATTTGAGTGATCCATCGTCATTAGGTGGCCCTGAAAGTTACAATTCACTATCAGTTTTTTGTCAGATTAGAAAATCTTTGACTCCCAGCATAACGGCCATAAGGTGCCCGAGGCAGCAATAGACCCATGGAGACAAGTTGGCAGGAGGACGATGTATTGAATCGGGACGCAATTTGAGTGATCCATCGTCATTAGGTGGCCCTGAACGTTACAATTCACTATCAGTTTTTCGTCCCATTCGATAATCTAGACTCACAGCAGAACGGCCATAAGGTGCCCGAGGCAGCAATAGACCCATGAAGTCAAGTCTGCTGGAGGACGATGTACTGAATCGGGACGCAATTTGAGTGATCCATCGTCATTAGGAGGCCCTGAACGTTACAAATCACTATCAGCTTATCGTCCGATTCGAAAATCTTTGACTCACAGCAGAACGGCCATAAGGTGCCCGAGGCAGCAATAGTCCCATGGAGGCAAGTCGGCTGGAGGACGATGTATTGAATCGGGACGCAATTTGAGTGATCCATCGTCATTAGGTGGCACTGAATGTTACAATTCACTATCAGTTATTCGTCCGATTCGAAAATCTTTGACTCACAGCAGAACGGCCATTGGGTGCCCGAGGCAGCAATAGACCCATGGAGACAAGTCTGCTGGAGGACGATGTATTGAATCGGGACTTAATTTGAGTGATCCATCCTCATTAGGTGGCCCTGAACGTTACAATTCACTATCAGTTTTTCGTCCGATTCGAAAATCTTTGACTCACAGCAGAACGGCCATAAGGTGGCCGAGGTTGCAATAGACCCATGGAGACAAGGCTGCTGGAGGAGGATGTATTGAATCGGGACGCAATTTGAGTGTTCCATCGTCATTAGGAGGCCCTGAACGTTACAAATCACTATCAGTCTTTCGTCCGAATCGTAAATCTTTGACTCACTGCAGAACGGCCATAAGGTGGCCGAGGCAGCAATAGACCCATGGAGACAAGTCGGCTGGAGGAGATGTATTGAATCGGGACGCAATTTGTGTGATCCATCGTCATTAGGTGGCCCTGAATGTTACAATTCACTATCAGTTTTTCGTCAGATTCGAAAATCTTTGAGTCACAGCAGAACGGCCATAAGGTGACCGAGGCAGCAATAGACCCATGGAGACAAGTCTGCTGGAGGACGATGTATTGAATCGGGACGCAATTTGAGTGTTCCATCGTCATTAGGAGGCCCTGAACGTTACAATTCACTATCAGTTTTTCGTCCGATTCGAAAATCTTTGACTCACAGCAGAACGGCCATAAGGTGCCCGAGGCAGCAATAGACCCATGGAGACAAGTCGGCTGGAGGACGATGTATTGAATCGGGACGCAATTTGAGTGATCCATCGTCATTAGGTGGCCCTGAATGTTACAATTCACTATCAGTTTGTCGTCCGATCCGAAAATCTTTGAATCACAGCAGAACGGCCATAAGGTGCCCGAGGCAGCAATAGACCCATGGAGACAAGTCTGCTGGAGGAAGATGTATTGAATCGGGACGCAATTTGAGTGTTCCATCGTCATTAGGAGGCCCTGAACGTTACAATTCACTATCAGTTTTTCGTCCGATTCGAAAATCTTTGACTCACAGCAGGACGGCCATAATGTGCCCGAGGCAGCAATAGACCCATGGAAACAAGTCTGCTGGATGACGATGTATTGAATCGGGACGCAATTTGAGTGATCCATCGTCATTAGGTGGCCCTGAACGTTACAATTCACTATCAGTTTTTCGTCCGATTCGAAAATCTCTGACTCACAGCAGAACGGCCATAAGGTGCCCGAGGCAGCAATAGACCCATGAAGACAAGTCTGCTGGAGGACGATGTATTGAATCGGGACGCAATTTGAGTGATCCATCGTCATTAGGAGGCCCTGAACGTTACAAATCACTATCAGTTTTTCGTCCGATTCGAAAATCTTTGACTCACAGCAGAACGGCCATAAGGTGCCCGAGGCAGCAATAGACCCATGGAGACAAGTCGGCTGGAGGACGATGTATTGAATCGGGACGCAATTTGAGTGATCCATCGTCATTACGTGGCCCTGAATGTTACAATTCACTATCAGTTTTTCGTCAGATTCGAAAATCTTTGACTCACAGCAGAACGGCCATAAGGTGCCCGAGGCAGCAATAGACTCATGGAGACAAGTCTGCTGGAGGACGATGTATTGAATCGCGACGCAATTTGAGTGATCCATCGTCATTAGGTGGCCCTGAACGTTACAATTCTCTATCAGTTTTTCGTCCCATTCGATAATCTAGACTCACAGCAGAACGGCCATAAGGTGCCCGAGGCAGCAATAGACCCATGGAGACAAGTCTGCTGGCGGACGATGTATTGAATCGGGACGCAATTTGAGTGATCCATCGTCATTAGGTGGCCCTGAACGTTACAATTCACTATCAGTTTTTCGTCCGATTCTAAAATCTTTGACTGACAGCAGAACGTCCATAAGGTGCCCGAGGCAGCAATAGACCCATGGAGACAAGTCTGCTGGCGGACGATGTATTGAATCGGGACGCAATTTGAGTGTTCCATCGTCATTAGGAGGCCCTGAACGTTACAATTCACTATCAGTTTTTCGTCCGATTCGAAAATCTTTGACTCACAGCAGAACGGCCATAAGATGCCCGAGGCAGCAATAGACCCATGGAGACAAGTCGGCTGGAGGTCGATGTATTGATCGTGACGCAATTCGAGTGATCCATCGTCATTAGGTGGCCCTGAAAGTTACAATTCACTATCAGTTTTTTGTCAGATTAGAAAATCTTTGACTCCCAGCATAACGGCCATAAGGTGCCCGAGGCAGCAATAGACCCATGGAGACAAGTCTGCTGGAGGACGATGTATTGAATCAGAACGCAATTTGAGTGTTCCATCGTCATTAGGAGGCCCTGAACGTTACAATTCACTATCAGTTTTTCGTCCGATTCGAAAATCTTTGACTTACAGCAGAACGGCCATAAGGTGCCCGAGGCAGCAATAGCCCCATGGAGACAAGTTGGCTGGAGGACGATGTATTGAATCGGGACGCAATTTGAGTGATCCATCGTCATTAGGTGCCCTGAACGTTACAATTCACTATCAGTTTTTCGTCCCATTCGATAAACTAGACTCACAGCAGAACGGCCATAAGATGCCCGAGGCAGCAATAGACCCATGGAGTCAAGTCGGCTGGAGGACGATGTATTGAATCGGGACGCAATTTGTGTGGTCCATCGTCATTAGGTGGCCCTGAATGTTACAATTCACTATCAGTTTTTCGTCCGATTCGAAAATCTTTGACTCACAGGAGAACGGCCATAAGGTGCCCGAGGCAGCAATAGACCCATGGAGACAAGTCTGCAGGAGGACGATGTATTGAATCGGGACGCAATTTGAGTGTTCCATCGTCATTAGGAGGCCCTGAACGTTATAATTCACTATCAGCTTTTCGTCAGATTCGAAAATCTTTGAGTCACAGCAGAACGGCCATAAGGTGCCCGAGGCAGCAATAGACCCATGGAGACAAGTCTGCTGGAGGACGATGTATTGAATCGGGACGCAATTTGAGTGTTCCATCGTCATTAGGAGGCCCTGAACGTTACAATTCACTATCAGTTTTTCGTCCGATTCGAAAATCTTTGACTCACAGCAGAACGGCCATAAGGTGCCCGAGGCAGCAATAGACCCATGGAGACAAGTCGGCTGGAGGACGATGTATTGAATCGGGACGCAATTTGAGTGATCCATCGTCATTACGTGGCCCTGAATGTTACAATTCACTATCAGTTTTTCCTCAGATTCGAAAATCTTTGACTCACACCAGAACGGCCATAAGGTGCCCGAGGCAGCAATAGACCCATGGAGACAAGTCTGCTGGAGGACGATGTATTGAATCGGGACGCAATTTGAGTGATTCATCGTCATTAGGTGGCCGTGAACGTTACAATTCACTATCAGTTTTTCGTCCGATTCGAAAATCTTTGACTCACAGCAGAACGGCCATAAGGTGCCCGAGGCAGCAATAGACCCATGGAGGCAAGTCGGCTGGAGGACGATGTATTGAATCGGGACGCAATTTGAGTGTTCCATCGTCATTAGGAGGCCCTGAACGTTACAATTCACTATCAGTTTTTCGTCCGATTCAAAAATCTTTGACTCACAGCAGAACGGCCATAAGGTGCCCGAGGTAGCAATAGACCCATGGAGACAAGTTGGCTGGAGTACGATGTATTGAATCGGGACGCAATTTGAGTGATCCATCGTCATTATGTGGCCCTGAACGTTACAATTCACTATCAGTTTTTCGTCCCATTCGATAATCTAGAATCACAGCAGAACGGCCATAAGGTGCCCGAGGCAGCAATAGACCCATGGAGACAAGTCTGCTGGAGGACGATGTATTGAATCGGGACGCAATTTGAGTGTTCCATCGTCATTAGGAGGCCCTGAACGTTACAATTCACTATCAGTTTTTCGTCCGATTCGAAAATCTTTGACTCACAGCAGAACGGCCATAATGTGCCCGAGGCAGCAATAGACCCATGGAAACAAGTCTGCTGGAGGACGATGTATTGAATCGGGACGCAATTTGAGTGATCCATCGTCATTAGGTGGCCCTGAACATTACAATTCACTATCAGTTTTTCGTCCGATTCGAAAATCTTTGACTCACAGCAGAACGGCCATAAGGTGCTCGAGGCAGCAATAGACCCATGAAGACAAGTCTGCTGGAGGACGATGTATTGAATCGGGACGCAATTTGAGTGATCCATCGTCATTAGGAGGCCCTGAACGTTACAAATCACTATCAGCTTATCGTCCGATTCGAAAATCTTTGACTCACAGCAGAACGGCCATAAGGTGCCCGAGGCAGCAATAGACCCATGGAGACAAGTCGGCTGGAGGACGATGTATTGAATCGGGACGCAATTTGAGTGATCCATCGTCATTAGGTGGCTCTGAACGTTACAATTCACTATCAGTTTTTCGTCCGATTCGAAAATCTTTGACTCACAGCAGAACGGCCATAAGGTGCCCGAGGCAGCAATGGACCCATGGAGACAAGTCGGCTGGAGGACGATGTATTTAATCGGGACGCAATTTGAGTGATCCATCGTCATTACGTGGCACTGAATGTTACAATTCACTATCAGTTTTTCCTCAGATTCGAAAATCTTTGACTCACACCAGAACGGCCTTAAGGTGCCCGAGGCAGCAATAGACCCATGGAGACAAGTCTGCTGGAGGAGGATGTATTGAATCGGGACGCAATTTGAGTGATTCATCGTCATTAGGTGGCCGTGAACGTTACAATTCACTACCAGTTTTTCGTCCGATTCGAAAATCTTTGACTCACAGCAGAACGGCCATAAGGTGCCCGAGGCAGCAATAGACCCATGGAGACAAGTCGGCTGGAGGACGATGTATTGAATCGGGACGAAATTTGAGTGATCCATCGTCATTACGTGGCCCTGAATGTTACAATTCACTATCAGTTTTTCGTCAGATTCGAAAATCTTTGACTCACAGCAGAACGGCCATAAGGTGCCCGAGGCAGCAATAGACTCATGGAGACAAGTCTGCTGGAGGACGATGTATTGAATCGGGACGAAATTTGAGTGATCCATCGTCATTAGGTGGCCCTGAACGTTACAATTCTCTATCACTTTTTCGTCCCATTCGATAATCTAGACTCACAGCAGAACGGCCATAAGGTGCCCGAGGCAGCAATAGACCCATGGAGACAAGTCTGCTGGAGGACGATGTATTGAATCGGGACGCTATTTGAGTGATCCATCGTCATTAGGTGGCCCTGAACGTTACAATTCACTATCAGTTTTTCGTCCGATTCTAAAATCTTTGACTCACAGCAGAACGGCCATAAGGTGCCCGAGGCAGCAATAGACCCATGGAGACAAGTCTGCTGGCGGACGATGTATTGAATCGGGACGCAATTTGAGTGTTCCATCGTCATTAGGAGGCCCTGAACGTTACAATTCACTATCAGTTTTTCGTCCGATTCGAAAATCTTTGACTCACAGCAGAACGGCCATAAGGTGCCCGAGGCAGCAATAGACCCATGGAGACAAGTCGGCTGGAGGTCGATGTATTGAATCGTGACGCAATTTGAGTGATCCATCTTCATTAGGTGGCCCTGAAAGTTACAATTCACTATCAGTTTTTTGTCAGATTAGAAAATCTTTGACTCACAGCATAACGGCCATAAGGTGCCCGAGGCAGCAATAGACCCATGGAGACAAGTCTGCTGGAGGACAATGTATTGAATCGGGACGCAATTTGAGTGATCCATCGTCATTAGGTGGCCCTGAACGTTACAATTTATTATCAGTTTTTCGTCCGATTCGAAAATCTTTGACTCACAGCAGAACGGCCATAAGGTGCCCGAGGCAGCAATAGACCCATGGAGACAAGTCTGCTGGAGGACGATGTATTGAATCGGGACGCAATTTGAGTGTTCCATCGTCATTAGGAGGCCCTGAACAATACAATTCACTATCAGTTTTTCTTCCGATTCGAAAATCTTTGACTTACAGCAGAACGGCCATAAGGTGCCCGAGGCAGCAATAGACCCAAGGAGGCAAGTTGGCTGGAGGACGAAGTATTGAATCGGGACGCAATTTGAGTGATCCATCGTCATTAGGTGGCCCTGAACGTTACAATTCACTATCAGTTTTTCGTCCCATTCGATAAACTAGACTCACAGCAGAACGGCCATAAGATGCCCGAGGCAGCAATAGACCCATGGAGTCAAGTCGGCTGGAGGTCGATGTATTGAATCGGGACGCAATTTGTGTGGTCCATCGTCATTAGGTGGCCCTGAATGTTACAATTCACTATCAGTTTTTCGTCCGATTCGAAAATCTTTGACTGACAGCAGAACGGCCATAAGGTGCCCGAGGCAGCAATAGACCCATGGAGACAAGTCTGCAGGAGGACGATGTATTGAATCGGGACGCAATTTGAGTGTTCCATCGTCATTAGGAGGCCCTGAACGTTACAATTCACTATCAGCTTTTCGTCAGATTCGAAAATCTTTGAGTCACAGCAGAACGGCCATAAGGTGCCCGAGGTAGCAATAGACCCATGGAGACAAGTCTGCTGGAGGACGATGTATTGAATCGGGACGCAATTTGAGTGTTCCATCGTCATTAGGAGGCCCTGAACGTTACAATTCACTATCAGTTTTTCGTCCCATTCGATAATCTAGACTCACAGCAGAACGGCCATAAGGTGCCCGAGGCAGCAATAGACCCATGGAGACAAGTCTGCTGGAGGACGATGTATTGAATCGGGACGCAATTTGAGTGTTCCATCGTCATTAGGAGGCCCTGAACGTTACAATTCACTATCAGTTTTTCGTCCGATTCGAAAATCTTTGACTCACAGCAGAACGGCCATAATGTGCCCGAGGCAGCAATAGACCCAAGGAAACAAGTCTGCTGGAGGACGATGTATTGAATCGGGACGCAATTTGAGTGATCCATCGTCATTAGGTGGCCCTGAACATTACAATTCACTATCAGTTTTTCGTCCGATTCTAAAATCTTTGACTCACAGCAGAACGGCCATAAGGTGCTCGAGGCAGCAATAGACCCATGAAGACAAGTCTGCTGGAGGACGATGTATTGAATCGGGACGCAATTTGAGTGATCCATCGTCATTAGGAGGCCCTGAACGTTACAAATCACTATCAGCTTATCGTCCGATTCGAAAATCTTTGACTCACAGCAGAACGGCCATAAGGTGCCCGAGGCAGCAATAGACCCATGGAGACAAGTCGGCTGGAGGACGATGTATTGAATCGGGACGCAATTTGAGTGATCCATCGTCATTAGGTGGCACTGAATGTTACATTTCACTATCAGTTATTCGTCAGTTTCGAAAATCTTTGACTCACAGCAGAACGGCCATTGGGTGCCCGAGGCAGCAATAGACCCATGGAGACAAGTCCGCTGGAGGACGATGTATTGAATCGGGACGTAATTTGAGTGATCCATCCTCATTAGGTGGCCCTGAACGTTACAATTCATTATCATTTTTTCGTCCGATTCGAAAATCTTTGACTCACAGCAGAACGGCCATAAGGTGCCCGAGGCAGCAATAGACCCATGGAGACAAGTCTGCTGGAGGAGGATGTATTGAATCGGGACGCAATTTGAGTGATCCATCGTCATTAGGTGGCTCTGAACGTTACAATTCACTATCAGTTTTTCGTCCGATTCGAAAATCTTTGACTCACAGCAGAACGGCCATAAGGTGCCCGAGGCAGCAATGGACCCATGGAGACAAGTCGGCTGGAGGGCGATGTATTGAATCGGGACGCAATTTGAGTGATCCATCGTCATTACGTGGCCCTGAATGTTACAATTCACTATCAGTTTTTCCTCAGATTCGAAAATCTTTGACTCACACCAGAACGGCCTTAAGGTGCCCGAGGCAGCAATAGACCCATGGAGACAAGTCTGCTGGAGGAGGATGTATTGAATCGGGACGCAATTTGAGTGATTCATCGTCATTAGGTGGCCGTGAACGTTACAATTCACTATCAGTTTTTCGTCCGATTCGAAAATCTTTGACTCACAGCAGAACGGCCATAAGGTGCCCGAGGCAGCAATAGACCCATGGAGACAAGTCGGCTGGAGGACGATGTATTGAATCGGGACGCAATTTGAGTGATCCATCGTCATTACGTGGTCCTGAATGTTACAATTCACTATCAGTTTTTCGTCAGATTCGAAAATCTTTGACTCACAGCAGAACGGCCATAAGGTGCGCGAGGCAGCAATAGACTCATGGAGACAAGTCTGCTGGAGGACGATGTATTGAATCGGGACGCAATTTGAGTGATCCATCGTCATTAGGTGGCCCTGAACGTTACAATTCTCTATCACTTTTTCGTCCCATTCGATAATCTAGACTCACAGCAGAACGGCCATAAGGTGCCCGAGGCAGCAATAGACCCATGGAGACAAGTCTGCTGGAGGACGATGTATTGAATCGGGACGCAATTTGAGTGATCCGTCGTCATTAGGTGGCCCTGAACGTTACAATTCACTATCAGTTTTTCGTCCGATTCTAAAATCTTTGACTCACAGCAGAACGGCCATAAGGTGCCCGAGGCAGCAATAGACCCATGGAGACAAGTCTGCTGGCGGACGATGCATTGAATCGGGACGCAATTTGAGTGTTCCATCGTCATTAGGAGGCCCTGAATGTTACAATTCACTATCAGTTTTTCGTCCGATTCGAAAATCTTTGACTCACAGCAGAACGGCCATAAGGTGCCCGAGGCAGCAATAGACTCATGGAGACAAGTCTGCTGGAGGACGATGTATTGAATCGGGACGCAATTTGAGTGATCCATCGTCATTAGGTGGCCCTGAACGTTACAATTCTCTATCACTTTTTCGTCCCATTCGATAATCTAGACTCACAGCAGAACGGCCATAAGGTGCCCGAGGCAGCAATAGACCCATGGAGACAAGTCTGCTGGAGGACGATGTATTGAATCGGGACGCAATTTGAGTGTTCCATCGTCATTAGGAGGCCCTGAACGTTACAATTCACTATCAGTTTTTCGTCCGATTCGAAAATCTTTGACTCACAGCAGAACGGCCATAAGGTGCCCGAGGCAGCAATAGACCCATGGAGACAAGTCGGCTGGAGGTCGATGTATTGAATCGTGACGCAATTTGAGTGATCCATCTTCATTAGGTGGCCCTGAAAGTTACAATTCACTATCAGTTTTTTGTCAGATTAGAAAATCTTTGACTCACAGCATAACGGCCATAAGGTGCCCGAGGCAGCAATAGACCCATGGAGACAAGTCTGCTGGAGGACAATGTATTGAATCGGGACGCAATTTGAGTGATCCATCGTCATTAGGTGGCCCTGAACGTTACAATTTATTATCAGTTTTTCGTCCGATTCGAAAATCTTTGACTCACAGCAGAACGGCCATAAGGTGCCCGAGGCAGCAATAGACCCATGGAGACAAGTCTGCTGGAGGACGATGTATTGAATCGGGACGCAATTTGAGTGTTCCATCGTCATTAGGAGGCCCTGAACAATACAATTCACTATCAGTTTTTCTTCCGATTCGAAATTCTTTGACTTACAGCAGAACGGCCATAAGGTGCCCGAGGCAGCAATAGACCCAAGGAGGCAAGTTGGCTGGAGGACGAAGTATTGAATCGGGACGCAATTTGAGTGATCCATCGTCATTAGGTGGCCCTGAACGTTACAATTCACTATCAGTTTTTCGTCCCATTCGATAAACTAGACTCACAGCAGAACGGCCATAAGATGCCCGAGGCAGCAATAGACCCATGGAGTCAAGTCGGCTGGAGGTCGATGTATTGAATCGGGACGCAATTTGTGTGGTCCATCGTCATTAGGTGGCCCTGAATGTTACAATTCACTATCAGTTTTTCGTCCGATTCGAAAATCTTTGACTCACAGCAGAACGGCCATAAGGTGCCCGAGGCAGCAATAGACCCATGGAGACAAGTCTGCAGGAGGACGATGTATTGAATCGGGACGCAATTTGAGTGTTCCATCGTCATTAGGAGGCCCTGAACGTTACAATTCACTATCAGCTTTTCGTCAGATTCGAAAATCTTTGAGTCACAGCAGAACGGCCATAAGGTGCCCGAGGCAGCAATAGACCCATGGAGACAAGTCTGCTGGAGGACGATGTATTGAATCGGGACGCAATTTGAGTGTTCCATCGTCATTAGGAGGCCCTGAACGTTACAATTCACTATCAGTTTTTCGTCCCATTCGATAATCTAGACTCACAGCAGAACGGCCATAAGGTGCCCGAGGCAGCAATAGACCCATGGAGACAAGTCTGCTGGAGGACGATGTATTGAATCGGGACGCAATTTGAGTGTTCCATCGTCATTAGGAGGCCCTGAACGTTACAATTCACTATCAGTTTTTCGTCCGATTCGAAAATCTTTGACTCACAGCAGAACGGCCATAATGTGCCCGAGGCAGCAATAGACCCATGGAAACAAGTCTGCTGGAGGACGATGTATTGAATCGGGACGCAATTTGAGTGATCCATCGTCATTAGGTGGCCCTGAACATTACAATTCACTATCAGTTTTTCGTCCGATTCGAAAATCTTTGACTCACAGCAGAACGGCCATAAGGTGCTCGAGGCAGCAATAGACCCATGAAGACAAGTCTGCTGGAGGACGATGTATTGAATCGGGACGCAATTTGAGTGATCCATCGTCATTAGGAGGCCCTGAACGTTACAAATCACTATCAGCTTATCGTCCGATTCGAAAATCTTTGACTCACAGCAGAACGGCCATAAGGTGCCCGAGGCAGCAATAGACCCATGGAGACAAGTCGGCTGGAGGACGATGTATTGAATCGGGACGCAATTTGAGTGATCCATCGTCATTAGGTGGCACTGAATGTTACATTTCACTATCAGTTATTCGTCAGTTTCGAAAATCTTTGACTCACAGCAGAACGGCCATTGGGTGCCCGAGGCAGCAATAGACCCATGGAGACAAGTCCGCTGGAGGACGATGTATTGAATCGGGACGTAATTTGAGTGATCCATCCTCATTAGGTGGCCCTGAACGTTACAATTCATTATCATTTTTTCGTCCGATTCGAAAATCTTTGACTCACAGCAGAACGGCCATAAGGTGCCCGAGGCAGCAATAGACCCATGGAGACAAGTCTGCTGGAGGAGGATGTATTGAATCGGGACGCAATTTGAGTGATCCATCGTCATTAGGTGGCTCTGAACGTTACAATTCACTATCAGTTTTTCGTCCGATTCGAAAATCTTTGACTCACAGCAGAACGGCCATAAGGTGCCCGAGGCAGCAATGGACCCATGGAGACAAGTCGGCTGGAGGACGATGTATTGAATCGGGACGCAATTTGAGTGATCCATCGTCATTACGTGGCCCTGAATGTTACAATTCACTATCAGTTTTTCCTCAGATTCGAAAATCTTTGACTCACACCAGAACGGCCTTAAGGTGCCCGAGGCAGCAATAGACCCATGGAGACAAGTCTGCTGGAGGAGGATGTATTGAATCGGGACGCAATTTGAGTGATTCATCGTCATTAGGTGGCCGTGAACGTTACAATTCACTATCAGTTTTTCGTCCGATTCGAAAATCTTTGACTCACAGCAGAACGGCCATAAGGTGCCCGAGGCAGCAATAGACCCATGGAGACAAGTCGGCTGGAGGACGATGTATTGAATCGGGACGCAATTTGAGTGATCCATCGTCATTACGTGGTCCTGAATGTTACAATTCACTATCAGTTTTTCGTCAGATTCGAAAATCTTTGACTCACAGCAGAACGGCCATAAGGTGCGCGAGGCAGCAATAGACTCATGGAGACAAGTCTGCTGGAGGACGATGTATTGAATCGGGACGCAATTTGAGTGATCCATCGTCATTAGGTGGCCCTGAACGTTACAATTCTCTATCACTTTTTCGTCCCATTCGATAATCTAGACTCACAGCAGAACGGCCATAAGGTGCCCGAGGCAGCAATAGACCCATGGAGACAAGTCTGCTGGAGGACGATGTATTGAATCGGGACGCAATTTGAGTGATCCGTCGTCATTAGGTGGCCCTGAACGTTACAATTCACTATCAGTTTTTCGTCCGATTCTAAAATCTTTGACTCACAGCAGAACGGCCATAAGGTGCCCGAGGCAGCAATAGACCCATGGAGACAAGTCTGCTGGCGGACGATGTATTGAATCGGGACGCAATTTGAGTGTTCCATCGTCATTAGGAGGCCCTGAATGTTACAATTCACTATCAGTTTTTCGTCCGATTCGAAAATCTTTGACTCACAGCAGAACGGCCATAAGGTGCCCGAGGCAGCAATAGACTCATGGAGACAAGTCTGCTGGAGGACGATGTATTGAATCGGGACGCAATTTGAGTGATCCATCGTCATTAGGTGGCCCTGAACGTTACAATTCTCTATCACTTTTTCGTCCCATTCGATAATCTAGACTCACAGCAGAACGGCCATAAGGTGCCCGAGGCAGCAATAGACCCATGGAGACAAGTCTGCTGGAGGACGATGTATTGAATCGGGACGCAATTTGAGTGTTCCATCGTCATTAGGAGGCCCTGAACGTTACAATTCACTATCAGTTTTTCGTCCGATTCGAAAATCTTTGACTCACAGCAGAACGGCCATAATGTGCCCGAGGCAGCAATAGACCCATGGAAACAAGTCTGCTGGAGGACGATGTATTGAATCGGGACGCAATTTGAGTGATCCATCGTCATTAGGTGGCCCTGAACATTACAATTCACTATCAGTTTTTCGTCCGATTCGAAAATCTTTGACTCACAGCAGAACGGCCATAAGGTGCTCGAGGCAGCAATAGACCCATGAAGACAAGTCTGCTGGAGGACGATGTATTGAATCGGGACGCAATTTGAGTGATCCATCGTCATTAGGAGGCCCTGTACGTTACAAATCACTATCAGCTTATCGTCCGATTCGAAAATCTTTGACTCACAGCAGAACGGCCATAAGGTGCCCGAGGCAGCAATAGACCCATGGAGACAAGTCGGCTGGAGGACGATGTATTGAATCGGGACGCAATTTGAGTGATCCATCGTCATTAGGTGGCACTGAATGTTACATTTCACTATCAGTTATTCGTCAGTTTCGAAAATCTTTGACTCACAGCAGAACGGCCATTGGGTGCCCGAGGCAGCAATAGACCCATGGAGACAAGTCTGCTGGAGGACGATGTATTGAATCGGGACGTAATTTGAGTGATCCATCCTCATTAGGTGGCCCTGAACGTTACAATTCATTATCATTTTTTCGTCCGATTCGAAAATCTTTGACTCACAGCAGAACGGCCATAAGGTGCCCGAGGCAGCAATAGACCCATGGAGACAAGTCTGCTGGAGGAGGATGTATTGAATCGGGACGCAATTTGAGTGATCCATCTTCATTAGGTGGCTCTGAACGTTACAATTCACTATCAGTTTTTCGTCCGATTCGAAAATCTTTGACTCACAGCAGAACGGCCATAAGGTGCCCGAGGCAGCAATGGACCCATGGAGACAAGTCGGCTGGAGGACGATGTATTGAATCGGGACGCAATTTGAGTGATCCATCGTCATTACGTGGCCCTGAATGTTACAATTCACTATCAGTTTTTCCTCAGATTCGAAAATCTTTGACTCACACCAGAACGGCCTTAAGGTGCCCGAGGCAGCAATAGACCCATGGAGACAAGTCTGCTGGAGGAGGATGTATTGAATCGGGACGCAATTTGAGTGATTCATCGTCATTAGGTGGCCGTGAACGTTACAATTCACTATCAGTTTTTCGTCCGATTCGAAAATCTTTGACTCACAGCAGAACGGCCATAAGGTGCCCGAGGCAGCAATAGACCCATGGAGACAAGTCGGCTGGAGGACGATGTATTGAATCGGGACGCAATTTGAGTAATCCATCGTCATTACGTGGCCCTGAATGTTACAATTCACTATCAGTTTTTCGTCAGATTCGAAAATCTTTGACTCACAGCAGAACGGCCATAAGGTGCCCGAGGCAGCAATAGACTCATGGAGACAAGTCTGCTGGAGGACGATGTATTGAATCGGGACGCAATTTGAGTGATCCATCGTCATTAGGTGGCCCTGAACGTTACAATTCTCTATCACTTTTTCGTCCCATTCGATAATCTAGACTCACAGCAGAACGGCCATAAGGTGCCCGAGGCAGCAATAGACCCATGGAGACAAGTCGGCTGGAGGACGATGTATTGAATCGGGACGCAATTTGTGTGGTCCATCGTCATTAGGTGGCCCTGAATGTTACAATTCACTATCAGTTTTTCGTCCGATTCGAAAATCTTTGACTCACAGCAGAACGGCCATAAGGTGCCCGAGGCAGCAATAGACCCATGGAGACAAGTCTGCTGGAGGACGATGTATTGAATCGGGACGCAATTTGAGTGTTCCATCGTCATTAGGAGGCCCTGAACAATACAATTCACTATCAGTTTTTCTTCCGATTCGAAAATCTTTGACTTACAGCAGAACGGCCATAAGGTGCCCGAGGCAGCAATAGACCCAAGGAGGCAAGTTGGCTGGAGGACGATGTATTGAATCGGGACGCAATTTGAGTGATCCATCGTCATTAGGTGGCCCTGAACGTTACAATTCACTATCAGTTTTTCGTCCCATTCGATAAACTAGACTCACAGCAGAACGGCCATAAGATGCCCGAGGCAGCAATAGACCCATGGAGTCAAGTCGGCTGGAGGACGATGTATTGAATCGGGACGCAATTTGTGTGGTCCATCGTCATTAGGTGGCCCTGAATGTTACAATTCACTATCAGTTTTTCGTCCGATTCGAAAATCTTTGACTCACAGCAGAACGGCCATAAGGTGCCCGAGGCAGCAATAGACCCATGGAGACAAGTCTGCAGGAGGACGATGTATTGAATCGGGACGCAATTTGAGTGTTCCATCGTCATTAGGAGGCCCTGAACGTTACAATTCACTATCAGCTTTTCGTCAGATTCGAAAATCTTTGAGTCACAGCAGAACGGCCATAAGGTGCCCGAGGCAGCAATAGACCCATGGAGACAAGTCTGCTGGAGGACGATGTATTGAATCGGGACGCAATTTGAGTGTTCCATCGTCATTAGGAGGCCCTGAACGTTACAATTCACTATCAGTTTTTCGTCCGATTCGAAAATCTTTGACTCACAGCAGGACGGCCATAAGGTGCCCGAGGCAGCAATAGACCCATGGAGACAAGTCTGCTGGAGGAGGATGTATTGAATCGGGACGCAATTTGAGTGATCCATCGTCATTAGGTGGCTCTGAACGTTACAATTCACTATCAGTTTTTCGTCCGATTCGAAAATCTTTGACTCACAGCAGAACGGCCATAAGGTGCCGGAGGCAGCAATAGACCCATGGAGACAAGTCGGCTGGAGGACGATGTATTGAATCGGGACGCAATTTGAGTGATCCATCGTCATTACGTGGCCCTGAATGTTACAATTCACTATCAGTTTTTCCTCAGATTCGAAAATCTTTGACTCACACCAGAACGGCCTTAAGGTGCCCGAGGCAGCAATAGACCCATGGAGACAAGTCTGCTGGAGGAGGATGTATTGAATCGGGACGCAATTTGAGTGATTCATCGTCATTAGGTGGCCGTGAAGGTTACAATTCACTATCAGTTTTTCGTCCGATTCGAAAATCTTTGACTCACAGCAGAACGGCCATAAGGTGCCCGAGGCAGCAAGAGACCCATGGAGACAAGTCGGCTGGAGGACGATGTATTGAATCGGGACGCAATTTGAGTGATCCATCGTGATTAGGTGGCCCTGAATGTTACAATTCACTATCAGTTTTTCGTCAGATTCGAAAATCTTTGACTCACAGCAGAACGGCCATAAGGTGCCCGAGGCAGCAATAGACTCATGGAGACAAGTCTGCTGGAGGACGATGTATTGAATCGGGACGCAATTTGAGTGATCCATCGTCATTAGGTGGCCCTGAACGTTACAATTCTCTATCAGTTTGTCGTCCCATTCGATAATCTAGACTCACAGCAGAACGGCCATAAGGTGCCCGAGGCAGCAATAGACCCATGGAGACAAGTCTGCTGGAGGACGATGTATTGAATCGGGACGCAATTTGAGTGATCCATCGTCATTAGGTGGCCCTGAACGTTACAATTCTCTATCAGTTTGTCGTCACATTCGATAATCTAGACTCACAGCAGAACGGCCATAAGGTGCCCGAGGCAGCAATAGACCCATGGAGACAAGTCTGCTGGAGGACGATGTATTGAATCGGGACGCAATTTGAGTGATCCATCGTCATTAGGTGGCCCTGAACGTTACAATTCACTATCAGTTTTTCGTCCGATTCTAAAATCTTTGACTCACAGCAGAACGGCCATAAGGTGCCCGAGGCAGCAATAGACCCAAGGAGGCAAGTTGGCTGGAGGACGATGTATTGAATCGGGACGCAATTTGAGTGATCCATCGTCATTAGGTGGCCCTGAACGTTACAATTCACTATCAGTTTTTCGTCCCATTCGATAAACTAGACTCACAGCAGAACGGCCATAAGATGCCCGAGGCAGCAATAGACCCATGGAGTCAAGTCGGCTGGAGGACGATGTATTGAATCGGGACGCAATTTGTGTGGTCCATCGTCATTAGGTGGCCCTGAATGTTACAATTCACTATCAGTTTTTCGTCCGATTCGAAAATCTTTGACTCACAGCAGAACGGCCATAAGGTGCCCGAGGCAGCAATAGACCCATGGAGACAAGTCTGCAGGAGGACGATGTATTGAATCGGGACGCAATTTGAGTGTTCCATCGTCATTAGGAGGCCCTGAGCGTTACAATTCACTATCAGCTTTTCGTCAGATTCGAAAATCTTTGAGTCACAGCAGAACGGCCATAAGGTGCCCGAGGCAGCAATAGACCCATGGAGACAAGTCTGCTGGAGGACGATGTATTGAATCGGGACGCAATTTGAGTGTTCCATCGTCATTAGGAGGCCCTGAACGTTACAATTCACTATCAGTTTTTCGTCCGATTCGAAAATCTTTGACTCACAGCAGAACGGCCATAAGGTGCCCGAGGCAGCAATAGACCCATGGAGACAAGTCTGCTGGAGGAGGATGTATTGAATCGGGACGCAATTTGAGTGATCCATCGTCATTAGGTGGCTCTGAACGTTACAATTCACTATCAGTTTTTCGTCCGATTCGAAAATCTTTGACTCACAGCAGAACGGCCATAAGGTGCCCGAGGCAGCAATAGACCCATGGAGACAAGTCGGCTGGAGGACGATGTATTGAATCGGGACGCAATTTGAGTGATCCATCGTCATTACGTGGCCCTGAATGTTACAATTCACTATCAGTTTTTCCTCAGATTCGAAAATCTTTGACTCACACCAGAACGGCCTTAAGGTGCCCGAGGCAGCAATAGACCCATGGAGACAAGTCTGCTGGAGGAGGATGTATTGAATCGGGACGCAATTTGAGTGATTCATCGTCATTAGGTGGCCGTGAACGTTACAATTCACTATCAGTTTTTCGTCCGATTCGAAAATCTTTGACTCACAGCAGAACGGCCATAAGGTTCCCGAGGCAGCAATAGACCCATGGAGACAAGTCGGCTGGAGGACGATGTATTGAATCGGGACGCAATTTGAGTGATCCATCGTGATTAGGTGGCCCTGAATGTTACAATTCACTATCAGTTTTTCGTCAGATTCGAAAATCTTTGACTCACAGCAGAACGGCCATAAGGTGCCCGAGGCAGCAATAGACTCATGGAGACAAGTCTGCTGGAGGACGATGTATTGAATCGGGACGCAATTTGAGTGATACATCGTCATTAGGTGGCCCTGAACGTTACAATTCTCTATCAGTTTGTCGTCCCATTCGATAATCTAGACTCACAGCAGAACGGCCATAAGGTGCCCGAGGCAGCAATAGACCCATGGAGACAAGTCTGCTGGAGGACGATGTATTGAATCGGGACGCTATTTGAGTGATCCATCGTCATTAGGTGGCCCTGAACGTTACAATTCACTATCAGTTTTTCGTCCGATTCTAAAATCTTTGACTCACAGCAGAACGGCCATAAGGTGCCCGAGGCAGCAATAGACCCATGGAGACAAGTCTGCTGGCGGACGATGTATTGAATCGGGACGCAATTTGAGTGTTCCATCGTCATTAGGAGGCCCTGAACGTTACAATTCACTATCAGTTTTTCGTCTTCGAAAATCTTTGACTCACAGCAGAACGGCCATAAGATGCCCGAGGCAGCAATAGACCCATGGAGACAAGTCGGCTGGAGGTCGATGTATTGAATCGTGACGCAATTTGAGTGATCCATCGTCATTAGGTGGCCCTGAACGTTACAATTCTCTATCACTTTTTCGTCCCATTCGATAATCTAGACTCACAGCAGAACGGCCATAAGGTGCCCGAGGCAGCAATAGACCCATGGAGACAAGTCGGCTGGAGGACGATGTATTGAATCGGGACGCAATTTGTGTGGTCCATCGTCATTAGGTGGCCCTGAATGTTACAATTCACTATCAGTTTTTCGTCCGATTCGAAAATCTTTGACTCACAGCAGAACGGCCATAAGGTGCCCGAGGCAGCAATAGACCCATGGAGACAAGTCTGCTGGAGGACGATGTATTGAATCGGGACGCAATTTGAGTGTTCCATCGTCATTAGGAGGCCCTGAACAATACAATTCACTATCAGTTTTTCTTCCGATTCGAAAATCTTTGACTTACAGCAGAACGGCCATAAGGTGCCCGAGGCAGCAATAGACCCAAGGAGGCAAGTTGGCTGGAGGACGATGTATTGAATCGGGACGCAATTTGAGTGATCCATCGTCATTAGGTGGCCCTGAACGTTACAATTCACTATCAGTTTTTCGTCCCATTCGATAAACTAGACTCACAGCAGAACGGCCATAAGATGCCCGAGGCAGCAATAGACCCATGGAGTCAAGTCGGCTGGAGGACGATGTATTGAATCGGGACGCAATTTGTGTGGTCCATCGTCATTAGGTGGCCCTGAATGTTACAATTCACTATCAGTTTTTCGTCCGATTCGAAAATCTTTGACTCACAGCAGAACGGCCATAAGGTGCCCGAGGCAGCAATAGACCCATGGAGACAAGTCTGCAGGAGGACGATGTATTGAATCGGGACGCAATTTGAGTGTTCCATCGTCATTAGGAGGCCCTGAACGTTACAATTCACTATCAGCTTTTCGTCAGATTCGAAAATCTTTGAGTCACAGCAGAACGGCCATAAGGTGCCCGAGGCAGCAATAGACCCATGGAGACAAGTCTGCTGGAGGACGATGTATTGAATCGGGACGCAATTTGAGTGTTCCATCGTCATTAGGAGGCCCTGAACGTTACAATTCACTATCAGTTTTTCGTCCGATTCGAAAATCTTTGACTCACAGCAGGACGGCCATAAGGTGCCCGAGGCAGCAATAGACCCATGGAGACAAGTCTGCTGGAGGAGGATGTATTGAATCGGGACGCAATTTGAGTGATCCATCGTCATTAGGTGGCTCTGAACGTTACAATTCACTATCAGTTTTTCGTCCGATTCGAAAATCTTTGACTCACAGCAGAACGGCCATAAGGTGCCGGAGGCAGCAATAGACCCATGGAGACAAGTCGGCTGGAGGACGATGTATTGAATCGGGACGCAATTTGAGTGATCCATCGTCATTACGTGGCCCTGAATGTTACAATTCACTATCAGTTTTTCCTCAGATTCGAAAATCTTTGACTCACACCAGAACGGCCTTAAGGTGCCCGAGGCAGCAATAGACCCATGGAGACAAGTCTGCTGGAGGAGGATGTATTGAATCGGGACGCAATTTGAGTGATTCATCGTCATTAGGTGGCCGTGAAGGTTACAATTCACTATCAGTTTTTCGTCCGATTCGAAAATCTTTGACTCACAGCAGAACGGCCATAAGTTGCCCGAGGCAGCAAGAGACCCATGGAGACAAGTCGGCTGGAGGACGATGTATTGAATCGGGACGCAATTTGAGTGATCCATCGTGATTAGGTGGCCCTGAATGTTACAATTCACTATCAGTTTTTCGTCAGATTCGAAAATCTTTGCTCACAGCAGAACGGCCATAAGGTGCCCGAGGCAGCAATAGACTCATGGAGACAAGTCTGCTGGAGGACGATGTATTGAATCGGGACGCAATTTGAGTGATCCATCGTCATTAGGTGGCCCTGAACGTTACAATTCTCTATCAGTTTGTCGTCCCATTCGATAATCTAGACTCACAGCAGAACGGCCATAAGGTGCCCGAGGCAGCAATAGACCCATGGAGACAAGTCTGCTGGAGGACGATGTATTGAATCGGGACGCAATTTGAGTGATCCATCGTCATTAGGTGGCCCTGAACGTTACAATTCTCTATCAGTTTGTCGTCACATTCGATAATCTAGACTCACAGCAGAACGGCCATAAGGTGCCCGAGGCAGCAATAGACCCATGGAGACAAGTCTGCTGGAGGACGATGTATTGAATCGGGACGCAATTTGAGTGATCCATCGTCATTAGGTGGCCCTGAACGTTACAATTCACTATCAGTTTTTCGTCCGATTCTAAAATCTTTGACTCACAGCAGAACGGCCATAAGGTGCCCGAGGCAGCAATAGACCCAAGGAGGCAAGTTGGCTGGAGGACGATGTATTGAATCGGGACGCAATTTGAGTGATCCATCGTCATTAGGTGGCCCTGAACGTTACAATTCACTATCAGTTTTTCGTCCCATTCGATAAACTAGACTCACAGCAGAACGGCCATAAGATGCCCGAGGCAGCAATAGACCCATGGAGTCAAGTCGGCTGGAGGACGATGTATTGAATCGGGACGCAATTTGTGTGGTCCATCGTCATTAGGTGGCCCTGAATGTTACAATTCACTATCAGTTTTTCGTCCGATTCGAAAATCTTTGACTCACAGCAGAACGGCCATAAGGTGCCCGAGGCAGCAATAGACCCATGGAGACAAGTCTGCAGGAGGACGATGTATTGAATCGGGACGCAATTTGAGTGTTCCATCGTCATTAGGAGGCCCTGAGCGTTACAATTCACTATCAGCTTTTCGTCAGATTCGAAAATCTTTGAGTCACAGCAGAACGGCCATAAGGTGCCCGAGGCAGCAATAGACCCATGGAGACAAGTCTGCTGGAGGACGATGTATTGAATCGGGACGCAATTTGAGTGTTCCATCGTCATTAGGAGGCCCTGAACGTTACAATTCACTATCAGTTTTTCGTCCGATTCGAAAATCTTTGACTCACAGCAGAACGGCCATAAGGTGCCCGAGGCAGCAATAGACCCATGGAGACAAGTCTGCTGGAGGAGGATGTATTGAATCGGGACGCAATTTGAGTGATCCATCGTCATTAGGTGGCTCTGAACGTTACAATTCACTATCAGTTTTTCGTCCGATTCGAAAATCTTTGACTCACAGCAGAACGGCCATAAGGTGCCCGAGGCAGCAATAGACCCATGGAGACAAGTCGGCTGGAGGACGATGTATTGAATCGGGACGCAATTTGAGTGATCCATCGTCATTACGTGGCCCTGAATGTTACAATTCACTATCAGTTTTTCCTCAGATTCGAAAATCTTTGACTCACACCAGAACGGCCTTAAGGTGCCCGAGGCAGCAATAGACCCATGGAGACAAGTCTGCTGGAGGAGGATGTATTGAATCGGGACGCAATTTGAGTGATTCATCGTCATTAGGTGGCCGTGAACGTTACAATTCACTATCAGTTTTTCGTCCGATTCGAAAATCTTTGACTCACAGCAGAACGGCCATAAGGTTCCCGAGGCAGCAATAGACCCATGGAGACAAGTCGGCTGGAGGACGATGTATTGAATCGGGACGCAATTTGAGTGATCCATCGTGATTAGGTGGCCCTGAATGTTACAATTCACTATCAGTTTTTCGTCAGATTCGAAAATCTTTGACTCACAGCAGAACGGCCATAAGGTGCCCGAGGCAGCAATAGACTCATGGAGACAAGTCTGCTGGAGGACGATGTATTGAATCGGGACGCAATTTGAGTGATACATCGTCATTAGGTGGCCCTGAACGTTACAATTCTCTATCAGTTTGTCGTCCCATTCGATAATCTAGACTCACAGCAGAACGGCCATAAGGTGCCCGAGGCAGCAATAGACCCATCGAGACAAGTCTGCTGGAGGACGATGTATTGAATCGGGACGCTATTTGAGTGATCCATCGTCATTAGGTGGCCCTGAACGTTACAATTCACTATCAGTTTTTCGTCCGATTCTAAAATCTTTCACTCACAGCAGAACGGCCATAAGGTGCCCGAGGCAGCAATAGACCCATGGAGACAAGTCTGCTGGCGGACGATGTATTGAATCGGGACGCAATTTGAGTGTTCCATCGTCATTAGGAGGCCCTGAACGTTACAATTCACTATCAGTTTTTCGTCTTCGAAAATCTTTGACTCACAGCAGAACGGCCATAAGATGCCCGAGGCAGCAATAGACCCATGGAGACAAGTCGGCTGGAGGTCGATGTATTGAATCGTGACGCAATTTGAGTGATCCATCGTCATTAGGTGGCCCTGAACGTTACAATTCATTATCAGTTTTTCGTCCGATTCGAAAATCTTTGACTCACAGCAGAACGGCCATAAGGTGCCCGAGGCAGCAATAGACCCATGGAGACAAGTCTGCTGGAGGACAATGTATTGAATCGGGACGCAATTTGAGTGATCCATCGTCATTAGGTGGCCCTGAACGTTACAATTCATTATCAGTTTTTCGTCCGATTCGAAAATCTTTGACTCACAGCAGAACGGCCATAAGGTGCCCGAGGCAGCAATAGACCCATGGAGACAAGTCTGCTGGAGGACGATGTATTGAATCGGGACGCAATTTGAGTGTTCCATCGTCATTAGGAGGCCCTGAATGTTACAATTCACTATCAGTTTTTCGTCCGAGTCGAAAATCTTTGACTTACTGCAGAACGGCCATAACGTGCCCGAGGCAGCAATAGACCCATGGAGACAAGTTGGCTGGAGGACGATGTATTGAATCGGGACGCAATTTGAGTGATCCATCGTCATTAGGTGGCCCTGAACGTTACAATTCACTATCAGTTTTTCGTCCCATTCGATAAACTAGACTCACAGCAGAACGGCCATAAGATGCCCGAGGCAGCAATTGACCCATGGAGTCAAGTCGGCTGGAGGACGATGTATTGAATCGGGACGCAATTTGTGTGGTCCATCGTCATTAGGTGGCCCTTAATGTTACAATTCACTATCAGTTTTTCGTCCGATTCGAAAATCTTTGACTCACAGCAGAACGGCCATAAGGTGCCCGAGGCAGCAATAGACCCATGGAGACAAGTCTGCAGGAGGACGATGTATTGAATCGGGACGCAATTTGAGTGTTCCATCGTCATTAGGAGGCCCTGAACGTTACAATTCACTATCAGCTTTTCGTCAGATTCGAAAATCTTTGAGTCACAGCAGAACGGCCATAAGGTGCCCGAGGCAGCAATAGACCCATGGAGACAAGTCTGCTGGAGGACGATGTATTGAATCGGGACGCAATTTGAGTGTTCCATCGTCATTAGGAGGCCCTGAACGTTACAATTCACTATCAGTTTTTCGTCCGATTCGAAAATCTTTGACTCACAGCAGAACGGCCATAAGGTGCCCGAGGCAGCAATAGACCCATGGAGACAAGTCGGCTGGAGGACGATGTATTGAATCGGGACGCAATTTGAGTGATCCATCGTCATTACGTGGCCCTGAATGTTACAATTCACTATCAGTTTTTCCTCAGATTCGAAAATCTTTGACTCACACCAGAACGGCCATAAGGTGCCCGAGGCAGCAATAGACCCATGGAGACAAGTCTGCTGGAGGACGATGTATTGAATCGGGACGCAATTTGAGTGATTCATCGCCATTAGGTGGCCGTGAACGTTACAATTCACTATCAGTTTTTCGTCCGATTCGAAAATCTTTGACTCACAGCAGAACGGCCATAAGGTGCCCGAGGCAGCAATAGACCCATGGAAACAAGTCTGCTGGAGGACGATGTATTGAATCGGGACGCAATTTGAGTGATCCATCGTCATTAGGTGGCCCTGAACATTACAATTCACTATCAGTTTTTCGTCCGATTCGAAAATCTTTGACTCACAGCAGAACGGCCATAAGGTGACCGAGGCAGCAATAGACCCATGAAGACAAGTCTGCTGGAGGACGATGTATTGAATCGGGACGCAATTTGAGTGATCCATCGTCATTAGGAGGCCCAGAACGTTACAAATCACTATCAGCTTATCGTCCGATTCGAAAATCTTTTACTCACAGCAGAACGGCCATAAGGTGCCCGAGGCAGCAATAGACCCATGGAGACAAGTCGGCTGGAGGACGATGTATTGAATCGGGACGCAATTTGAGTGATCCATCGTCATTAGGTGGCACTGAATGTTACAATTCACTATCAGTTTTTCGTCCGATTCGAAAATCTTTGACTCACAGCAGAACGGCCATTGGGTGCCCGAGGCAGCAATAGACCCATGGAGACAAGTCTGCTGGAGGACGATGTATTGAATCGGGACGTAATTTGAGTGATCCATCCTCATTAGGTGGCCCTGAACGTTACAATTCACTATCATTTTTTCGTCCGATTCGAAAATCTTTGACTCACAGCAGAACGGCCATAAGGTGCCCGAGGCAGCAATAGACCCATGGAGACAAGTTGGCTGGAGGACGATGTATTGAATCGGGACGCAGTTTGAGTGATCCATCGTCATTAAGTGGCCCTGAACGTTACAATTCACTATCAGTTTTTCGTCCGATTCGATAATCTAGACTCACAGCAGAACGGCCATAAGGTGCCCGAGGCAGCAATAGACCCATGGAGACAAGTCTGCTGGAGGACGATGTATTGAATCGGTACGCAATTTGAATGTTCCATCGTCATTAGGAGGCCCTGAACGTTACAATTCACTATCAGTTTTTCGTCCGATTCGAAAATCTTTGACTCACAGCAGAACGGCCATAAGGTGCCCGAGGCAGCAATAGACCCATGAAGACAAGTCTGCTGGAGGACGATGTATTGAATCGGGACGCAATTTGAGTGATCCATCGTCATTAGGAGGCGCTGAACGTTACAAATCACTATCAGCTTTTCG
The DNA here is from genome assembly GCF_023864275.1 of Schistocerca cancellata. NCBI lineage: Eukaryota > Metazoa > Arthropoda > Insecta > Orthoptera > Acrididae > Schistocerca > Schistocerca cancellata. Next base: position 3,769,361 of record NW_026047143.1, on the reverse strand, counting down.
TCCGATTCGAAAATCTTTGACTTACAGCAGAACGGCCATAACGTGCCCGAGGCAGCAATAGACCCATGGAGACAAGTTGGCTGGAGGACGATGTATTGAATCGGGACGCAATTTGAGTGATCCATCGTCATTCGGTGGCCCTGAACGTTACAATTCACTATCAGTTTTTCGTCCCATTCGATAAACTAGACTCACAGCAGAACGGCCATAAGATGCCCGAGGCAGCAATAGACCCATGGAGTCAAGTCGGCTGGAGGACGATGTATTGAATCGGGACGCAATTTGTGTGGTCCATCGTCATTAGGTGGCCCTTAATGTTACAATTCACTATCAGTTTTTCGTCCGATTCGAAAATCTTTGACTCACAGCAGAACGGCCATAAGGTGCCCGAGGCAGCAATAGACCCATGGAGACAAGTCTGCAGGAGGACGATGTATTGAATCGGGACGCAATTTGAGTGTTCCATCGTCATTAGGAGGCCCTGAACGTTACAATTCACTATCAGCTTTTCGTCAGATTCGAAAATCTTTGAGTCACAGCAGAACGGCCATAAGGTGCCCGAGGCAGCAATAGACCCATGGAGACAAGTCTGCTGGAGGACGATGTATTGAATCGGGACGCAATTTGAGTGTTCCATCGTCATTAGGAGGCCCTGAACGTTACAATTCACTATCAGTTTTTCGTCCGATTCGAAAATCTTTGACTGACAGCAGAACGGCCATAAGGTGCCCGAGGCAGCAATAGACCCATGGAGACAAGTCGGCTGGAGGACGATGTATTGAATCGGGACGCAATTTGAGTGATCCATCGTCATTACGTGGCCCTGAATGTTACAATTCACTATCAGTTTTTCCTCAGATTCGAAAATCTTTGACTCACACCAGAACGGTCATAAGGTGCCCGAGGCAGCAATAGACCCATGGAGACAAGTCTGCTGGAGGACGATGTATTGAATCGGGACGCAATTTGAGTGATTCATCGCCATTAGGTGGCCGTGAACGTTACAATTCACTATCAGTTTTTCGTCCGATTCGAAAATCTTTGACTCACAGCAGAACGGCCATAAGGTGCCCGAGGCAGCAATAGACCCATGGAAACAAGTCTGCTGGAGGACGATGTATTGAATCGGGACGCAATTTGAGTGATCCATCGTCATTAGGTGGCCCTGAACATTACAATTCACTATCAGTTTTTCGTCCGATTCGAAAATCTTTGACTCACAGCAGAACGGCCATAAGGTGCCCGAGGCAGCAATAGACCCATGAAGACAAGTCTGCTGGAGGACGATGTATTGAATCGGGACGCAATTTGAGTGATCCATCGTCATTAGGAGGCCCAGAACGTTACAAATCACTATCAGCTTATCGTCCGATTCGAAAATCTTTGACTCACAGCAGAACGGCCATAAGGTGCCCGAGGCAGCAATAGACCCATGGAGACAAGTCTGCAGGAGGACGATGTATTGAATCGGGACGCAATTTGAGTGTTCCATCGTCATTAGGAGGCCCTGAACGTTACAATTCACTATCAGCTTTTCGTCAGATTCGAAAATCTTTGAGTCACAGCAGAACGGCCATAAGGTGCCCGAGGCAGCAATAGACCCATGGAGACAAGTCTGCTGGAGGACGATGTATTGAATCGGGACGCAATTTGAGTGATTCATCGCCATTAGGTGGCCGTGAACGTTACAATTCACTATCAGTTTTTCGTCCGATTCGAAAATCTTTGACTCACAGCAGAACGGCCATAAGGTGCCCGAGGCAGCAATAGACCCATGGAAACAAGTCTGCTGGAGGACGATGTATTGAATCGGGACGCAATTTGAGTGATCCATCGTCATTAGGTGGCCCTGAACATTACAATTCACTATCAGTTTTTCGTCCGATTCGAAAATCTTTGACTCACAGCAGAACGGCCATAAGGTGACCGAGGCAGCAATAGACCCATGAAGACAAGTCTGCTGGAGGACGATGTATTGAATCGGGACGCAATTTGAGTGATCCATCGTCATTAGGAGGCCCAGAACGTTACAAATCACTATCAGCTTATCGTCCGATTCGAAAATCTTTTACTCACAGCAGAACGGCCATAAGGTGCCCGAGGCAGCAATAGACCCATGGAGACAAGTCGGCTGGAGGACGATGTATTGAATCGGGACGCAATTTGAGTGATCCATCGTCATTAGGTGGCACTGAATGTTACAATTCACTATCAGTTTTTCGTCCGATTCGAAAATCTTTGACTCACAGCAGAACGGCCATTGGGTGCCCGAGGCAGCAATAGACCCATGGAGACAAGTCTGCTGGAGGACGATGTATTGAATCGGGACGTAATTTGAGTGATCCATCCTCATTAGGTGGCCCTGAACGTTACAATTCACTATCATTTTTTCGTCCGATTCGAAAATCTTTGACTCACAGCAGAACGGCCATAAGGTGCCCGAGGCAGCAATAGACCCATGGAGACAAGTTGGCTGGAGGACGATGTATTGAATCGGGACGCAGTTTGAGTGATCCATCGTCATTAAGTGGCCCTGAACGTTACAATTCACTATCAGTTTTTCGTCCGATTCGATAATCTAGACTCACAGCAGAACGGCCATAAGGTGCCCGAGGCAGCAATAGACCCATGGAGACAAGTCTGCTGGAGGACGATGTATTGAATCGGTACGCAATTTGAATGTTCCATCGTCATTAGGAGGCCCTGAACGTTACAATTCACTATCAGTTTTTCGTCCGATTCGAAAATCTTTGACTCACAGCAGAACGGCCATAAGGTGCCCGAGGCAGCAATAGACCCATGAAGACAAGTCTGCTGGAGGACGATGTATTGAATCGGGACGCAATTTGAGTGATCCATCGTCATTAGGAGGCGCTGAACGTTACAAATCACTATCAGCTTTTCGTCCGATTCGAAAATCTTTGACTTACAGCAGAACGGCCATAACGTGCCCGAGGCAGCAATAGACCCATGGAGACAAGTTGGCTGGAGGACGATGTATTGAATCGGGACGCAATTTGAGTGATCCATCGTCATTCGGTGGCCCTGAACGTTACAATTCACTATCAGTTTTTCGTCCCATTCGATAAACTAGACTCACAGCAGAACGGCCATAAGATGCCCGAGGCAGCAATAGACCCACGGAGTCAAGTCGGCTGGAGGACGATGTATTGAATCGGGACGCAATTTGTGTGGTCCATCGTCATTAGGTGGCCCTTAATGTTACAATTCACTATCAGTTTTTCGTCCGATTCGAAAATCTTTGACTCACAGCAGAACGGCCATAAGGTGCCCGAGGCAGCAATAGACCCATGGAGACAAGTCTGCAGGAGGACGATGTATTGAATCGGGACGCAATTTGAGTGTTCCATCGTCATTAGGAGGCCCTGAACGTTACAATTCACTATCAGCTTTTCGTCAGATTCGAAAATCTTTGAGTCACAGCAGAACGGCCATAAGGTGCCCGAGGCAGCAATAGACCCATGGAGACAAGTCTGCTGGAGGACGATGTATTGAATCGGGACGCAATTTGAGTGTTCCATCGTCATTAGGAGGCCCTGAACGTTACAATTCACTATCAGTTTTTCGTCCGATTCGAAAATCTTTGACTGACAGCAGAACGGCCATAAGGTGCCCGAGGCAGCAATAGACCCATGGAGACAAGTCGGCTGGAGGACGATGTATTGAATCGGGACGCAATTTGAGTGATCCATCGTCATTACGTGGCCCTGAATGTTACAATTCACTATCAGTTTTTCCTCAGATTCGAAAATCTTTGACTCACACCAGAACGGTCATAAGGTGCCCGAGGCAGCAATAGACCCATGGAGACAAGTCTGCTGGAGGACGATGTATTGAATCGGGACGCAATTTGAGTGATTCATCGCCATTAGGTGGCCGTGAACGTTACAATTCACTATCAGTTTTTCGTCCGATTCGAAAATCTTTGACTCACAGCAGAACGGCCATAAGGTGCCCGAGGCAGCAATAGACCCATGGAAACAAGTCTGCTGGAGGACGATGTATTGAATCGGGACGCAATTTGAGTGATCCATCGTCATTAGGTGGCCCTGAACATTACAATTCACTATCAGTTTTTCGTCCGATTCGAAAATCTTTGACTCACAGCAGAACGGCCATAAGGTGCCCGAGGCAGCAATAGACCCATGAAGACAAGTCTGCTGGAGGACGATGTATTGAATCGGGACGCAATTTGAGTGATCCATCGTCATTAGGAGGCCCAGAACGTTACAAATCACTATCAGCTTATCGTCCGATTCGAAAATCTTTGACTCACAGCAGAACGGCCATAAGGTGCCCGAGGCAGCAATAGACCCATGGAGACAAGTCGGCTGGAGGACGATGTATTGAATCGGGACGCAATTTGAGTGATCCATCGTCATTAGGTGGCACTGAATGTTACAATTCACTATCAGTTATTCGTCAGTTTCGAAAATCTTTGACTCACAGCAGAACGGCCATTGGGTGCCCGAGGCAGCAATAGACCCATGGAGACAAGTCTGCTGGAGGACGATGTATTGAATCGGGACGTAATTTGAGTGATCCATCCTCATTAGGTGGCCCTGAACGTTACAACTCACTATCATTTTTTCGTCCGATTCGAAAATCTTTGACTCACAGCAGAACGGCCATAAGGTGCCCGAGGCAGCAATAGACCCATGGAGACAAGTTGGCTGGAGGACGATGTATTGAATCGGGACGCAATTTGAGTGATCCATCGTCATTAAGTGGCCCTGAACGTTACAATTCACTATCAGTTTTTCGTCCGATTCGATAATCTAGACTCACAGCAGAACGGCCATAAGGTGCCCGAGGCAGCACTAGACACATGGAGACAAGTCTGCTGGAGGACGATGTATTGAATCCGGACGCAATTTGAGTGTTCCATCGTCATTAGGAGGCCCTGAACCTTACAATTCACTATCAGTTTTTCGTCCGATTCGAAAATCTTTGACTCACAGCAAAACAGCCATAAGGTGCCCGAGGCGGCAATAGACCCATGGAGACAAGTCGGCTGGAGGACGATGTATTGAATCGGGACGCAATTTGAGTGATCCATCGTCATTACGTAGCCCTGAATGTTACAATTCACTATCAGTTTTTAATCAGATTCGAAAATCTTTGACTCACAGCACAACGGCCATAAGGTGTCCGAGGCAGCAATAGACCCATGGAGACAAGTCTGCTGGAGGACGATGTATTGAATCGGGACGCAATTTGAGTGATCCCTCGTCATTAGGTGGCCCTGAACGTTACAATTCACTATCAGTTTTTCGTCCGATTCGAAAATCTTTGACTCACAGCAGAACGGCCATAAGGTGCCCGAGGCAGCAATAGACCCATGGAGACAAGTCTGCTGGAAGACGATGTATTGAATCGGGACGCAATTTGAGTGTTCCATCGTCATTAGGAGGCCCTGAACGTTACAATTCACTATCAGTTTTTCGTCCGATTCGAAAATCTTTGACTCACAGCAGAACGGCCATAAGGTGCCCGAGGCAGCAATAGACCCATGGAGACAAGTCGGCTGGAAGACGATGTATTGAATCGGGACGCAATTTGAGTGATCCATCGTCATTAGGTGGCCCTGAAAGTTACAATTCATTATCAGTTTTTCGTCAAATTCGAAAATCTTTGACTCACAGCAGAACGGCCATTGGGTGCCCGAGGCAGAAATAGACCCATGGAGACAAGTCTGCTGGAGGACGATGTATTGAATCGGGACGCAATTTGAGTGTTCCATCGTCATTAGGTGGCCCTGAATGTTACAATTAACTATCAGTTTTTCGTCAGATTCGAAAATCTTTGACTCACAGCAGAACGGCCATTGGGTGCCCGAGGCAGCAATAGACCCATGGAGACAAGTCTGCTGGAGGACGATGTATTGAATCGGGACGCAATTTGAGTGATCCATCGTCATTAGGAGGCCCTGAACGTTACAATTCACTATCAGTTTTTCGTCCGATTCGAAAATCTTTGACTCACAGCAGAACGGCCATAAGGTGCCCGAGGCAGCAATAGACCCATGAAGACAAGTCTGCTGGAGGACGATGTATTGAATCGGGACGCAATGTGAGTGATCCATCGTCATTAGGAGGCCCTGAAAGTTACAAATCACTATCAGCTTTTCGTCCGATTCGAAAATCTTTGACTCACAGCAGAGCGGCCATAAGGTGCCCGAGGCAGCAATAGACCCATGGAGACAAGTCGGCTGGAGGACGATGTATTGAATCGGGACGCAATTTGAGTGATCCATCGTCATTAGGTGGCCCTGAATGTTACAATTCACTATCAGTTTTTCGTCAGATTCGAAAATCTTTGACTCACAGCAGAACGGCCATAAGGTGCCCGAGGCAGCAATAGACCCATGGAGACAAGTCTGCTGGAGGACGATGTATTGAATCGGGACGTAATTTGAGTGATCCATCGTCATTAGGTGGCCCTGAACGTTACAATTCACTATCAGTTTTTCGTCCGATTCGAAAATCTTTGACTCACAGCAGAACGGCCATAAGGAGCCCGAGGCAGCAATAGACCCATGGAGACAAGTCTGCTGGAGGAGGATGTATTGAATCGGGACGCAATTAGAGGGATCCATCGTCATTAGGTGGCCCTGAACGTTACAATTCACTATCAGTTTTTCGTCCGATTCGAAGATCTTTGACTCACAGCAGAACGGCCATAAGGTGCCCGAGGCAGCAATAGACCCATGGAGACAAGTCTGCTGGAGGACGATGTATTGAATCGGGACGCAATTTGAGTGTTCCATCGTCATTAGGATGCCCTGAACCTTACAATTCACTATCAGTTTTTCGTCCGATTCGAAAATCTTTGACTCACAGCAAAACGGCCATAAGGTGCCCGAGGCGGCAATAGACCCATGGAGACAAGTCGGCTGGAGGACGATGTATTGAATCGGGACGCAAATTGAGTGATCCATCGTCATTAGGTGGCCCTGAACGTTACAATTCACTATCAGTTATTCGTCCGATTCGAAAATCTTTGACTCACAGCAGAACGGCCATAAGGTGCCCGAGGCAGCAATAGACCCATGGAGACAAGTCTGCTGGAGGAGGATGTAAAGAATCGGGACGCAATTTGAGTGTTCCATCGTCATTAGGAGGCCCTGAACCTTACATTTCACTATCAGTTTTTCGTCCGGTTCGAAAATCTTTGACTCACAGCAGAACGGCCATAAGGTGTCCGAGGCAGCAATAGACCCATGGAGACAAGTCTGCTGGAGGACGATGTATTGAATCGGGACACAATTTGAGTGATCCCTCGTCATTAGGTGGCCCTGAACGTTACAATTCACTATCAGTTTTTCGTCCGATTCGAAAATCTTTGACTCACAGCAGAACGGCCATAAGGTGCCCCGAGGCAGCAATAGACCCATGGAGACAAGTCTGCTGGAAGACGATGTATTGAATCGGGACGCAATTTGAGTGTTCCATCGTCATTAGGAGGCCCTGAACGTTACAATTCACTATCAGTTTTTCGTCCGATTCGAAAATCTTTGACTCACAGCAGAACGGCCATAAGGTGCCCGAGGCAGCAATAGACCCATGGAGCCAAGTCGGCTGGAAGACGATGAATTGAATCGGGACGCAATTTGAGTGATCCATCGTCATTAGGTGGCCCTGAAAGTTACAATTCATTATCAGTTTTTCGTCAGATTCGAAAATCTTTGACTCACAGCAGAACGGCCATTGGGTGCCCGAGGCAGAAATAGACCCATGGAGACAAGTCTGCTGGAGGACGATGTATTGAATCGGGACGCAATTTGAGTGTTCCATCGTCATTAGGTGGCCCTGAATGTTACAATTAACTGTCAGTTTTTCGTCAGATTCGAAAATCTTTGACTCACAGCAGAACGGCCATTGGGTGCCCGAGGCAGCAATAGACCCATGGAGACAAGTCTGCTGGAGGACGATGTATTGAATCGGGACGCAATTTGAGTGATCCATCGTCATTAGGAGGCCCTGAACGTTACAATTCACTATCAGTTTTTCGTCCGATTCGAAAATCTTTGACTCACAGCAGAACGGCCATAAGGTGCCCGAGGCAGCAATAGACCCATGAAGACAAGTCTGCAGGAGGACGATGTATTGAATCGGGACGCAATTTGAGTGATCCATCGTCATTAGGAGGCCCTGAAAGTTACAAATCACTATCAGCTTTTCGTCCGATTCGAAAATCTTTGACTCACAGCAGAGCGGCCATAAGGTGCCCGAGGCAGCAATAGACCCATGGAGACAAGTCGGCTGGAGGACGATGTATTGAATCGGGACGCAATTTGAGTGATCCATCGTCATTAGGTGGCCCTGAATGTTACAATTCACTATCAGTTTTCGTCAGATTCGAAAATCTTTGACTCACAGCAGAACGGCTATAAGGTGCCCGAGGCAGCAATAGACCCATGGAGACAAGTCTGCTGGAGGACGATGTATTGAATCGGGACGTAATTTGAGTGATCCATCGACATTAGGTGGCCCTGAACGTTACAATTCACTATCAGTTTTTCGTCCGATTCGAAAATCTTTGACTCACAGCAGAACGGCCATAAGGTGCCCGAGGCAGCAATAGACCCATGGAGACAAGTCTGCTGGAGGAGGATGTATTGAATCGGGACGCAATTTGAGTGATCCATCGTCATTAGGTGGCCCTGAACGTTACAATTCACTATCAGTTTTTCGTCCGATTCGAAAATCTTTGACTCACAGCAGAACGGCCATAAGGTGCCCGAGGCAGCAATACACCCATGGAGACAAGTCTGCTGGAGGACGATGTATTGAATCGGGACGCAATTTGAATGTTCCATCGTCATTAGGAGGCCCTGAACCTTACAATTCACTATCAGTTTTTCGTCCGATTCGAAAATCTTTGACTCACAGCAAAACGGCCATAAGGTGCCCGAGGCGGCAATAGACCCATGGAGACAAGTCGGCTGGAGGACGATGTATTGAATCGGGACCCAAATTGAGTGATCCATTGTCATTACGTGGCCCTGAATGTTACAATTCACTATCAGTTTTTCGTCAGATTCAAAAATCTTTGACTCACAGGAGAACGGCCATAAGGTGTCCGAGGCAGCAATAGACCCTTGGAGACAAGTCTGCTGGAGGACGATGTATTGAATCGGGACGCAATTTGAGTGATCCCTCGTCATTAGGTGGCCCTGAACGTTACAATTCACTATCAGTTTTTCGTCCGATTCGAAAATCTTTGACTCACAGCAGAACGGCCATAAGGTGCCCGAGGCAGCAATAGACCCGTGGAGACAAGTCGGCTGGAAGACGATGTATTGAATCGGGACGCAATTTGAGTGATCCATCGTCATTAGGTGGCCCTGAAAGTTACAATTCATTATCAGTTTTTCGTCAGATTCGAAAATCTTTGACTCACAGCAGAACGGCCATTGGGTGCCCGAGGCAGAAATAGACCCATGGAGACAAGACTGCTGGAGGACGATGTATTGAATCGGGACGCAATTTGAGTGATCCATCGTCATTAGGTGGCCCTGAACATAACAATTCACTATCAGTTTTTCGTCCGATTCGAAAATCTTTGACTCACAGCAGAACGGCCATAAGGTGCCCGAGGCAGCACTAGACACATGGAGACAAGTCTGCTGGAGGACGATGTATTGAATCGGGACGCAATTTGAGTGTTCCATCGTCATTAGGAGGCCCTGAACGTTACAATTCACTATCAGTTTTTCGTCCGATTCGAAAATCTTTGACTCACAGCATAACGGCCATAAGGTGCCCGAGGCAGCAATAGACCCATGGAGACAAGTCGGCTGGAGGACGATGTATTGAATCTAGACGCAATTTGAGTGTTCCATCGTCATTAGGTGGCCCTGAATGTTACAATTCACTATCAGTTTTTCGTCCGATTCGAAAATCTTTGACTCACAGCATAACGGCCATAAGGTGCCCGAGGCAGCAATAGACCCATGGAGACAAGTCGGCTGGAGGACGATGTATTGAATCTAGACGCAATTTGAGTGTTCCATCGTCATTAGGTGGCCCTGAATGTTACAATTCACTATCAGTTTTTCGTCAGATTCGAAAATCTTTGACTCACATCAGAACGGCCATAAGGTGCACGAGGCAGCAATAGACCCTTGGAGACAAGTCTGCTGGAGGACGATGTATTGAATCGGGACGCAATTTGAGTGCTCCCTCGTCATTAGGTGGCCCTGAACGTTACAATTCACTATCAGTTTTTCGTCCGATTCGAAAATCTTTGACTCACAGCAGAACGGCCATAAGGTGCCCGAGGCAGCAATAGACCCATGGAGACAAGTCTGCTGGAAGACGATGTATTGAATCGGGACGCAATTTGAGTGTTCCATCGTCATTAGGAGGCCCTGAACGTTACAATTCACTATCAGTTTTTCGTCCGATTCGAAAATCTTTGACTCACAGCAGAACGGCCATAAGGTGCCCGAGGCAGCAATAGACCCATGGAGACAAGTCGGCTGGAAGACGATGAATTGAATCGGGACGCAATTTGAGTGATCCATCGTCATTAGGTGGCCCTGAAAGTTACAATTCATTATCAGTTTTTCGTCAGATTCGAAAATCTTTGACTCACAGCAGAACGGCCATTGGGTGCCCGAGGCAGAAATAGACCCATGGAGACAAGTCTGCTGGAGGACGATGTATTGAATCGGGACGCAATTTGAGTGTTCCATCGTCATTAGGTGGCCCTGAATGTTACAATTAACTGTCAGTTTTTCGTCAGATTCGAAAATCTTTGACTCACAGCAGAACGGCCATTGGGTGCCCGAGGCAGCAATAGACCCATGGAGACAAGTCTGCTGGAGGACGATGTATTGAATCGGGACGCAATTTGAGTGATCCATCGTCATTAGGAGGCCCTGAACGTTACAATTCACTATCAGTTTTTCGTCCGATTCGAAAATCTTTGACTCACAGCAGAACGGCCATAAGGTGCCCGAGGCAGCAATAGACCCATGAAGACAAGTCTGCAGGAGGACGATGTATTGAATCGGGACGCAATTTGAGTGATCCATCGTCATTAGGAGGCCCTGAAAGTTACAAATCACTATCAGCTTTTCGTCCGATTCGAAAATCTTTGACTCACAGCAGAGCGGCCATAAGGTGCCCGAGGCAGCAATAGACCCATGGAGACAAGTCGGCTGGAGGACGATGTATTGAATCGGGACGCAATTTGAGTGATCCATCGTCATTAGGTGGCCCTGAATGTTACAATTCACTATCAGTTTTCGTCAGATTCGAAAATCTTTGACTCACAGCAGAACGGCTATAAGGTGCCCGAGGCAGCAATAGACCCATGGAGACAAGTCTGCTGGAGGACGATGTATTGAATCGGGACGTAATTTGAGTGATCCATCGACATTAGGTGGCCCTGAACGTTACAATTCACTATCAGTTTTTCGTCCGATTCGAAAATCTTTGACTCACAGCAGAACGGCCATAAGGTGCCCGAGGCAGCAATAGACCCATGGAGACAAGTCTGCTGGAGGAGGATGTATTGAATCGGGACGCAATTTGAGTGATCCATCGTCATTAGGTGGCCCTGAACGTTACAATTCACTATCAGTTTTTCGTCCGATTCGAAAATCTTTGACTCACAGCAGAACGGCCATAAGGTGCCCGAGGCAGCAATAGACCCATGGAGACAAGTCTGCTGGAGGACGATGTATTGAATCGGGACGCAATTTGAATGTTCCATCGTCATTAGGAGGCCCTGAACCTTACAATTCACTATCAGTTTTTCGTCCGATTCGAAAATCTTTGACTCACAGCAAAACGGCCATAAGGTGCCCGAGGCGGCAATAGACCCATGGAGACAAGTCGGCTGGAGGACGATGTATTGAATCGGGACCCAAATTGAGTGATCCATTGTCATTACGTGGCCCTGAATGTTACAATTCACTATCAGTTTTTCGTCAGATTCAAAAATCTTTGACTCACAGGAGAACGGCCATAAGGTGTCCGAGGCAGCAATAGACCCTTGGAGACAAGTCTGCTGGAGGACGATGTATTGAATCGGGACGCAATTTGAGTGATCCCTCGTCATTAGGTGGCCCTGAACGTTACAATTCACTATCAGTTTTTCGTCCGATTCGAAAATCTTTGACTCACAGCAGAACGGCCATAAGGTGCCCGAGGCAGCAATAGACCCGTGGAGACAAGTCGGCTGGAAGACGATGTATTGAATCGGGACGCAATTTGAGTGATCCATCGTCATTAGGTGGCCCTGAAAGTTACAATTCATTATCAGTTTTTCGTCAGATTCGAAAATCTTTGACTCACAGCAGAACGGCCATTGGGTGCCCGAGGCAGAAATAGACCCATGGAGACAAGACTGCTGGAGGACGATGAATTGAATCGGGACGCAATTTGAGTGATCCATCGTCATTAGGTGGCCCTGAACGTAACAATTCACTATCAGTTTTTCGTCCGATTCGAAAATCTTTGACTCACAGCAGAACGGCCATAAGGTGCCCGAGGCAGCACTAGACACATGGAGACAAGTCTGCTGGAGGACGATGTATTGAATCGGGACGCAATTTGAGTGTTCCATCGTCATTAGGAGGCCCTGAACGTTACAATTCACTATCAGTTTTTCGTCCGATTCGAAAATCTTTGACTCACAGCATAACGGCCATAAGGTGCCCGAGGCAGCAATAGACCCATGGAGACAAGTCGGCTGGAGGACGATGTATTGAATCTAGACGCAATTTGAGTGTTCCATCGTCATTAGGTGGCCCTGAATGTTACAATTCACTATCAGTTTTTCGTCCGATTCGAAAATCTTTGACTCACAGCATAACGGCCATAAGGTGCCCGAGGCAGCAATAGACCCATGGAGACAAGTCGGCTGGAGGACGATGTATTGAATCTAGACGCAATTTGAGTGTTCCATTGTCATTAGGTGGCCCTGAATGTTACAATTCACTATCAGTTTTTCGTCAGATTCGAAAATCTTTGACTCACATCAGAACGGCCATAAGGTGCACGAGGCAGCAATAGACCCTTGGAGACAAGTCTGCTGGAGGACGATGTATTGAATCGGGACGCAATTTGAGTGCTCCCTCGTCATTAGGTGGCCCTGAACGTTACAATTCACTATCAGTTTTTCGTCCGATTCGAAAATCTTTGACTCACAGCAGAACGGCCATAAGGTGCCCGAGGCAGCAATAGACCCGTGGAGACAAGTCGGCTGGAAGACGATGTATTGAATCGGGACGCAATTTGAGTGATCCATCGTCATTAGGTGGCCCTGAAAGTTACAATTCATTATCAGTTTTTCGTCAGATTCGAAAATCTTTGACTCACAGCAGAACGGCCATTGGGTGCCCGAGGCAGAAATAGACCCATGGAGACAAGACTGCTGGAGGACGATGTATTGAATCGGGACGCAATTTGAGTGATCCATCGTCATTAGGTGGCCCTGAACGTAACAATTCGCTATCAGTTTTTCGTCCGATTCGAAAATCTTTGACTCACAGCAGAACGGCCATAAGGTGCCCGAGGCAGCACTAGACACATGGAGACAAGTCTGCTGGAGGACGATGTATTGAATCGGGACGCAATTTGAGTGTTCCATCGTCATTAGGAGGCCCTGAAAGTTACAATTCACTATCAGTTTTTCGTCCGATTCGAAAATCTTTGACTCACAGCATAACGGCCATAAGGTGCCCGAGGCAGCAATAGACCCATGGAGACAAGTCGGCTGGAGGACGATGTATTGAATCTAGACGCAATTTGAGTGTTCCCTCGTCATTAGGTGGCCCTGAGTGTTACAATTCACTATCAGTTTTTCGTCAGATTCGAAAATCTTTGACTCACATCAGAACGGCCATAAGGTGCACGAGGCAGCAATAGACCCATGGAGACATGTCTGCTGGAGGACGATGTATTGAATCGGGACGCAATTTGAGTGATCCATCGTCATTAGGTGGCCCTGAACGTTACAATTCACTATCAGTTTTTCGTCCGATTCGAAAATCTTTGGCTCACAGCAGAACGGCCATAAGGTGCCCGAGGCAGCAATAGACCCATGGAGACAAGTCGGCTGGAGGACGATGTATTGAATCGGGACGCAATTTGAGTGATCCATCGTCATTACGTGGCCCTGAATGTTACAATTCACTATCAGTTTTTCGTCAGATTCGAAAATCTTTGACTCACAGCAGAACGGCCATAAGGTGCCCGATGCAGGAATAGACCCATGTAGACAAGTCTGCTGGAGGACGATGTATTGAATCGGGACGCAATTTGAGTGATCCATCGTCATTAGGAGGCCCTGAACGTTACAATTCACTATCAGTTTTTCGTCCGATTCGAAAATCTTTGACTCACAGCAGAACGGCCATAAGGTGCCCGAGGCAGCAATAGACCCATGGAGACAAGTCTGCTGGAGGACGATGTATTGAATCGGGACGCAATTTGAGTGTTCCATCGTCATTAGGAGGCCCTGAACGTTACAATTCACTATCAGTTTTTCGTCCGATTCGAAAATCTTTGACTCACAGCAGAACGGCCATAAGGTGCCCGAGGCAGCAATAGACCCATGGAGACAAGTCGGCTGGAAGACGATGTATTGAATCGGGACGCAATTTGAGTGATCCATCGTCATTAGGTGGCCCTGAAAGTTACAATTCATTATCAGTTTTTCGTCCGATTCGGATATCTTTGACTCACAGCAGAACGGCCATAAGGTGCTCGAGGCAGCAATAGACCCATGGAGACAAGTCTGCTGGAGGACGATGTATTGAATCGGGACACAATTTGAGTGATCCATCGTCATTACGTGGCCCTGAACGTTACAATTCACTATCAGTTTTTCGTCCCATTCGATAATCTAGACTCACAGCATAACGGCCATAAGGTGCCCGAGGCAGCAATAGACCCATGGAGACAAGTCGGCTGGAGGACGATATATTGAATCGGGACGTTATTTGAGTGTTCCATCGTCATTAGGTGGCCCTGAATGTTACAATTAACTATCAGTTTTTCGTCAGATTCGAAAATCTTTGACTCACAGCAGAACGGCCATTGGGTGCCCGAGGCAGCAATAGACCCATGGAGACAAGTCTGCTGGAGGACGATGTATTGAATCAAGACGCAATTTGAGTGATCCATTGTCATTACGTGGCCATGAACGTTACAATTCACTATCAGTTTTTCGTCCGATTCGAAAATCTTTGACTCACAGCAGAACGGCCATAAGGTGCCCGAGGCAGCAATAGACCCATGGAGACAAGTCTGCTGGAGGACGATGTATTGAATCGGGACGCAATTTGAGTGTTCCATCGTAATTAGGAGGGCCTGAACGTTACAATTCACTATCACTTTTTTCGTCCGATTCGAAAATCTTTGACTCACAGCAGAACGGCCATAAGGTGCCCGAGGCAGCAATAGACCCATGGAGACAAGTCTGCTGGAGGACGATGTATTGAATCGGGACGCAATTTGAGTGTTCCATCGTCATTAGGAGGCCCTGAACGTTACAATTCACTATCAGTTTTTCGTCCGATTCGAAAATCTTTGACTCACAGCAGAACGGCCATAAGGTGCCCGAGGCAGCAATAGACCCATGGAGACAAGTCGGCTGGAAGACGATGTATTGAATCGGGGCGCAATTTGAGTGATCCATCGTCATTAGGTGACCCTGAAAGTCACAATTCATTATCAGTTTTTCGTCCGATTCGGAAATCTTTGACTCACAGCAGAACGGCCATAAGGTGCTCGAGGCAGCAATAGACCCATGGAGACAAGTCTGCTGGAGGACGATGTATTGAATCGGGACACAATTTGAGTGATCCATCGTCATTAGGTGGCCCTGAACGTTACAATTCACTATCAGTTTTTCGTCCAATTCGATAATCTAACCTCACAGCATAACGGCCATAAGGTGCCCGAGGCAGCAATAGACCCATGGAGACAAGTCGGCTGGAGGACGATGTATTGAATCGGGACGCAATTTGAGTGTTCCATCGTCATGAGGTGGCCCTGAATGTTACAATTAACTATCAGTTTTTCGTCAGATTCGAAAATCTTTGACTCACAGCAGAACGGCCATTGGGTGCCCGAAGCAGCAATATACCCATGGAGACAAGTCTGCTGGAGGACGATGTATTGAATCGGGACGCAATTTGAGTGATCCATCGTCATTAGGTGGCCCTGAACGTAACAATTCACTATCAGTTTTTCGTCCGATTCGAAAATCTTTGACTCACAGCAGAACGGCCATAAGGTGCCCGAGGCAGCAATAGACCCATGGAGACAAGTCTGCTGGAAGACGATGTATTGAATCGGTACGCAATTTGAGTGTTCCATCGTCATTAGGAGGCCCTGAACGTTACAATTCACTATCAGTTTTTCGTCCGTTTCGAAAATCTTTGACTCACAGCAGAACGGCCATAAGGTGCCCGAGGCAGCAATAGACCCATGGAGACAAGTCGGCTGGAGGACGATGTATTGAATCTAGACGCAATTTGAGTGTTCCATTGTCATTAGGTGGCCCTGAATGTTACAATTCACTATCAGTTTTTCGTCAGATTCGAAAATCTTTGACTCACATCAGAACGGCCATAAGGTGCACGAGGCAGCAATAGACCCTTGGAGACAAGTCTGCTGGAGGACGATGTATTGAATCGGGACGCAATTTGAGTGCTCCCTCGTCATTAGGTGGCCCTGAACGTTACAATTCACTATCAGTTTTTCGTCCGATTCGAAAATCTTTGACTCACAGCAGAACGGCCATAAGGTGCCCGAGGCAGCAATAGACCCGTGGAGACAAGTCGGCTGGAAGACGATGTATTGAATCGGGACGCAATTTGAGTGATCCATCGTCATTAGGTGGCCCTGAAAGTTACAATTCATTATCAGTTTTTCGTCAGATTCGAAAATCTTTGACTCACAGCAGAACGGCCATTGGGTGCCCGAGGCAGAAATAGACCCATGGAGACAAGACTGCTGGAGGACGATGTATTGAATCGGGACGCAATTTGAGTGATCCATCGTCATTAGGTGGCCCTGAACGTAACAATTCACTATCAGGTTTTCGTCCGATTCGAAAATCTTTGACTCACAGCAGAACGGCCATAAGGTGCCCGAGGCAGCACTAGACACATGGAGACAAGTCTGCTGGAGGACGATGTATTGAATCGGGAAGCAATTTGAGTGTTCCATCGTCATTAGGAGGCCCTGAAAGTTACAATTCACTATCAGTTTTTCGTCCGATTCGAAAATCTTTGACTCACAGCATAACGGCCATAAGGTGCCCGAGGCAGCAATAGACCCATGGAGACAAGTCGGCTGGAGGACGATGTATTGAATCTAGACGCAATTTGAGTGTTCCCTCGTCATTAGGTGGCCCTGAGTGTTACAATTCACTATCAGTTTTTCGTCAGATTCGAAAATCTTTGACTCACATCAGAACGGCCATAAGGTGCACGAGGCAGCAATAGACCCATGGAGACATGTCTGCTGGAGGACGATGTATTGAATCGGGACGCAATTTGAGTGATCCATCGTCATTAGGTGGCCCTGAACGTTACAATTCACTATCAGTTTTTCGTCCGATTCGAAAATCTTTGGCTCACAGCAGAACGGCCATAAGGTGCCCGAGGCAGCAATAGACCCATGGAGACAAGTCGGCTGGAGGACGATGTATTGAATCGGGACGCAATTTGAGTGATCCATCGTCATTACGTGGCCCTGAATGTTACAATTCACTATCAGTTTTTCGTCAGATTCGAAAATCTTTGACTCACAGCAGAACGGCCATAAGGTGCCCGATGCAGGAATAGACCCATGTAGACAAGTCTGCTGGAGGACGATGTATTGAATCGGGACGCAATTTGAGTGATCCATCGTCATTAGGAGGCCCTGAACGTTACAATTCACTATCAGTTTTTCGTCCGATTCGAAAATCTTTGACTCACAGCAGAACGGCCATAAGGTGCCCGAGGCAGCAATAGACCCATGGAGACAAGTCTGCTGGAGGACGATGTATTGAATCGGGACGCAATTTGAGTGTTCCATCGTCATTAGGAGGCCCTGAACGTTACAATTCACTATCAGTTTTTCGTCCGATTCGAAAATCTTTGACTCACAGCAGAACGGCCATAAGGTGCCCGAGGCAGCAATAGACCCATGGAGACAAGTCGGCTGGAAGACGATGTATTGAATCGGGACGCAATTTGAGTGATCCATCGTCATTAGGTGGCCCTGAAAGTTACAATTCATTATCAGTTTTTCGTCCGATTCGGATATCTTTGACTCACAGCAGAACGGCCATAAGGTGCTCGAGGCAGCAATAGACCCATGGAGACAAGTCTGCTGGAGGACGATGTATTGAATCGGGACACAATTTGAGTGATCCATCGTCATTACGTGGCCCTGAACGTTACAATTCACTATCAGTTTTTCGTCCCATTCGATAATCTAGACTCACAGCATAACGGCCATAAGGTGCCCGAGGCAGCAATAGACCCATGGAGACAAGTCGGCTGGAGGACGATATATTGAATCGGGACGTTATTTGAGTGTTCCATCGTCATTAGGTGGCCCTGAATGTTACAATTAACTATCAGTTTTTCGTCAGATTCGAAAATCTTTGACTCACAGCAGAACGGCCATTGGGTGCCCGAGGCAGCAATAGACCCATGGAGACAAGTCTGCTGGAGGACGATGTATTGAATCAAGACGCAATTTGAGTGATCCATTGTCATTACGTGGCCATGAACGTTACAATTCACTATCAGTTTTTCGTCCGATTCGAAAATCTTTGACTCACAGCAGAACGGCCATAAGGTGCCCGAGGCAGCAATAGACCCATGGAGACAAGTCTGCTGGAGGACGATGTATTGAATCGGGACGCAATTTGAGTGTTCCATCGTAATTAGGAGGCCCTGAACGTTACAATTCACTATCACTTTTTTCGTCCGATTCGAAAATCTTTGACTCACAGCAGAACGGCCATAAGGTGCCCGAGGCAGCAATAGACCCATGGAGACAAGTCTGCTGGAGGACGATGTATTGAATCGGGACGCAATTTGAGTGTTCCATCGTCATTAGGAGGCCCTGAACGTTACAATTCACTATCAGTTTTTCGTCCGATTCGAAAATCTTTGACTCACAGCAGAACGGCCATAAGGTGCCCGAGGCAGCAATAGACCCATGGAGACAAGTCGGCTGGAAGACGATGTATTGAATCGGGGCGCAATTTGAGTGATCCATCGTCATTAGGTGACCCTGAAAGTCACAATTCATTATCAGTTTTTCGTCCGATTCGGAAATCTTTGACTCACAGCAGAACGGCCATAAGGTGCTCGAGGCAGCAATAGACCCATGGAGACAAGTCTGCTGGAGGACGATGTATTGAATCGGGACACAATTTGAGTGATCCATCGTCATTAGGTGGCCCTGAACGTTACAATTCACTATCAGTTTTTCGTCCAATTCGATAATCTAACCTCACAGCATAACGGCCATAAGGTGCCCGAGGCAGCAATAGACCCATGGAGACAAGTCGGCTGGAGGACGATGTATTGAATCGGGACGCAATTTGAGTGTTCCATCGTCATGAGGTGGCCCTGAATGTTACAATTAACTATCAGTTTTTCGTCAGATTCGAAAATCTTTGACTCACAGCAGAACGGCCATTGGGTGCCCGAAGCAGCAATATACCCATGGAGACAAGTCTGCTGGAGGACGATGTATTGAATCGGGACGCAATTTGAGTGATCCATCGTCATTAGGTGGCCCTGAACGTAACAATTCACTATCAGTTTTTCGTCCGATTCGAAAATCTTTGACTCACAGCAGAACGGCCATAAGGTGCCCGAGGCAGCAATAGACCCATGGAGACAAGTCTGCTGGAAGACGATGTATTGAATCGGTACGCAATTTGAGTGTTCCATCGTCATTAGGAGGCCCTGAACGTTACAATTCACTATCAGTTTTTCGTCCGTTTCGAAAATCTTTGACTCACAGCAGAACGGCCATAAGGTGCCCGAGGCAGCAATAGACCCATGGAGACAAGTCGGCTGGAGGACGATATATTGAATCCAGACGCAATTTGAGTGTTCCATCGTCATTAGGTGGCCCTGAATGTTACAATTCACTATCAGTTTTTCGTCAGATTCGAAAATCTTTGACTATCAGCAGAACGGCCATAAGGTGCCCGAGACAGCAATAGACCCATGGAGACAAGTCTGCTGGAATACGATGCATTGAATCAAGACGCAATTTGAGTGATCCATCGTCATTAGGTGGCCATGAACGTTACAATTCACTATCAGTTTTTCGTCCGATTCGAAAATCTTTGACTCACAGCAGAACGGCCATAAGGTGCCCGAGGCAGCAATAGACCCATGGAGACAAGACTGCTGGAAGACGATGTATTGAATCAAGACGCAATTTGAGTGTTCCATCGTCATTAGGAGGCCCTGAACGTTACAATTCACTATCACTTTTTCGTCCGATTCGAAAATCTTTGACTCACAGCAGAACGGCCATAAGGTGCCCGAGGCAGCAATAGACCCATGGAGACAAGTCGGCTGGAGGACAATGTATTGAATCGGGACGCAATTTGAGTGTTCCATCGTCATTAGGTGGCCCTGAACGTAACAATTCATTATCAGTTTTTCGTCCGATTCGAAAATCTTTGACTCACAGCAGAACGGCCATAAGGTGCCCGAGGCAGCAATAGACCCATGGAGACAAGTCGGCTGGAGGACAATGTATTGAATCGAGACGCAATTTGAGTGTTCATCGTCATTAGGTGGCCCTGAATGTTACAATTCACTATCAGTTTTTCGTCAGATTCGAAAATCTTTGACTCACATCTGAACGGCCATAAGGTGCCCGAGGCAGCAATAGACCCATGGAGACAAGTCTGCTGGAGGACGATGTATTGAATCGGGACGCAATTTGAGTGATCCATCGTCATTAGGTGGTCCTGAACGTTACAATTCACTATCAGTTTTTCGTCCGATTCGAAAATCTTTGACTCACAGCAGAACGGCCATAAGGTGCCCGAGGCAGCAATAGACCCATGGAGACAAGTCGGCTGGAGGACGATGTATTGAATCGGGACGCAATTTGAGTGATCCATCGTCATTACGTGGCCATGAATGTTACAATTCACTATCAGTTTTTCGTCAGATTCGAAAATCTTTGACTCACAGCAGAACGGCCATAAGGTGCCCGATGCAGGAATAGACCCATGGAGACAAGTCTGCTGGAGGACGATGTATAGAATCGGGACGCAATTTGAGTGATTCATCGTCATTTGGTGGCCCTCAACGTTACAATTCACTATCAGTTTTTCGTCCCATTCGATAATCTAGACTCACAGCAGAACGGCCATAAGGTGCCCGAGGCAGCAATAGACCCATGGAGTCAAGTCGGCTGGAGGACGATGTATTGAATCGGGACGCAATTTGTGTGGTCCATCGTCATTAGGTGGCCCTGAATGTTACAATTCACTATCAGTTTTTCGTCCGATTCGAAAATCTTTGACTCACTGCAGTACGGCCATAAGGTGCCCGAGGCAGCAATAGACCCATGGAGACAAGTCGGCTGGAGGACGATGTATTGAATCTAGACGCAATTTGAGTGTTCCATCGTCATTAGGTGGCCCTGAATGTTACAATTCACTATCAGTTTTTCGTCAGATTCGAAAATCTTTGACTCACATCAGAACGACCATAAGGTGCCCGAGGCAGCAATAGACCCATGGAGACAAGTCTGCTGGAGGACGATGTATTGAATCGGGACGCAATTTGAGTGTTCCATCGTCATTAGGAGGCCCTGAACGTTACAATTCACTATCAGTTTTTCGTCCCATTCGATAATCTAACCTCACAGCATAACGGCCATAAGGTGCCCGAGGCAGCAATAGACCCATGGAGACAAGTCGGCTGGAGGACGATGTATTGAATCGGGACGCAATTTGAGTGTTCCATCGTCATTAGGTGGCCCTGAATGTTACAATTAACTATCAGTTTTTCGTCAGATTCGAAAATCTTTGACTCACAGCAGAACGGCCATTGGGTGCCCGAGGCAGCAATAGACCCATGGAGACAAGTCTGCTGGAGGACGATGTATTGAATCGGGACGCAATTTGAGTGATCCATCGTCATTAGGTGGCCCTGAACGTAACAATTCACTATCAGTTTTTCGTCCGATTCGAAAGTCTTTGACTCACAGCAGAACGGCCATAAGGTGCCCGAGGCAGCAATAGACCCATGGAGACAAGTCTGCTGGAGGACGATGTATTGAATCGGGACGCAATTTGAGTGTTCCATCGTCATTAGGAGGCCCTGAACGTTACAATTCACTATCAGTTTTTCGTCCGATTCGAAAATCTTTGACTCACAGCAGAACGGCCATAAGGTGCCCGAGGCAGCAATAGACCCATGGAGACAAGTCGGCTGGAGGACGATGTATTGAATCGAGACGCAATTTGAGTGTTCCATCGTCATTAGGTGGCCATGAACGTTACAATTCACTATCAGTTTTTCGTCCGATTCGAAAATCTTTGACTCACAGCAGAACGGTCATGAGGTGCCCGAGGCAGCAATAGACCCATGGAGACAAGTCTGCTGGAGGACGATGTATTGAATCGGGACGCAATTTGAGTGTTCCATCGTCATTAGGAGGCCCTGAACGTTACAATTCACTATCAGTTTTTCGTCCGATTCGAAAATCTTTGACTCACAGCAGAACGGCCATAAGGTGCCCGAGGCAGCAATAGACGCATGGCGACAAGTTGGCTGGAGGACGATGTATAGAATCAGGACGCAATTTGAGTGATTCATCGTCATTTGGTGGCCCTCAACGTTACAATTCACTATCAGTTTTTCGTCCCATTCGATAATCTAGACTCACAGCAGAACGGCCATAAGGTGCCCGAGGCAGCAATAGACCCATGGAGTCAAGTCGGCTGGAGGACGATGTATTGAATCGGGACGCAATTTGTGTGGTCCATCGTCATTAGGTGGCCCTGAATGTTACAATTCACTATCAGTTTTTCGTCCGATTCGAAAATCTTTGACTCACTGCAGTACGGCCATAAGGTGTCCGAGGCAGCAATAGACCCATGGTGACAAGTCGGCTGGAGGACGATGTATTGAATCTAGACGCAATTTGAGTGTTCCATCGTCATTAGGTGGCCCTGAATGTTACAATTCACTATCAGTTTTTCGTCAGATTCGAAAATCTTTGACTCACATCAGAACGACCATAAGGTGCCCGAGGCAGCAATAGACCCATGGAGACAAGTCTGCTGGAGGACGATGTATTGAATCGGGACGCAATTTGAGTGTTCCATCGTCATTAGGAGGCCCTGAACGTTACAATTCACTATCAGTTTTTCGTCCCATTCGATAATCTAACCTCACAGCATAACGGCCATAAGGTGCCCGAGGCAGCAATAGACCCATGGAGACAAGTCGGCTGGAGGACGATGTATTGAATCGGGACGCAATTTGAGTGTTCCATCGTCATTAGGTGGCCCTGAATGTTACAATTAACTATCAGTTTTTCGTCAGATTCGAAAATCTTTGACTTACAGCAGAACGGCCATTGGGTGCCCGAGGCAGCAATAGACCCATGGAGACAAGTCTGCTGGAGGACGATGTATTGAATCGGGACGCAATTTGAGTGATCCATCGTCATTAGGTGGCCCTGAACGTAACAATTCACTATCAGTTTTTCGTCCGATTCGAAAATCTTTGACTCACAGCAGAACGGCCATAAGGTGCCCGAGGCAGCAATAGACCCATGGAGACAAGTCGGCTGGAAGACGATGTATTGAATCGGGACGCAATTTGAGTGATCCATCGTCATTAGGTGGCCCTGAAAGTTACAATTCATTATCAGTTTTTCGTCCGATTCGGAAATCTTTGACTCACAGCAGAACGGCCATAAGGTGCCCGAGGCAGCAATAGACCCATGGAGACAAGTCTGCTGGAGGACGATGTATTGAATCGGGACACAATTTGAGTGATCCATCGTCATTAGGTGGCCCTGAACGTTACAATTCACTATCAGTTTTTCGTCCCATTCGATAATCTAGACTCACAGCATAACGGCCATAAGGTGCCCGAGGCAGCAATAGACCCATGGAGACAAGTCGGCTGGAGGACGATGTATTGAATCGGGACGCTATTTGAGTGTTCTATCGTGATTAGGTGGCCCTGAATGTTACAATTAACTATCAGTTTTTCGTCAGATTCGAAAATCTTTGACTCACAGCAGAACGGCCATTGGGTGCCCGAGGCAGCAATAGACCCATGGAGACAAGTCTGCTGGAGGACGATGTATTGAATCGGGACGCAATTTGAGTGATCCATCGTCATTTGGTGGCCCTGAACGTAACAATTCACTATCAGTTTTTCGTCCGATTCGAAAATCTTTGACTCACAGCAGAACGGCCATAAGGTGCCCGAGGCAGCAATAGACCCATGGAGACAAGTCTGCTGGAGGACGATGTATTGAATCGGGACGCAATTTGAGTGTTCCATCGTCATTAGGAGGCCCTGAACGTTACAATTCACTATCAGTTTTTCGTCCGATTCGAAAATCTTTGACTCACAGCAGAACGGCCATAAGGTGCCCGAGGCAGCAATAGACCCATGGAGACAAGTCGGCTGGAGGACGATGTATTGAATCGAGACGCAATTTGAGTGTTCCATCGTCATTAGGTGGCCATGAACGTTACAATTCACTATCAGTTTTTCGTCCGATTCGAAAATCTTTGACTCACAGCAGAACGGTCATAAGGTGCCCGAGGCAGCAATAGACCCATGGACACAAGTCTGCTGGAGGACGATGTATTGAATCGGGACGCAATTTGAGTGTTCCATCGTCATTAGGAGGCCCTGAACGTTACAATTCACTATCAGTTTTTCGTCCGATTCGAAAATCTTTGACTCACAGCAGAACGGCCATAAGGTGCCCGAGGCAGCAATAGACGCATGGCGACAAATTGGCTGGAGGACGATGTATAGAATCGGGACGCAATTTGAGTGATCCATCGTCATTTGGTGGCCCTCAACGTTACAATTCACTATCAGTTTTTCGTCCCATTCGATAATCTAGACTCACAGCAGAACGGCCATAAGGTGCCCGAGGCAGCAATAGACCCATGGAGTCAAGTCGGCTGGAGGACGATGTATTGAATCGGGACGCAATTTGTGTGGTCCATCGTCATTAGGTGGCCCTGAATGTTACAATTCACTATCAGTTTTTCGTCCGATTCGAAAATCTTTGACTCACTGCAGTACGGCCATAAGGTGCCCGAGGCAGCAATAGACCCATGGAGACAAGTCGGCTGGAGGACGATGTATTGAATCTAGACGCAATTTGAGTGTTCCATCGTCATTAGGTGGCCCTGAATGTTACAATTCACTATCAGTTTTTCGTCAGATTGGAAAATCTTTCACTCACATCAGAACGACCATAAGGTGCCCGAGGCAGCAATAGACCCATGGAGACAAGTCAGCTGGAGGACGATGTATTGAATCGGGACGCAATTTGAGTGTTCCATCGTCATTAGGAGGCCCTGAACGTTACAATTCACTATCAGTTTTTCGTCCCATTCGATAATCTAACCTCACAGCATAACGGCCAAAAGGTGTTCGAGGCAGCAATAGACCCATGGAGACAAGTCGGCTGGAGGACGATGTATTGAATCGGGACGCAATTTGAGTGTTCCATCGTGATTAGGTGGCCCTGAATGTTACAATTAACTATCAGTTTTTCGTCAGATTCGAAAATCTTTGACTCACAGCAGAACGGCCATTGGGTGCCCGAGGCAGCAATAGACCCATGGAGACAAGTCTGCTGGAGGACGATGTATTGAATCGGGACGCAATTTGAGTGATCCATCGTCATTAGGTGGCCCTGAACGTAACAATTCACGATCAGTTTTTCGTCCGATTCGAAAATCTTTGACTCACAGCAGAACGGCCATAAGGTGCCCGAGGCAGCAATAGACCCATGGAGACAAGTCTGCTGGAGGACGATGTATTGAATCGGGACGCAATTTGAGTGTTCCATCGTCATTAGGAGGCCCTGAACGTTACAATTCACTATCAGTTTTTCGTCCGATTCGAAAATCTTTGACTCACAGCAGAACGGCCATAAGGTGCCCGAGGCAGCAATAGACCCATGGAGACAAGTCGGCTGGAGGACGATGTATTGAATCGGGACGCAATTTGAGTGTTCCATCGTCATTAGGAGGCCCTGAACGTTACAATTCACTATCAGTTTTTCGTCCGATTCGAAAATCTTTGACTCACAGCAGAACGGCCATAAGGTGCCCGAGGCAGCAATAGACGCATGGCGACAAGTTGGCTGGAGGACGATGTATAGAATCGGGACGCAATTTGAGTGATCCATCGTCATTTGGTGGCCCTCAACGTTACAATTCACTATCAGTTTTTCGTCCCATTCGATAATCTAGACTCACAGCAGTACGGCCATAAGGTGCCCGAGGCAGCAATAGACCCATGGAGTCAAGTCGGCTGGAGGACGATGTATTGAATCGGGACGCAATTTGTGTGGTCCATCGTCATTAGGTGGCCCTGAATGTTACAATTCACTATCAGTTTTTCGTCCGATTCGAAAATCTTTGACTCACTGCAGTACGGCCATAAGGTGCCCGAGGCAGCAATAGACCCATGGAGACAAGTCGGCTGGAGGACGATGTATTGAATCTAGACGCAATTTGAGTGTTCCATCGTCATTAGGTGGCCCTGAATGTTACAATTCACTATCAGTTTTTCGTCAGATTCGAACATCTTTCACTCACATCAGAACGACCATAAGGTGCCCGAGGCAGCAATAGACCCATGGAGACAAGTCTGCTGGAGGACGATGTATTGAATCGGGACGCAATTTGAGTGTTCCATCGTCATTAGGAGGCCCTGAACGTTACAATTCACTATCAGTTTTTCGTCCCATTCGATAATCTAACCTCACAGCATAACGGCCATAAGGTGCCCGAGGCACAATAGACCCATGGAGACAAGTCGGCTGGAGGACAATGTATTGAATCGGGACGCAATTTGAGTGTTCCATCGTCATTAGGTGGCCCTGAATGTTACAATTCACTATCAGTTTTTCGTCAGAATCGAAAATCTTTGACTAACAGCAGAACGGCCATAAGGTGCCCGAGGCAGCAATAGACCCATGAAGACAAGTCTGCTGGAGGACGATGTATTGAATCGGGACGCAATTTGAGTGTTCCATCGTCATTAGGAGGCCCTGAACGTTACAATTCACTATCAGTTTTTCGTCCGATTCGAAAATCTTTGACTCACAGCAGAACGGCCATAAGGTGCCCGAGGCAGCAATAGACCCATGGAGACAAGTCGGCTGGAGGACGATGTATTGAATCGAGACGCAATTTGAGTGTTCCATCGTCATTAGGTGGCCATGAACGTTACAATTCACTATCAGTTTTTCGTCTGATTCGAAAATCTTTGACTCACAGCAGAACGGTCATAAGGTGCCCGAGGCAGCAATAGACCCATGGACACAAGTCTGCTGGAGGACGATGTATTGAATCGGGACGCAATTTGAGTGTTCCATCGTCATTAGGAGGCCCTGAACGTTACAATTCACTATCAGTTTTTCGTCCGATTCGAAAATCTTTGACTCACAGCAGAACGGCCATAAGGTGCCCGAGGCAGCAATAGACGCATGGCGACAAATTGGCTGGAGGACGATGTATAGAATCGGGACGCAATTTGAGTGATCCATCGTCATTTGGTGGCCCTCAACGTTACAATTCACTATCAGTTTTTCGTCCCATTCGATAATCTAGACTCACAGCAGAACGGCCATAAGGTGCCCGAGGCAGCAATAGACCCATGGAGTCAAGTCGGCTGGAGGACGATGTATTGAATCGGGACGCAATTTGTGTGGTCCATCGTCATTAGGTGGCCCTGAATGTTACAATTCACTATCAGTTTTTCGTCCGATTCGAAAATCTTTGACTCACTGCAGTACGGCCATAAGGTGCCCGAGGCAGCAATAGACCCATGGAGACAAGTCGGCTGGAGGACGATGTATTGAATCTAGACGCAATTTGAGTGTTCCATCGTCATTAGGTGGCCCTGAATGTTACAATTCACTATCAGTTTTTCGTCAGATTGGAAAATCTTTCACTCACATCAGAACGACCATAAGGTGCCCGAGGCAGCAATAGACCCATGGAGACAAGTCAGCTGGAGGACGATGTATTGAATCGGGACGCAATTTGAGTGTTCCATCGTCATTAGGAGGCCCTGAACGTTACAATTCACTATCAGTTTTTCGTCCCATTCGATAATCTAACCTCACAGCATAACGGCCAAAAGGTGTTCGAGGCAGCAATAGACCCATGGAGACAAGTCGGCTGGAGGACGATGTATTGAATCGGGACGCAATTTGAGTGTTCCATCGTGATTAGGTGGCCCTGAATGTTACAATTAACTATCAGTTTTTCGTCAGATTCGAAAATCTTTGACTCACAGCAGAACGGCCATTGGGTGCCCGAGGCAGCAATAGACCCATGGAGACAAGTCTGCTGGAGGACGATGTATTGAATCGGGACGCAATTTGAGTGATCCATCGTCATTAGGTGGCCCTGAACGTAACAATTCACGATCAGTTTTTCGTCCGATTCGAAAATCTTTGACTCACAGCAGAACGGCCATAAGGTGCCCGAGGCAGCAATAGACCCATGGAGACAAGTCTGCTGGAGGACGATGTATTGAATCGGGACGCAATTTGAGTGTTCCATCGTCATTAGGAGGCCCTGAACGTTACAATTCACTATCAGTTTTTCGTCCGATTCGAAAATCTTTGACTCACAGCAGAACGGCCATAAGGTGCCCGAGGCAGCAATAGACCCATGGAGACAAGTCGGCTGGAGGACGATGTATTGAATCGGGACGCAATTTGAGTGTTCCATCGTCATTAGGAGGCCCTGAACGTTACAATTCACTATCAGTTTTTCGTCCGATTCGAAAATCTTTGACTCACAGCAGAACGGCCATAAGGTGCCCGAGGCAGCAATAGACGCATGGCGACAAGTTGGCTGGAGGACGATGTATAGAATCGGGACGCAATTTGAGTGATCCATCGTCATTTGGTGGCCCTCAACGTTACAATTCACTATCAGTTTTTCGTCCCATTCGATAATCTAGACTCACAGCAGTACGGCCATAAGGTGCCCGAGGCAGCAATAGACCCATGGAGTCAAGTCGGCTGGAGGACGATGTATTGAATCGGGACGCAATTTGTGTGGTCCATCGTCATTAGGTGGCCCTGAATGTTACAATTCACTATCAGTTTTTCGTCCGATTCGAAAATCTTTGACTCACTGCAGTACGGCCATAAGGTGCCCGAGGCAGCAATAGACCCATGGAGACAAGTCGGCTGGAGGACGATGTATTGAATCTAGACGCAATTTGAGTGTTCCATCGTCATTAGGTGGCCCTGAATGTTACAATTCACTATCAGTTTTTCGTCAGATTCGAACATCTTTCACTCACATCAGAACGACCATAAGGTGCCCGAGGCAGCAATAGACCCATGGAGACAAGTCTGCTGGAGGACGATGTATTGAATCGGGACGCAATTTGAGTGTTCCATCGTCATTAGGAGGCCCTGAACGTTACAATTCACTATCAGTTTTTCGTCCCATTCGATAATCTAACCTCACAGCATAACGGCCATAAGGTGCCCGAGGCAGCAATAGACCCATGGAGACAAGTCGGCTGGAGGACAATGTATTGAATCGGGACGCAATTTGAGTGTTCCATCGTCATTAGGTGGCCCTGAATGTTACAATTCACTATCAGTTTTTCGTCAGAATCGAAAATCTTTGACTAACAGCAGAACGGCCATAAGGTGCCCGAGGCAGCAATAGACCCATGAAGACAAGTCTGCTGGAGGACGATGTATTGAATCAAGACGCTATTTGAGTGATCCATCGTCATTAGGTGGCCATGAACGTTACAATTCACTATCAGTTTTTCGTCCGATTCGAAAATCCTTGACTCACAGCAGAACGGCCATAAGGTGCCCGAGGCAGCAATAGACCCATGGAGACAAGTCTGCTTGAGGACGATGTATTGAATCGGGACGCAATTTGAGTGTTCCATCGTCATTAGGAGGCCCTGAACGTTACAATTCACTATCAGTTTTTCGTCCGATTCGAAAATCTTTGACTCACAGCAGAATGGCCATTAGGTACCCGAGGCAGCAATAGACCCATGGAGACAAGTCGGCTGGAGGACGATATATTGAATCCAGACGCAATTTGAGTGTTCCATCGTCATTAGGTGGCCCTGAACGTTACAATTCACTATCAGTTTTTCGTCAGATTCGAAAATCTTTGACTCACAGCAGAACGGCCATAAGGTGCCCGAGGCAGCAATAGACCCATGGAGACGAGTCTGCTGGAGGACGATGTATTGAATCAAGACGCAATTTGAGTGATCCATCGTCATTAGGTGGCCATGAACGTTACAATTCACTATCAGTTTTTCGTCCGATTCGAAAATCTTTGACTCACAGCAGAACGGCCATAAGGTGCCCGAGGCAGCAATAGACCCATGGAGACAAGTCTGCTGGAGGACGATGTATTGAATCGGGACGCAATTTGAGTGTTCCATCGTCATTAGGAGGCCCTGAACGTTACAATTCACTATCAGTTTTTCGTCCCATTCGATAATCTAACCTCACAGCATAACGGCCAAAAGGTGTTCGAGGCAGCAATAGACCCATGGAGACAAGTCGGCTGGAGGACGATGTATTGAATCGGGACGCAATTTGAGTGTTCCATCGTCATTATGTGGCCCTGAATGTTACAATTAACTATCAGTTTTTCGTCCGATTCGAAAATCTTTGACTCACAGCAGAACGGCCATTGGGTGCCCGAGCCAGCAATAGACCCATGGAGACAAGTCTGCTGGAGGACGATGTATTGAATCGGGACGCAATTTGAGTGATCCATCGTCATTAGGTGGCCCTGAACCTAACAATTCACTATCAGTTTTTCGTCCGATTCGAAAATCTTTGACTCACAGCAGAACGGCCATAAGGTGCCCGAGGCAGCAATAGACCCATGGAGACAAGTCTGCTGGAGGACGATGTATTGAATCGGGACGCAATTTGAGTGTTCCATCGTCATTAGGAGGCCCTGAACGTTACAATTCACTATCAGTTTTTCGTCAGATTCGAAAATCTTTGACTCACAGCAGAACGGCCATAAGGTGCCCGAGGCAGCAATAGACCCATGGAGACAAGTCTGCTGGAGGACGATGTATTGAATCGGGACGCAATTTGAGTGTTCCATCGTCATTAGGAGGCCCTGAACGTTACAATTCACTATCAGTTTTTCGTCCGATTCGAAAAGCTTTGACTCACAGCAGAACGGCCATAAGGTGCGCGAGGCAGCAATAGACCCATGGAGACAAGTCTGCTGGAGGACGATGTATTGAATTGGGACGCAATTTGAGTGATCCATCGTCATTAGGTGGCCCTGAACGTTACAATTCACTATCAGTTTTTCGTCCGATTCGAAAATCTTTGACTCACTGCAGAACGGCCATAAGGTGCCCGAGGCAGCAATAGACCCATGGAGACAAGTCGGCTGGAGGACGATGTATTGAATCGGGACTCAATTTGAGTGATTCATCGTCATTAGGTGGCTGTGAACGTTACAATTCACTATCAGTTTTTCTTCCGATTCGAAAATCTTTGACTCACAGCAGAACGGCCATAAGGTGCCCGAGGCAGCAATAGAGCCATGGAGAAGAGTCGGCTGGAAGACGATGTATTGAATCGGGACGCAATTTGAGTGATCCATCGTCATTAGGTGGCCCTGAAAGTTACAATACACTTACAGTTTTTCGTCCGATTCGAAAATCTTTGACTCACAGCAGAACGGCCATAAGGTGCCCGAGGCAGCAATAGACCCAAGGAGACAAGTCTGCAGGAGGACGATGTATTGAATCGGGACGCAATTTGAGTGATACATCGTCATTAGGTGGCCCTGAAAGTTACAATTCACTATCAGTTTTTCGTCCCATTCGATAATCTAGACTCACAGCATAACGGCCATAAGGTGCCCGAGGCAGCAATAGACCCATGGAGACAAGTCGGCTGGAGGACGATGTATTGAATCGGGACGCAATTTGAGTGTTCCATCGTCATTAGGTGGCCATGAATGTTACAATTCACTATCAGTTTTTCGTCAGATTCGAAAGTCTTTGACTCACAGCAGAACGGCCATAAGGTGCCCGAGGCAGCAATAGACCCATGGAGACAAGTCTGCTGGAGGACGATGTATTGAATCGGGACGCAATTTGAGTGATCCATCGTCATTAGGTGGCCCTGAACGTTACAATTCACTATCAATTTTTCGTCCGATTCGAAAATCTTTGATTCACAGCAGAACAGCCATAAGGTGCCCGAGCAGGCAATAGACCCATGGAGACAAGTCTGCTGGAGGACGATGTATTGAATCGGGACTCAATTTGAGTGTTCCATCGTCATTAGGAGGCCCTGAACGTTACAATTCAATATCAGTTTTTCGTCCGATTCGAAAATCTTTGACTCACAGCAGAACGGCCATAAGGTGCCCGAGGCAGCAATAGACCCATGTAGACAAGGCGGCTGGAGGACGATGTATTGAATCGAGACGTAATTTGAGTGTTCCATCGTCATTAGGTGGTCCTGAATGTTAGAATTCACTATCAGTTTTTCGTCAGATTCGAAAATCTTTGACTCACAGCAGAACGGCCATAAGGTGCCCGAGGCAGCAATAGACCCATGGAGTCAAGTCGGCTGGAGGACGATGTATTGAATCGGGACGCAATTTGTGTGGTCCATCGTCATTAGGTGGCCCTGAATGTTACAATTCACTATCAGCTTTTCGTCCGATTCGAAAATCTTTGACTCACAGCAGAACGGCCATAAGGTCCCCGAGGCAGCAATAGACCCATGGAGACAAGTCTGCTGGAGGACGATGTATTGAATCGGAACGCAATTTGAGTGTTCCATAGTCATTAGGAGGCCTTGAACGTTACAATTCACTATCAGTTTTTCGTCCGATTCGAAAATCTTTGAGTCACAGCAGAACGGCCATAATGTGCCCGAGGCAGCAATAGACCCATGGAAACAAGTCTGCTGGAGGACGATGTATTGAATCGGGACGCAATTTGAGTGTTCCATCGTCATTAGGAGGCCCTGAACGTTACAATTCACTATCAGTTTTTCGTCCGATTCGAAAATCTTTGACTCACAGCAGAACGGCCATAAGGTGCCCGAGGCAGCAATAGACCCATGGAGACAAGTCTGCTGGAGGACGATGTATTGAATCGGGACGCAATTTGAGTGATCCATCGTCATTAGGTGGCCCTGAACGTTACAATTCACTATCAGTTTTTCGTCCCATTCGATAATCTAGACTCACAGCATAACGGCCATAAGGTGCCCGAGGCAGCAATAGACCCATGGAGACAAGTCTGCTGGAGGACGATGTATTGAATCGGGACGCAATTTGAGTGTTCCATCGTCATTAGGTGGCCCTGAATGTTACAATTCACTATCAGTTTTTCGTCCGATTCGAAAATCTTTGACTCACAGCAGAACGGCCATAAGGTGCCCGAGCAGGCAATAGACCCATGGAGACAAGTCTGCTGGAGGACGATGTATTGAATCGGGACACAATTTGAGTGTTCCATCGTCATTAGGAGGCCCTGAACGTTACAATTCAATATCAGTTTTTCGTCCGATTCGAAAATCTTTGACTCACAGCAGAACGGCCATAAGGTGCCCGAGGCAGCAATAGACCCATGGAGACAAGTCGGCTGGAGGACGATGTATTGAATCGGGACGCAATTTCAGTGATCCATCGTCATTAGGTGGCCCTGAATGTTACAATTCACTATCAGTTTTTCGTCAGATTCGAAAATCTTTGACTCACAGCAGAACGGCCATAAGGTGCCCGAGGCAGCAATAGACCCATGGAGACAAGTCTGCTGGAGGACGATGTATTGAATCGGGACGCAATTTGAGTGATCCATCGTCATTAGGTGGCCATGAACGTTACAATTCACTATCAGTTTTTCGTCCGATTCGAAAATCTTTGACTCACAGCAGAACGGCCATAAGGTGCCCGAGGCAGCAATAGACCCATGGAGACAAGTCTGCTGGAGGACGATGTATTGAATCGGGACGCAATTTGAGTGTTCCATCGTCATTAGGAGGCCCTGAACGTTACAATTCACTACCAGTTTTTCGTCCGATTCGAAAATCTTTGACTCACAGCAGAACGGCCATAAGGTGCCCGAGGCCGCAATAGACCCATGGAGACAAGTTGGCTGGAGGACGATGTATTGAATCGGGACGCAATTTGAGTGATCCATCGTCATTTGGTAGCCCTGAACGTTACAATTCACTATCAGTTTTTCGTCCCATTCGATAATCTAGACTCACAGCAGAACGGCCATAAGGTGCTCGAGGCAGCAATAGACCCATGGAGTCAAGTCGGCTGGAGGACGATGTATTGAATCGGGACGCAATTTGTGTGGTCCATCGTCATTAGGTGGCCCTGAATGTTACAATTCACTATATGTTTTTCGTCCGATTCAAAAATCTTTGACTCACAGCAGAACGGCCATAAGGTGCCCGAGGCAGCAATAGACCCATGGAGACAAGTCTGCTGGAGGACGATGTATTGATTCGGGACGCAATTTGAGTGATCCATCGTCATTAGGTGGCCCTGAACGTTACAATTCACTATCAGTTTTTCGTCCGATTCGAAAATCTTTGACTCACAGCAGAACGGCCATAAGGTGCCCGAGGCAGCAATAGACCCATGGAGACAAGTCTGCTGGAGGACGATGTATTGAATCGGGACGCAATTTGAGTGTTCCATCGTCATTAGGAGGCACTGAATGTTACAATTCACTATCAGTTTTTCGTCCGATTCGAAAATCTTTGACTCACAGCAGAACGGCCATAAGGTGCCCGAGGCAGCAATAGACCCATGGAGACAAGTCTGCTGGAGGACGATGTATTGAATCGGGACGCAATTTGAGTGATCCATCGTCATTAGGTGGCCCTGAACGTTACAATTCACTATCAGTTTTTCGTCCCATTCGATAATCTAGACTCACAGCATAACGGCCATAAGGTGCCCGAGGCAGCAATAGACCCATGGAGACAAGTCTGCTGGAGGACGATGTATTGAATCGGGACGCAATTTGAGTGTTCCATCGTCATTAGGTGGCCCTGAATGTTACAATTCACTATCAGTTTTTCGTCCGATTCGAAAATCTTTGACTCACAGCAGAACGGCCATAAGGTGCCCGAGCAGGCAATAGACCCATGGAGACAAGTCTGCTGGAGGACGATGTATTGAATCGGGACACAATTTGAGTGTTCCATCGTCATTAGGAGGCCCTGAACGTTACAATTCAATATCAGTTTTTCGTCCGATTCGAAAATCTTTGACTCACAGCAGAACGGCCATAAGGTGCCCGAGGCAGCAATAGACCCAAGGAGACAAGTCGGCTGGAGGACGATGTATTGAATCGGGACGCAATTTCAGTGATCCATCGTCATTAGGTGGCCCTGAATGTTACAATTCACTATCAGTTTTTCGTCAGATTCGAAAATCTTTGACTCACAGCAGAACGGCCATAAGGTGCCCGAGGCAGCAATAGACCCATGGAGACAAGTCTGCTGGAGGACGATGTATTGAATCGGGACGCAATTTGAGTGATCCATCGTCATTAGGTGGCCATGAACGTTACAATTCACTATCAGTTTTTCGTCCGATTCGAAAATCTTTGACTCACAGCAGAACGGCCATAAGGTGCCCGAGGCAGCAATAGACCCATGGAGACAAGTCTGCTGGAGGACGATGTATTGAATCGGGACGCAATTTGAGTGTTCCATCGTCATTAGGAGGCCCTGAACGTTACAATTCACTACCAGTTTTTCGTCCGATTCGAAAATCTTTGACTCACAGCAGAACGGCCATAAGGTGCCCGAGGCCGCAATAGACCCATGGAGACAAGTTGGCTGGAGGACGATGTATTGAATCGGGACGCAATTTGAGTGATCCATCGTCATTTGGTAGCCCTGAACGTTACAATTCACTATCAGTTTTTCGTCCCATTCGATAATCTAGACTCACAGCAGAACGGCCATAAGGTGCTCGAGGCAGCAATAGACCCATGGAGTCAAGTCGGCTGGA
Source organism: Schistocerca cancellata (assembly GCF_023864275.1). Taxonomy (NCBI): domain Eukaryota; kingdom Metazoa; phylum Arthropoda; class Insecta; order Orthoptera; family Acrididae; genus Schistocerca; species Schistocerca cancellata. The sequence continues at coordinate 3,733,052 of NW_026047143.1, read as the reverse complement.
GGACGATGTATTGAATCGGGACGCAATTTGTGTGGTCCATCGTCATTAGGTGGCCCTGAATGTTACAATTCACTATATGTTTTTCGTCCGATTCAAAAATCTTTGACTCACAGCAGAACGGCCATAAGGTGCCCGAGGCAGCAATAGACCCATGGAGACAAGTCTGCTGGAGGACGATGTATTGATTCGGGACGCAATTTGAGTGATCCATCGTCATTAGGTGGCCCTGAACGTTACAATTCACTATCAGTTTTTCGTCCGATTCGAAAATCTTTGACTCACAGCAGAACGGCCATAAGGTGCCCGAGGCAGCAATAGACCCATGGAGACAAGTCTGCTGGAGGACGATGTATTGAATCGGGACGCAATTTGAGTGTTCCATCGTCATTAGGAGGCACTGAATGTTACAATTCACTATCAGTTTTTCGTCCGATTCGAAAATCTTTGACTCACAGCAGAACGGCCATAAGGTGCCCGAGGCAGCAATAGACCCATGGAGACAAGTCTGCTGGAGGACGATGTATTGAATCGGGACGCAATTTGAGTGATCCATCGTCATTTAGTGGCCCTGAACGCTACAATTCACTATCAGTTTTTCGTCCGATTCGAAAATCTTTGACTCACAGCAGAACGGCCATAAGGTGCCCGAGGCAGCAATAGACCCATGGAGACAAGTCGGCTGGAGGACGATGTATTGAATCGGGACGCAATTTGAGTGATCCATCGTCATTACGTGGCCCTGAATGTTACAATTCACTATCAGTTTTTCGTTAGATTCGAAAATCTTTGACTCACAGCAGAACGGCCATAGGGTGCCCGAGGCAGCAATAGGCCCATGGAGACAAGTCTGCTGGAGGACGATGTATTGAATCGGGACGCAATTTGAGTGATTCGTCGTCATTAGGTGGCCGTGAACGTTACAATTCACTATCAGTTTTTCGTCCGATTCGAAATTCTTTGACTCACAGCAGAACTGCCATAAGGTGCCCGAGGCAGCAATAGACCCATGGAGACAAGTCGGCTGGAGAACGATGTATTTAATCGAGACGCAATTTGAGTGTTCCATCGTCATTGGGTGGCCCTGAATGTTACAATTCACTATCAGTTTTTCGTCAGATTCGAAATTCTTTGACTCACAGCAGAACGGCCATAAGGTGCCCGAGGCGGCAATAGACCCATGGAGACAAGTCGGCTGGATGACGATGTATTGAATCGGGACGCAATTTGAGTTATCCATCGTCATTAGGAGGCCCTGAACGTTACAATTCACTATCAGTTTTTCGTCCGATTCGAAAATCTTTGAGTCACAGCAGAAAGGCCATAAGGTGCCAGAGGCAGCAATAGAGGAGGACGATGTATTGAATCGGGACGCAATTTGAGTGTTCCATCGTCATTAGGAGGCCCTGAACGTTACAAATCTTTATCAGTTTTTCGTCAGATTCGAAAATCTTTGACTCACAGCAGAACGGCCATAAGGTGCCCAGGGCAGCAATAGACCCATGGAGACATGTCTGCTGGAGGACTATGTATTGAATCGGGACGCAATTTGAGTGTTCCATCGTCATTAGGAGGCCCTGATCGTTACACTTCACTATCAGTTTTTCGTCCGATTCGAAAATCTTTGAGTCACAGCAGAACGGCCATAAGGTGCCCGAGGCAGCAATAGACGCATGGAGACAAGTCGGCTGGAGGACGATGTATTGAATCGGGACGCAATTTGAGTGATCCATCGTCATTACGTGGCCCTGAATGTTACAATTCACTATCAGTTTCTCGTCAGATTCGAAAATCTTTGACTCACAGCAGAACTGCCATAAGGTGCCCGAGGCAGCAATAGACCCATGGAGACAAGTCTGCTGGAGGACGATGTATTGAATCGGGACGCAATTTGAGTGATTCATCGTAATTAGGTGGCCGTGAACGTTACAATTGACTATCAGTTTTTCGTCCGATTCGAAAATCTTTGACTCACAGCAGAACGGCCATAAGGTGCCCGAGGCAGCAATAGACCCATGGAGACAAGTCGGCTGGAGGACGATGTATTGAATCGGGACGCAATTTGAGTTATCCATCATCATTAGGAGGCCCTGAACGTTACAATTCACTATCAGTTTTTCGTCCGATTCGAAAATCTTTGAGTCACAGCAGAAAGGCCGTAAGGTGCCCGAGGCAGCAATAGACCCATGGAGACAAGTCGGCTGGAGAACGATGTATTTAATCGAGACGCAATTTAAGTGTTCCATCGTTTTTAGGTGGCCCTGAATATTACAATTCTCTATCAGTTTTTCGTCAGATTCGAAAATCTTTGACTCACAGCAGAACGGCCATAAGGTGCCCGAGGCAGCTATAGACCCATGCAGTCAAGTCGGCTGGAGGACGATGTATTGAATCGGGACGCAATTTGTATGGTCCATCGTCATTAGGTGGCCCTGAATGTTACAATTCACTATCAGTTTTTCGTCCGATTCGAAAATCTCTGACTCACAGCAGAACGGCCATAAGGTGCCCGAGGCAGCAATAGACCCATGGAGACAAGTCTGCTGGAGGACTATGTATTGAATTGGGACGCAATTTGAGTGTTCCATCGTCATTAGGAGGCCCTGAACGTTACAATTCACTATCAGTTTTTCGTCCGATTCGAAAATCTTTGACTCACAGCAGAACGGCCATAATGTGCCCGAGGCAGCAATAGACACATGGAAACAAGTCTGCTGGAGGACGATGTATTAAATCGGGACGCAATTTGAGTGATCCATCGTCATTACGTGGCCCTGAATGTTACAATTCACTATCAGTTTTTCGTCCGATTCGAAAATCTTTGACTCACAGCAGAACGGCCATAAGGTGCCCGAGGCAGCAATGGACCCATGAAGACAAGTCGGCTGGAGGACGATGTATTGAATCGGGACGCAATTTGAGTGATCCATCGTCATTAGGTGGCTGTGAATGTCACAATTCACTATCAGTTTTTCGTCAGATTCGAAAATCTTTGACTCACAGCAGAACGGCCATAAGGTGCCCGAGGCAGCAATAGACCCATGGAGACAAGTCGGCTGGGGACGATGTATTGAATCGGGACGCAATTTGAGTGTTCCATCGTCATTAGGAGGCCATGAATGTTACAATTCACTATCAGTTTTTCGTCCGATTCGAAAATCTTTGACTCACAGGAGAACGGCCATAAGGTGCCCGAGGCAGCAATAGAGGAGGACGATGTATTGAATCGGGACGCAATTTGAGTGTTCCATCGTCATTAGGAGGCCCTGAACGTTACAAATCTCTATCAGTTTTTCGTCAGATTCGAAAATCTTTGACTCACAGCGGAACGGCCATAAGGTGCCCAGGGCAGCAATAGACCCATGGAGACATGTCTGCTGGAGGACTATGTATTGAATCGGGACGCAATTTGAGTGTTCCATCGTCATTAGGAGGCCCTGAACGTTACAATTCACCATCAGTTTTTCGTCCGATTCGAAAATCTTTGAGTCACAGCAGAACGGCCATAAGGTGCCCGAGGCAGCAATAGACGCATGGAGACAAGTCGGCTGGAGGACGATGTATTGAATCGGGACGCAATTTGAGTGATCCATCGTCATTACGTGGCCCTGAATGTTACAATTCACTATCAGTTTCTCGTCAGATTCGAAAATCTTTGACTCACAGCAGAACGGCCATAAGGTGCCCGAGGCAGCAATAGACCCATGGAGACAAGTCTGCTGGAGGACGATGTATTGAATCGGGACGCAATTTGAGTGATTCATCGTAATTAGGTGGCCGTGAACGTTACAATTCACTATCAGTTTTTCGTCCGATTCGAAAATCTTTGACTCACAGCAGAACGGCCATAAGGTGCCCGAGGCAGCAATAGACCCATGGAGACAAGTCGGCTGGAGGACGATGTATTGAATCGGGACGCAATTTGAGTGATCCATCGTCATTAGGAGGCCCTGAACGTTACAATTCACTATCAGTTTTTCGTCAGATTCGAAAATCTTTGACTCACAGCAGAACGGCCATAAGGTGCCCGAGGCAGCTATAGACCCATGGAGTCAAGTCGGCTGGAGGACGATGTATTGAATCGGGACGCAATTTGTATGGTCCATCGTCATTAGGTGGCGCTGAATGTTACAATTCACTATCAGTTTTTCGTCCGATTCGAAAATCTCTGACTCACAGCAGAACGGCCATAAGGTGCCCGAGGCATCAATAGACCCATGGAGACAAGTCTGCTGGTGGACTATGTATTGAATTGGGACGCAATTTGAGTGTTCCATCGTCATTAGGAGGCCCTGAACGTTACAATTCACTATCAGTTTTTCGTCCGATTCGAAAATCTTTGACTCACAGCAGAACGGCCATAATGTGCCCGTGGCAGCAATAGACACATGGAAACAAGTCTGCTGGAGGACGATGTATTGAATCGGGACGCAATTTGAGTGATCCATCGTCATTACGTGGCCCTGAATGTTACAATTCACTATCAGTTTTTCGTTAGATTCGAAAATCTTCGACTCACAGCAGAACGGCCATAGGGTGCCCGAGGCAGCAATAGGCCCATGGAGACAAGTCTGCTGGAGGACGATGTATTGAATCGGGACGCAATTTGAGTGATTCATCGTCATTAGGTGGCCGTGAACGTTACAATTCACTATCAGTTTTTCGTCCGATTCGAAATTCTTTGACTCACAGCAGAACGGCCATAAGGTGCCCGAGGCAGCAATAGACCCATGGAGACAAGTCGGCTGGAGAACGATGTATGTAATCGAGACGCAATTTGAGTGTTCCATCGTCATTAGGTGGCCCTGAATGTTACAATTCACTATCAGTTTTTCGTCAGATTCGAAAATCTTTGACTCGCAGCAGAACGGCCATAAGGTGCCCGAGGCAGCAATAGACCCATGGAGTCAAGTCGGCTGGAGGACGATGTATTGAATCGGGACGCAATTTGTATGGTCCATCGTCATTAGGTGGCCCTGAATGTTACAATTCACTATCAGTTTTTCGTCCGATTCGAAAATCTCTGACTCACAGCAGAACGGCCATAAGGTGCCCGAGGCAGCAATAGACCCATGGAGACAAGTCTGCTGGAGGACTATGTATTGAATCGGGACGCAATTTGAGTGTTCCATCGTCATTAGGAGGCCCTGAACGTTACAATTCACTATCAGTTTTTCGTCCGATTCGAAAATCTTTGAGTCACAGCAGAACGGCCATAATGTGCCCGAGGCAGCAATAGACCCATGGAAACAAGTCTGCCGGAGGACGATGTATTGAATCGGGACGCAATTTGAGTGATCCATTGTCATTAGGAGGCCGTGAACGTTACAATTCACTATCAGTTTTTCGTCCGATTCGAAAATCTTTGACTCACAGCAGAACGGCCATAAGGTGCCCGAGGCAGCAATAGACCCATGGAGACAAGTCGGCTGGAGGACGATGTATTGAATCAAAACGCAATTTGAGTGTTCCATCGTCATTAGGTGGCCCTGAATGTTGCAATTCACTATCAGTTTTTCGTCAGATTCGAAAATCTTTGACTCACAGCAGAACGGCCATAAGGTGCCAGAGGCAGCAATAGACCCATGGAGTCAAGTCGGCTGGAGGACGATGTATTGAATCGGGACGCAATTTGTGTGGTCCATCGTCATTAGGTGGCCGTGAATGTCACAATTCACTATCAGTTTTTCGTCAGATTCGAAAATCTTTGCTTCACAGCAGAACGGCCATAAGGTGCCCGAGGCAGCAATAGACCCATGGAGACAAGTCTGCTGGAGGACGATGTATTGAATCGGGACGCAATTTGAGTGATCCATCGTCATTTAGTGGCCCTGAACGCTACAATTCACTATCAGTTTTTCGTCCGATTCGAAAATCTTTGACTCACAGCAGAACGGCCATAAGGTGCCCGAGGCAGCAATAGACCCATGGAGACAAGTCGGCTGGGGACGATGTATTGAATCGGAACGCAATTTGGGTGATCCATCGTCATTACGTGGCCCTGAATGTTACAATTCACTATCAGTTTTTCGTTAGATTCGAAAATCTTTGACTCACAGCAGAACGGCCATAGGGTGCCCGAGGCAGCAATAGGCCCATGGAGACAAGTCTGCTGGAGGACGATGTATTGAATCGGGACGCAATTTGAGTGATTCATCGTCATTAGGTGGCCGTGAACGTTACAATTCACTATCAGTTTTTCGTCCGATTCGAAATTTTTTGACTCACAGCAGAACGGCCATAAGGTGCCCGAGGCAGCAATAGACCCATGGAGACAAGTCGGCTGGAGGTGGATGTATTGAATCGGGTCGCAATTTGAGTGTTCCATCGTCATTAGGTGGCCCTGAATGTTACAATTCACTATCAGTTTTTCGTCAGATTCGAAAATCTTTGACTCACAGCAGAACGGCCATAAGGTGCTGAGGCAGCAATAGACCCATGGAGACAAGTCTGCTGGAGGACGATGTATTGAATCGGGACGCAATTTGAGTGATCCATCGTCATTTAGTGGCCCTGAACGCTACAATTCACTATCAGTTTTTCGTCCGATTCGAAAATCTTTGACTCACAGCAGAACGGCCATAAGGTGCCCGAGGCAGCAATAGACCCATGGAGACAAGTCGGCTGGGGACGATGTATTGAATCGGAACGCAATTTGAGTGATCCATCGTCATTACGTGGCCCTGAATGTTACAATTCACTATCAGTTTTTCGTTAGATTCGAAAATCTTTGACTCACAGCAGAACGGCCATAGGGTGCCCGAGGCAGCAATAGGCCCATGGAGACAAGTCTGCTGGAGGATGATGTATTGAATCGGGACGCAATTTGAGTGATTCATCGTCATTAGGTGGCCGTGAACGTTACAATTCACTATCAGTTTTTCGTCCGATTCGAAATTCTTTGACTCACAGGAGAACGGCCATAAGGTGCCCGAGGCAGCAATAGACCCATGGAGACAAGTCGGCTGGAGAACGATGTATTTAATCGAGACGCAATTTGAGTGTTCCATCGTCATTAGGTGGCCCTGAATGTTACAATTCACTATCAGTTTTTCGTCAGATTCGAAAATCTTTGACTCACAGCAGAACGGCCATAAGGTGCCCGAGGCAGCAATAGACCCATGGAGTCAAGTCGGCTGGAGGACGATGTATTGAATCGGGACGCAATTTGTATGGTCCATCGTCATTAGGTGGCCCTGAATGTTACAATTCACTATCAGTTTTTCGTCCGATTCGAAAATCTCTGACTCACAGCAGAACGGCCATAAGGTGCCCGAGGCAGCAATAGACCCATGGAGACAAGTCTGCTGGAGGACTATGTATTGAATCGTGACGCAATTTGAGTGTTCCATCGTCATTAGGAGGCCCTGAACGTTACAATTCGCTATCAGTTTTTCGTCCGATTCGAAAATCTTTGAGTCACAGCAGAACGGCCATAATGTGCCCGAGGCAGCAATAGACCCATGGAAACAAGTCTGCCGGAGGACGATGTATTGAATCGGGACGCAATTTGAGTGATCCATCGTCATTAGGAGGCCCTGAACGTTACAATTCACTATCAGTTTTTCGTCCGATTCGAAAATCTTTGACTCACAGCAGAACGGCCATAAGGTGCCCGAGGCAGCAATAGACCCATGGAGACAAGTCGGCTGGAGGACGATGTTTTGAATCGAGACGCAATTTGAGTGTTCCATCGTCATTAGGTGGCCCTGAATGTTGCAATTCACTATCAGTTTTTCGTCAGATTCGAAAATCTTTGACTCACAGCAGAACGGCCATAAGGTGCCCGAGGCAGCAATAGACCCATGGAGTCAAGTCGGCTGGAGGACGATGTATTGAATCGGGACGCAATTTGTGTGGTCCATCGTCATTAGGTGGCCCTGAATGTTACAATTAACTATCAGTTTTTCGTCCGATTCCAAAATCTTTGACTCACAGCAGAACGGCCATAATGTGCCCGATTCAGCAATAGACCCATGGAAACAAGTCTGCTGGAGGACGATGTATTGAGTCGGGACGCAATTTGAGTGATCCATCGTCATTACGTGGCCCTGAACGTTACAATTCACTATCAGTTTTTCGTCCGATTCGAAAATCTTTGACTCACAGCAGAACGGCCATAAGGTGCCCGAGGCAGCAATGGACCCATGAAGACAAGTCGGCTGGAGGACGATGTATTGAATCGGGACGCAATTTGAGTGATCCATCGTCATTAGGTGGCCGTGAATGTCACAATTCACTATCAGTTTTTCGTCAGATTCGAAAATCTTTGACTCACAGCAGAACGGCCATAAGGTGCCCGAGGCAGCAATAGACCCATGGAGACAAGTCTGCTGGAGGACGATGTATTGAATCGGGACGCAATTTGAGTGATCCATCGTCATTTAGTGGCCCTGAACGCTACAATTCACTATCAGTTTTTCGTCCGATTCGAAAATCTTTGACTCACAGCAGAACGGCCATAAGGTGCCCGAGGCAGCAATAGACCCATGGAGACAAGTCGGCTGGAGGACGATGTATTGAATCGGGACGCAATTGGAGTGATCCATCGTCATTACGTGGCCCTGAATGTTACAATTCACTATCAGTTTTTCGTCCGATTCGAAAATCTTTGACTCACAGCAGAACGGCCATAAGGTGCCCGAGGCAGCAGTAGACCCATGGAGTCAAGTCGGCTGGAGGACGATGTATTGAATCGGGACGCAATTTGTATGGTCCATCGTCATTAGGTGGCCCTGAATGTTACAATTCACTATCAGTTTTTCGTTAGATTCGAAAATCTCTGACTCACAGCAGAAGGGCCATAAGGTGCCCGAGGCAGCAATAGACCCATGGAGACAAGTCTGCTGGAGGACTATGTATTGAATCGGGACGCAATTTGAGTGTTCCATCGTCATTAGGAGGCCCTGAACGTTACAATTCACTATCAGTTTTTCGTCCGATTCGAGAATCTTTGAGTCACAGCAGAACGGCCATAATGTGCCCGAGGAAGCAAACAAGTCTGCTGGAGGACGATGTATTGAATCGGGACGCAATTTGAGTGATCCATCGTCATTAGGAGGCCCTGAACGTTACAATTCACTATAAGTTTTTCGTCCGATTCGAAAATCTTTGACTCACAGCAGAACGGCCATAAGGTGCCCGAGGCAGCAATAGACCCATGGAGACAAGTCTGCTGGAGGACGATGTATTGAATCGGGACGCAATTTGAGTGTTCCATCGTCATTAGGAGGCCATGAATGTTACAATTCACTATCAGTTTTTCGTCCGATTCGAAAATCTTTGACTCACAGCAGAACGGCCATAAGGTGCCCGAGGCAGCAATAGACCCATGGTGACAAGTCTGCTGGACGACGATGTATTGAATCGGGTCGCAATTTGAGTGATCCATCGTCATTAGGTGGCCCTGAACGTTACAATTCACTATCAGTTTTTCGTCCGATTCGGAAATCTTTGACTCACAGCAGAACGGCCATAAGGTGCCCGAGGCAGCAATAGAGGAGGACGATGTATTGAATCGGGACGCAATTTGAGTGTTCCATCGTCATTAGGTGGCCCTGAACGTTACAAATCTCTATCAGTTTTTCATCAGATTCGAAAATCTTTGACTCACAGCAGAACGGCCATAAGGTGCCCAGGGCAGCAGTAGACCCATGGAGACAAGTCTGCTGGAGGACTATGTATTGAATCGGGACGCAATTTGAGTGTTCCATCGTCATTAGGAGGCCCTGAACGTTACAATTCACTATCAGTTTTTCGTCCGATTCGAAAATCTTTGAGTCACAGCAGAACGGCCATAAGGTGCCTGAGGCAGCAATAGACGCATGGAGACAAGTCGGCTGGAGGACGATGTATTGAATCGGGACGCAATTTGAGTGATCCATCGTCATTAGGAGGCCCTGAACGTTACAATTCACTATCAGTTTTTCGTCCGATTCGAAAATCTTTGAGTCACAGCAGAAAGGCCATAAGGTGCCCGAGGCAGCAATAGACCCATGGAGACAAGTCGGCTGGAGAACGATGTATTTAATCGAGACGCAATTTAAGTGTTCCATCGTTTTTAGGTGGCCCTGAATATTACAATTCACTATCAGTTTTTCGTCAGATTCGAAAATCTTTGACTCACAGCAGAACGGCCATAAGGTGCCCGAGGCAGCTATAGACCCATGGAGTCAAGTCGGCTGGAGGACGATGTATTGAATCGGGACGCAATTTGTATGGTCCATCGTCATTAGGTGGCCCTGAATGTTACAATTCACTATCAGTTTTTCGTCCGATTCGAAAATCTTTGACTCACAGCAGAACGGCCATAAGGTGCCCGAGGCAGCAATAGACCCATGGAGACAAGTCTGCTGGAGGACGATGTATTGAATCGGGACGCAATTTGAGTGATCCATCGTCATTTAGTGGCCCTGAACGCTACAATTCACTATCAGTTTTTCGTCCGATTCGAAAATCTTTGACTCACAGCAGAACGGCCATAAGGTGCCCGAGGCAGCAATAGACCCATGGAGACAAGTCGGCTGGAGGACGATGTATGGAATCAGGACGCAATTTGAGTGATCCATCGTCATTACGTGGCCCTGAATGTTACAATTCACTATCAGTTTTTCGTTAGATTCCAAAATCTTTGACTCACAGCAGAACGGCCATAGGGTGCCCGAGGCAGCAATAGGCCCATGGAGACAGGTCTGCGGGAGGACGATGTATTGAATCGGGACGCAATTTGAGTGATTCATCGTCATTAGGTGGCCGTGAACGTTACAATTCACTATCAGTTTTTCGTCCGATTTGAAATTCTTTGACTCACAGCAGAACGGCCATAAGGTGCCCGAGGCAGCAATAGACCCATGGAGACAAGTCGGCTGGAGAACGATGTATTTAATCGAGACGCAATTTGAGTGTTCCATCGTCATTAGGTGGCCCTGAATGTTACAATTCACTATCAGTTTTTCGTCAGATTCGAAAATCTTTGACTCACAGCAGAACGGCCATAAGGTGCCCGAGGCAGCAATAGACCCATGGAGTCAAGTCGGCTGGAGGACGATGTATTGTATCGGGACGCAATTTGTATGGTCCATCGTCATTAGGTGGCCCTGAATGTTACAATTCACTATCAGTTTTTCGTCCGATTCGAAAATCTCTAACTCACAGCAGAACGGCCATAAGGTGCCCGAGGCAGCAATAGACCCATGTAGACAAGTCTGCTGGAGGACTATGTATTGAATTGGGAAGCAATTTGAGTGTTCCATCGTTATTAGGAGGCCCTGAACGTTACAATTCACTATCAGTTTTTCGTCCGATTCGAAAATCTTTGAGTCACAGCAGAACGACCATAATGTGCCCGAGGCAGCAATAGACCCATGGAAACAAGTCTGCTGGAGGACTATGTATTGAATCGGGACGCAATTTGAGTGATCCATCGTCATTAGGAGGCCCTGAACGTTACAATTCACTATCAGTTTTTCGTCCGATTCGAAAATCTTTGACTCACAGCAGAACGGCCATAAGGTGCCCGAGGCAGCAATAGACCCATGGAGACAAGTCGGCTGGAGGACGATGTATTGAATCGAGACGCAATTTGAGTGTTCCATCGTCATTAGGTGGCCCTTAATGTTGCAATTCACTATCAGTTTTTCGTCAGATTCGAAAATCTTTGACTCACAGCAGAACGGCCATAAGGTGCCCGAGGCAGCAATAGACCCATGGAGTCAAGTCGGCTGGAGGACGATGTATTGAATCGGGACGCAATTTGTGTGGTCCATCGTCATTAGGTGGCCCTGAATGTTACAATTAACTATCAGTTTTTCGTCCGATTCCAAAATCTTTGACTCACAGCAGAACGGCCATAAGGTGCCCGAGGCAGCAATAGACCCATGGAGAAAAGTCTGCTGGAGGACGTTGTATTGAATCGGGACTCAATTTGAGTGTTCCATCGTCATTAGGAGGCCCTGAACGTTACAATTCACTATCAGTTTTTCGTCCGATTAAAAAATCTTTGAGTCACAGCAGAACGGCCATAATGTGCCCGAGGCAGCAATAGACCCTTGGAGACAAGTCGGCTGGAAGACGATGTATTGAATCAGGACGCAATTTGAGTGATCCATCGACATTAGGTGGCCCTGAAAGTTACAATTCACTATCAGTTTTTCGTCCGATTCGGAAATCTTTGACTCACAGCAGAACGGCCATGAGGTGCTCAAGGCAGCAATAGACCCATGGAGACAAGTTGGCTGGAGGACGATGTATTGAATCGGGACGCAATTTGAGTGATCCATCGTCATTTGGTGGCCCTGAACGTTACAATTCACTATCAGTTTTTCGACCCATTCGATAATCTAGACTCACAGCAGGTGCCCGAGGCAGCAATAGACCCATGGAGTCAAGTCGGCTGGAGGACGATGTATTGAATCGGGACGCAATTTGTGTGGTCCATCGTCATTAAGTGGCCCTGAATGTTACAATTCACTATCAGTTTTTCGTCCGATTCGAAAATCTTTGACTCACAGCAGAACTGCAATAAGGTGCCCGAGGCAGCAATAGATCCATGGAGACAAGTCTGCTGGAGGACGATGTATTGATTCGGGACGCAATTTGAGTGATCCATCGTCATTAGGAGGCCCTGAACGTTAAAATTCACTATCAGTTTTTCGACCGATTCGAAAATCTTTGACTCACAGCAGAACGGCCATAAGGTGCCCGAGGCAGCAATAGACCCATGGAGACAAGTCTGCTGGAGGACGATGTATTGAATCGGGACGCAATTTGAGTGTTCCATCGTCATTAGGAGGCCATGAATGTTACAATTCACTATCAGTTTTTCGTCCGATTCGAAAATCTTTGACTCACAGCAGAACGGCCATAAGGTGCCCGAGGCAGCAATAGACCCATGGAGACAAGTTGGCTGGAGGACGATGTATTGAATCGGGACGCAATTTGAGTGATCCATCGTGATTTGGTGGCCCTGAACGTTACAATTCACTATCAGTTTTTCTTCCCATTCGATAATCTAGACTCACAGCAGGACGGCCATAAGGTGCCCGTGGCAGCAATAGACCCATGGAGTCAAGTCGGCTGGAGGACGATGTATTGAATCGGGACGCAATTTGTGTGGTCCATCGTCATTAGGTGGCCCTGAATGTTACAATTCACTATCAGTTTTTCGTCCGATTCGAAAATCTTTGACTCACAGCAGAACGGCCATAAGGTGCCCGAGGCAGCAATAGACCCATGGAGACAAGTCTGCTGGAGGACGATGTATTGAATCGGGACGCAATTTGAGTGTTCCATCGTCATTAGGAGGCCCTGAACGTTACAATTCACTATCAGTTTTTCGTCAGATTCGAAAATCTTTGACTCACAGCAGAACGGCCATAAGGTGCCCGAGGCAGCAATAGACCCATGGAGACAATTCTGCTGGAGGACGATGTATTGAATCGGGACGCAATTTGAGTGTTCCATCGTCATTAGGAGGCCCTGAACGTTACAATTCACTATCAGTTTTTCGTCCGATTCGAAAATCTTTGAGTCACAGCAGAACGGCCATAAGGTGCCCGAGGCAGCAATAGACCCATGGAGACAAGTCGGCTGGAGGACGATGTATTGAATCGGGACGCAATTTGAGTGATCCATCGTCATTACGTGGCCCTGAATGTTACGATTCACTATCAGTTTTTCGTCAAATTCGAAAAACTTTGACTCACAGCAGAACGGCCATAAGGTGCCCGAGGCAGCAATAGACCCATGGAGACAAGTCTGCTGGAGGACGATGTATTGAATCGGGACGCAATTTGAGTGATTCATCGTCATTAGGTGGCCCTGAACGTTACAATTCACTATCAGTTTTTCGTCCGATTCGAAAATCTTTGACTCACAGCAGAACGGCCATAAGGTGCCCGAGGCAGCAATAGACCCATGGAGACAAGTCTGCTGGAGGACGATGCATTGAATCGGGACGCAATTTGAGTGTTCCATCGTCATTAGGAGGCCCTGAACGTTACAATTCACTATCAGTTTTTCGTGCGATTCGAAAATCTTTGACTCACAGCAGAGCGGCCGTAAGATGCCCGAGGCAGCAATAGACCCATGGGGAAGAGTCGGCTGGAAGACGAATATTGAATCGGGACGCAATTTGAGTGATCCATCGTCATTAGGTGGCCCTGAAAGTTACAATACACTATCAGTTATTCGTCCGATTCGAAAATCTTTGACTCACAGCATAACGGCCATAAGGTGCCTGAGGCAGCAATAGACCCATGGAGACAAGTCGGCTGGAGGACAATGTATTGAATCGGGACGCAATTTGAGTGTTCCATCGTCATTAGGAGGCCCTGAACGTTACAATTCACTATTAGTCTTTCGTCCGATTCGAAAATCTTTGACTCACTGCAGAACGGCCATAATGTGCCCGAGGCAGCAATAGACAGATGGAAACAAGTCTGCTGGAGGACGATGTATTGAATCGGGACGCAATTTGAGTGATCCATCGTCATTAGGTGGCCCTGAACGTTACAATTCACTATCAGTTTTTCGTCAGATTCGAAAATCTTTGACTCACAGCAGAACGGCCATAAGGTGCCCGAGGCAGCAATAGACCCATGGAGACAAGTCTGCTGGAGGACGATGTATTGAATCGGGACGCAATTTGAGTGTTCCATCGTCATTAGGAGGCCCTGAACGTTACAAATCACTATCAGTTTTTCGTCAGATTCGAAAATCTTTGACCCACAGCAGAACGGCCATAAGGTGCCCGAGGCAGCAATAGACCCATGGAGACAAGTCGGCTGGAGGACGATGTATTTAATCGGGACGCAATTTGAGTGATCCATCGTCATTAGGTGGCCCTGAACGCTACAATTCACTATCAGTTTTTCGTCCGATTCTAAAATCTTTGACTCACAGCAGAACGGCCATAAGGTGCCCGAGGCAGCAATAGACCCATGGAGACAAGTCTGCTGGAGGACAATGTATTGAATCGGGACGCAATTTGAGTGATCCATCGTCATTACGTGGCCCTGAATGTTACAATTCACTATCAGTTTTTCGTTAGATTCGAAAATCTTTGACTCACAGCAGAACGGCCATAAGGTGCCCGAGGCAGCATTAGACCCATGGAGACAAGTCTGCTGGAGGACGATGTATTGAATCGGGACGCAATTTGAGTGATTCATCGTCATTAGGTGGCCGTGAACGTTACAATTCACTATCAGTTTTTCGTCCGATTCGAAAATCTTTGACTCACAGCAGAACGGCCATAAGGTGCCCGAGGCAGCAATAGACCCATGGAGACAAGTCGGCTGGAGGACGATGTATTGAATCGGGACGCAATTTGAGTGTTCCATCGTCATTAGGAGGCCCTGAACGTTACAATTCACTATCAGTTTTTCGTCCGATTCGAAAATATTTGACTCACAGCAGAACGGCCATAAGGTGCCCGAGGCAGCAATAGACCCATGGAGACAAGTCGGCTGGAGAACGATGTATTTAATCGAGACGCAATTTAAGTGTTCCATCGTTTTTAGGTGACCCTGAATATTACAATTCACTATCAGTTTTTCGTCAGATTCGAAAATCTTTGACTCACAGCAGATCGGCCATAAGGTGCCCGAGGCAGCAATAGACCCATGGAGTCAAGTCGGCTGGAGGACGAGGTATTGAATCGGGACACAATTTGTATGGTCCATCGTCATTAGGTGGCCCTGAATGTTACAATTCACTATCAGTTTTTCGTCCGATTCGAAAATCTCTGACTCACAGCAGAACGGCCATAAGGTGCCCGAGGCAGCAATAGACCCATGGAGACAAGTCTGCTGGAGGACTATGTATTGAATTGGGACGCAATTTGAGTGTTCCATCGTCATTAGGAGGCCCTGAACGTTACAATTCACTATCAGTTTTTCGTCCGATTCGAAAATCTTTGAGTCACAGCAGAACGGCCATAATGTGCCCGAGGCAGCAATAGACCCATGGAAACAAGTCTGCTGGAGGACGATGTATTGAATCGGGACGCAATTTGAGTGATCCATCGTCATTAGGTGGCCCTGAACGTTACAATTCACTATCAGTTTTTCGTCCGATTCGAAAATCTTTGACTCACAGCAGAACGGCCATAAGGTGCCCGAGGCAGCAATAGACCCATGGAGACAAGTCTGCTGGAGGACGATGTATTGAATCGGGACGCAATTTGAGTGTTCCATCGTCATTAGGAGGCCCTGAACGTTACAATTCACTATCAGTTTTTCGTCAGATTCGAAAATCTTTGACTCACAGCAGAACGGCCATAAGGTGCCCGAGGCAGCAATAGACCCATGGAGACAATTCTGCTGGAGGACGATGTATTGAATCGGGACGCAATTTGAGTGTTCCATCGTCATTAGGAGGCCCTGAACGTTACAATTCACTATCAGTTTTTCGTCCGATTCGAAAATCTTTGAGTCACAGCAGAACGGCCATAAGGTGCCCGAGGCAGCAATAGACCCATGGAGACAAGTCGGCTGGAGGACGATGTATTGAATCGGGACGCAATTTGAGTGATCCATCGTCATTACGTGGCCCTGAATGTTACGATTCACTATCAGTTTTTCGTCAAATTCGAAAAACTTTGACTCACAGCAGAACGGCCATAAGGTGCCCGAGGCAGCAATAGACCCATGGAGACAAGTCTGCTGGAGGACGATGTATTGAATCGGGACGCAATTTGAGTGATTCATCGTCATTAGGTGGCCCTGAACGTTACAATTCACTATCAGTTTTTCGTCCGATTCGAAAAACTTTGACTCACAGCAGAACGGCCATAAGGTGCCCGAGGCAGCAATAGACCCATGGAGACAAGTCTGCTGGAGGACGATGCATTGAATCGGGACGCAATTTGAGTGTTCCATCGTCATTAGGAGGCCCTGAACGTTACAATTCACTATCAGTTTTTCGTGCGATTCGAAAATCTTTGACTCACAGCAGAGCGGCCGTAAGATGCCCGAGGCAGCAATAGACCCATGGGGAAGAGTCGGCTGGAAGACGAATATTGAATCGGGACGCAATTTGAGTGATCCATCGTCATTAGGTGGCCCTGAAAGTTACAATACACTATCAGTTATTCGTCCGATTCGAAAATCTTTGACTCACAGCATAACGGCCATAAGGTGCCTGAGGCAGCAATAGACCCATGGAGACAAGTCGGCTGGAGGACAATGTATTGAATCGGGACGCAATTTGAGTGTTCCATCGTCATTAGGAGGCCCTGAACGTTACAATTCACTATTAGTCTTTCGTCCGATTCGAAAATCTTTGACTCACTGCAGAACGGCCATAATGTGCCCGAGGCAGCAATAGACAGATGGAAACAAGTCTGCTGGAGGACGATGTATTGAATCGGGACGCAATTTGAGTGATCCATCGTCATTAGGTGGCCCTGAACGTTACAATTCACTATCAGTTTTTCGTCAGATTCGAAAATCTTTGACTCACAGCAGAACGGCCATAAGGTGCCCGAGGCAGCAATAGACCCATGGAGACAAGTCTGCTGGAGGACGATGTATTGAATCGGGACGCAATTTGAGTGATCCATCGTCATTAGGTGGCCGTGAATGTTACAATTCACTATCAGTTTTTCGTCCGATTCGAAAATCTTTGAGTCACAGCAGAACGGCCATAATGTGCCCGAGGCAGCAATAGACCCATGGAAACAAGTCTGCTGGAGGACGATGTATTGAATCGGGACGCAATTTGAGTGATCCATCGTCATTAGGTGGCCCTGAACGTTACAATTCACTATCAGTTTTTCGTCCGAATCGAAAATCTTTGACTCACAGCAGAACGGCCATAAGGTGCCCGAGGCAGCAATGGACCCATGAAGACAAGTCGGCTGGAGGACGATGTATTGAATCGGGACGCAATTTGAGTCATCCATCGTCATTAGGTGGCCGTGAATGTTACAATTCACTATCAGTTTTTCGTCAGATTCGAAAATCTTTGACTCACAGCAGAACGGCCATAAGGTGCCCGAGGCAGCAATAGACCCATGGAGACAAGTCTGCTGGAGGACGATGTATTGAATCGGGACGCAATTTGAGTGATTCATCGTCATTAGGTGGCCGTGAACGTTACAATTCACTATCAGTTTTTCGTCCGATTCGAAAATCTTTGACTCACAGCAGAACGGCCGTAAGGTGCCCGAGGCAGCAATAGACCCATGGAGACAAGTCGGCTGGAAGACGATGTATTGAATCGGGACGCAATTTGAGTGTTCCATCGTCATTAGGAGGCCCTGAACGTTACAATTCACTATCAGTTTTTCGTCCGATTCGAAAATATTTGACTCACAGCAGAACGGCCATAAGGTGCCCGAGGCAGCAATAGACCCATGGAGACAAGTCGGCTGGAGAACGATGTATTTAATCGAGACGCAATTTAAGTGTTCCATCGTTTTTAGGTGGCCCTGAATATTACAATTCACTATCAGTTTTTCGTCAGATTCGAAAATCTTTGACTCACAGCAGATCGGCCATAAGGTGCCCGAGGCAGCAATAGACCCATGGAGTCAAGTCGGCTGGAGGACGAGGTATTGAATCGCGACGCAATTTGTATGGTCCATCGTCATTAGGTGGCCCTGAATGTTACAATTCACTATCAGTTTTTCGTCCGATTCGAAAATCTCACACTCACAGCAGAACGGCCATAAGGTGCCCGAGGCAGCAATAGACCCATGGAGACAAGTCTGCTGGAGGACTATGTATTGAATTGGGACGCAATTTGAGTGTTCCATCGTCATTAGGAGGCCCTGAACGTTACAATTCACTATCAGTTTTTCGTCCGATTCGAAAATCTTTGAGTCACAGCAGAACGGCCATAATGTGCCCGAGGCAGCAATAGACCCATGGAAACAAGTCTGCTGGAGGACGATGTATTGAATCGGGACGCAATTTGAGTGATCCATCGTCATTAGGTGGCCCTGAACGTTACAATTCACTATCAGTTTTTCGTCCGATTCGAAAATCTTTGACTCACAGCAGAACGGCCATAAGGTGCCCGAGGCAGCAATGGACCCATGAAGACAAGTCGGCTGGAGGACGATGTATTGAATCGGGACGCAATTTGAGTGATCCATCGTCATTAGGTGGCCGTGAATGTTACAATTCACTATCAGTTTTTCGTCAGATTCGAAAATCTTTGACTCACAGCAGAACGGCCGTAAGGTGCCCGAGGCAGCAATAGACCCATGGAGACAAGTCTGCTGGAGGACTATGTATTGAATTGGGACGCAATTTGAGTGTTCCATCGTCATTAGGAGGCCCTGAACGTTACAATTCACTATCAGTTTTTCGTCCGATTCGAAAATCTTTGAGTCACAGCAGAACGGCCATAATGTGCCCGAGGCAGCAATAGACCCATGGAAACAAGTCTGCTGGAGGACGATGTATTGAATCGGGACGCAATTTGAGTGATCCATCGTCATTAGGTGGCCCTGAACGTTACAATTCACTATCAGTTTTTCGTCCGAATCGAAAATCTTTGACTCACAGCAGAACGGCCATAAGGTGCCCGAGGCAGCAATGGACCCATGAAGACAAGTCGGCTGGAGGACGATGTATTGAATCGGGACGCAATTTGAGTGATCCATCGTCATTAGGTGGCCGTGAATGTTACAATTCACTATCAGTTTTTCGTCAGATTCGAAAATCTTTGACTCACAGCAGAACGGCCATAAGGTGCCCGAGGCAGCAATAGACCCATGGAGACAAGTCTGCTGGAGGACGATGTATTGAATCGGGACGCAATTTGAGTGATTCATCGTCATTAGGTGGCCGTGAACGTTACAATTCACTATCAGTTTTTCGTCCGATTCGAAAATCTTTGACTCACAGCAGAACGGCCATAAGGTGCCCGAGGCAGCAATAGACCCATGGAGACAAGTCTGCTGGAGGACGATGTATTGAATCGGGACCCAATTTGAGTGTTCCATCGTCATTAGGAGGCCCTGAACGTTACAATTCACTATCAGTTTTTCGTCCGATTCGAAAATCTTTGACTCACAGCAGAACGGCCATAAGGTGCCCGAGGCAGCAATAGACCCATGGAGACAAGTCGGCTGGAGGACGATGTATTGAATCGGGACGCAATTTGAGTGATCCATCGTCATTAGGTGGCCCTGAACGTTACAATTCACTATCAGTTTTTCGTCCGAATCGAAAATCTTTGACTCACAGCAGAACGGCCATAAGGTGCCCGAGGCAGCAATGGACCCATGAAGACAAGTCGGCTGGAGGACGATGTATTGAATCGGGACGCAATTTGAGTGATCCATCGTCATTAGGTGGCCGTGAATGTTACAATTCACTATCAGTTTTTCGTCAGATTCGAAAATCTTTGACTCACAGCAGAACGGCCGTAAGGTGCCCGAGGCAGCAATAGACCCATGGGGACAAGTCTGCTGGAGGACGATGTATTGAATCGGGACGCAATTTGAGTGATCCATCGTCATTAGGTGGCCCTGAACGCTACAATTCACTATCAGTTTTTCGTCCGATTCGAAAATCTTTGACTCACAGCGGAACGGCCATAAGGTGCCCGAGGCAGCAATAGACCCATGGAGACAAGTCGGCTGGAGGACGATGTATTGAATCGGGACGCAATTTGAGTGATCCATCGTCATTACGTGGCCCGGAATGTTACAATTCACTATCAGTTTTTCGTTAGATTCGAAAATTTTTGACTCACAGCAGAACGGCCATAAGGTGCCCGAGGCAGCAATAGACCCATGGAGACAAGTCTGCTGGAAGACGATGTATTGAATCGGGACGCAATTTGAGTGATTCATCGTCATTAGGTGGCCGTGAACGTTACAATTCACTATCAGTTTTTCGTCCGATTCGAAAATCTTTGACTCACAGCAGAACGGCCATAAGGTGCCCGAGGCAGCAATAGACCCATGGAGACAAGTCGGCTGGAGGACGATGTATTGAATCGGGACGCAATTTGAGTGTTCCATCGTCATTAGGAAGCCCTGAGCGTTACAATTCACTATCAGTTTTTCGTCCGATTCGAAAATCTTTGACTCACAGCAGAACGGCCATAAGGTGCCCGAGGCAGCAATAGTCCCATGGAGACAAGTCGGCTGGAGAACGATGTATTTAATCGAGACGCAATTTGAGTGTTCCAACGTCATTAGGTGGCCCTGAATGTTACAATTCACTATCAGTTTTTCGTCAGATTCGAAAATCTTTGACTCACAGCAGAACGGCCATAAGGTGCCCGAGGCAGCAATAGACCCATGGAGTCAAGTCGGCTGTAGGACGATGTATTGAATCGGGACGCAATTTGTATGGTCCATCGTCATTAGGTGGCCCTGAATGTTACAATTCACTATCAGTTTTTCGTCCGATTCGAAAATCTCTGACTCACAGCAGAACGGCCATAAGGTGCCCGAGGCAGCAATAGACCCATGGAGACAAGTCTGCTGGAGGACTATGTATTGAATCGGGACGCAATTTGAGTGTTCCATCGTCATTAGGAGGCCCTGAACGTTACAATTCACTATCAGTTTTTCGTCCGATTCGAAAATCTTTGACTCACAGCAGAACGGCCATAAGGTGCCCGATGCAGCAATAGACCCATGGAGTCAAGTCGGCTGGAGGACGAGGTATTGAATCGGGACACAATTTGTATGGTCCATCGTCATTAGGTGGCCCTGAATGTTACAATTCACTATCAGTTTTTCGTCCGATTCGAAAATCTCTGACTCACAGCAGAACGGCCATAAGGTGCCCGAGGCAGCAATAGACCCATGGAGACAAGTCTGCTGGAGGACGATGTATTGAATCGGGACGCAATTTGAGTGTTCCATCGTCATTAGGAGGCCCTGAACGTTACAATTCACTATCAGTTTTTCGTCAGATTCGAAAATCTTTGACTCACAGCAGAACGGCCATAAGGTGCCCGAGGTAGCAATAGACCCATGGAGACAATTCTGCTGGAGGACGATGTATTGAATCGGGACGCAATTTGAGTGTTCCATCGTCATTAGGAGGCCCTGAACGTTACAATTCACTATCAGTTTTTCGTCCGATTCGAAAATCTTTGAGTCACAGCAGAACGGCCATAAGGTGCCCGAGGCAGCAATAGACCCATAGAGACAAGTCGGCTGGAGGACGATGTATTGAATCGGGACGCAATTTGAGTGATCCATCGTCATTACGTGGCCCTGAATGTTACGATTCACTATCAGTTTTTCGTCAAATTCGAAAAACTTTGACTCACAGCAGAACGGCCATAAGGTGCCCGAGGCAGCAATAGACCCATGGAGACAAGTCTGCTGGAGGACGATGTATTGAATCGGGACGCAATTTGAGTGATTCATCGTCATTAGGTGGCCCTGAACGTTACAATTCACTATCAGTTTTTCGTCCGATTCGAAAATCTTTGACTCACAGCAGAACGGCCATAAGGTGCCCGAGGCAGCAATAGACCCATGGAGACAAGTCTGCTGGAGGACGATGCATTGAATCGGGACGCAATTTGAGTGATCCATCGTCATTAGGAGGCCCTGAACGTTACAATTCACTATCAGTTTTTCGTGCGATTCGAAAATCTTTGACTCACAGCAGAGCGGCCGTAAGATGCCCGAGGCAGCAATAGACCCATGGGGAAGAGTCGGCTGGAAGACGAATATTGAATCGGGACGCAATTTGAGTGATCCATCGTCATTAGGTGGCCCTGAAAGTTACAATACACTATCAGTTATTCGTCCGATTCGAAAATCTTTGACTCACAGCATAACGGCCATAAGGTGCCTGAGGCAGCAATAGACCCATGGAGACAAGTCGGCTGGTGGACAATGTATTGAATCGGGACGCAATTTGAGTGTTCCATCGTCATTAGGAGGCCCTGAACGTTACAATTCACTATTAGTCTTTCGTCCGATTCGAAAATCTTTGACTCACTGCAGAACGGCCATAATGTGCCCGAGGCAGCAATAGACAGATGGAAACAAGTCTGCTGGAGGACGATGTATTGAATCGGGACGCAATTTGAGTGATCCATCGTCATTAGGTGGCCCTGAACGTTACAATTCACTATCAGTTTTTCGTCAGATTCGAAAATCTTTGACTCACAGCAGAACGGCCATAAGGTGCCCGAGGCAGCAATAGACCCATGGAGACAAGTCTGGTGGAGGACGATGTATTGAATCGGGACGCAATTTGAGTGTTCCATCGTCATTAGGAGGCCCTGAACGTTACAAATCACTATCAGTTTTTCGTCAGATTCGAAAATCTTTGACCCACAGCAGAACGGCCATAAGGTGCCCGAGGCAGCAATAGACCCATGGAGACAAGTCGGCTGGAGGACGATGTATTTAATCGGGACGCAATTTGAGTGATCCATCGTCATTAGGTGGCCCTGAACGCTACAATTCACTATCAGTTTTTCGTCCGATTCTAAAATCTTTGACTCACAGCAGAACGGCCATAAGGTGCCCGAGGCAGCAATAGACCCATGGAGACAAGTCTGCTGGAGGACAATGTATTGAATCGGGACGCAATTTGAGTGATCCATCGTCATTACGTGGCCCTGAATGTTACAATTCACTATCAGTTTTTCGTTAGATTCGAAAATCTTTGACTCACAGCAGAACGGCCATAAGGTGCCCGAGGCAGCATTAGACCCATGGAGACAAGTCTGCTGGAGGACGATGTATTGAATCGGGACGCAATTTGAGTGATTCATCGTCATTAGGTGGCCGTGAACGTTACAATTCACTATCAGTTTTTCGTCCGATTCGAAAATCTTTGACTCACAGCAGAACGGCCATAAGGTGCCCGAGGCAGCAATAGACCCATGGAGACAAGTCGGCTGGAGGACGATGTATTGAATCGGGACGCAATTTGAGTGTTCCATCGTCATTAGGAGGCCCTGAACGTTACAATTCACTATCAGTTTTTCGTCCGATTCGAAAATATTTGACTCACAGCAGAACGGCCATAAGGTGCCCGAGGCAGCAATAGACCCATGGAGACAAGTCGGCTGGAGAACGATGTATTTAATCGAGACGCAATTTAAGTGTTCCATCGTTTTTAGGTGACCCTGAATATTACAATTCACTATCAGTTTTTCGTCAGATTCGAAAATCTTTGACTCACAGCAGATCGGCCATAAGGTGCCCGAGGCAGCAATAGACCCATGGAGTCAAGTCGGCTGGAGGACGAGGTATTGAATCGGGACACAATTTGTATGGTCCATCGTCATTAGGTGGCCCTGAATGTTACAATTCACTATCAGTTTTTCGTCCGATTCGAAAATCTCTGACTCACAGCAGAACGGCCATAAGGTGCCCGAGGCAGCAATAGACCCATGGAGACAAGTCTGCTGGAGGACTATGTATTGAATTGGGACGCAATTTGAGTGTTCCATCGTCATTAGGAGGCCCTGAACGTTACAATTCACTATCAGTTTTTCGTCCGATTCGAAAATCTTTGAGTCACAGCAGAACGGCCATAATGTGCCCGAGGCAGCAATAGACCCATGGAAACAAGTCTGCTGGAGGACGATGTATTGAATCGGGACGCAATTTGAGTGATCCATCGTCATTAGGTGGCCCTGAACGTTACAATTCACTATCAGTTTTTCGTCCGATTCGAAAATCTTTGACTCACAGCAGAACGGCCATAAGGTGCCCGAGGCAGCAATGGACCCATGAAGACAAGTCGGCTGGAGGACGATGTATTGAATCGGGACGCAATTTGAGTGATCCATCGTCATTAGGTGGCCGTGAATGTTACAATTCACTATCAGTTTTTCGTCCGATTCGAAAATCTTTGAGTCACAGCAGAACGGCCATAATGTGCCCGAGGCAGCAATAGACCCATGGAAACAAGTCTGCTGGAGGACGATGTATTGAATCGGGACGCAATTTGAGTGATCCATCGTCATTAGGTGGCCCTGAACGTTACAATTCACTATCAGTTTTTCGTCCGAATCGAAAATCTTTGACTCACAGCAGAACGGCCATAAGGTGCCCGAGGCAGCAATGGACCCATGAAGACAAGTCGGCTGGAGGACGATGTATTGAATCGGGACGCAATTTGAGTCATCCATCGTCATTAGGTGGCCGTGAATGTTACAATTCACTATCAGTTTTTCGTCAGATTCGAAAATCTTTGACTCACAGCAGAACGGCCATAAGGTGCCCGAGGCAGCAATAGACCCATGGAGACAAGTCTGCTGGAGGACGATGTATTGAATCGGGACGCAATTTGAGTGATTCATCGTCATTAGGTGGCCGTGAACGTTACAATTCACTATCAGTTTTTCGTCCGATTCGAAAATCTTTGACTCACAGCAGAACGGCCATAAGGTGCCCGAGGCAGCAATAGACCCATGGAGACAAGTCGGCTGGAAGACGATGTATTGAATCGGGACGCAATTTGAGTGTTCCATCGTCATTAGGAGGCCCTGAACGTTACAATTCACTATCAGTTTTTCGTCCGATTCGAAAATATTTGACTCACAGCAAAACGGCCATAAGGTGCCCGAGGCAGCAATAGACCCATGGAGACAAGTCGGCTGGAGAACGATGTATTTAATCGAGACGCAATTTAAGTGTTCCATCGTTTTTAGGTGGCCCTGAATATTACAATTCACTATCAGTTTTTCGTCAGATTCGAAAATCTTTGACTCACAGCAGATCGGCCATAAGGTGCCCGAGGCAGCAATAGACCCATGGAGTCAAGTCGGCTGGAGGACGAGGTATTGAATCGGGACGCAATTTGTATGGTCCATCGTCATTAGGTGGCCCTGAATGTTACAATTCACTATCAGTTTTTCGTCCGATTCGAAAATCTCACACTCACAGCAGAACGGCCATAAGGTGCCCGAGGCAGCAATAGACCCATGGAGACAAGTCTGCTGGAGGACTATGTATTGAATTGGGACGCAATTTGAGTGTTCCATCGTCATTAGGAGGCCCTGAACGTTACAATTCACTATCAGTTTTTCGTCCGACTCGAAAATCTTTGAGTCACAGCAGAACGGCCATAATGTACCCGAGGCAGCAATAGACCCATGGAAACAAGTCTGCTGGAGGACGATGTATTGAATCGGGACGCAATTTGAGTGATCCATCGTCATTAGGTGGCCCTGAACGTTACAATTCACTATCAGTTTTTCGTCCGATTCGAAAATCTTTGACTCACAGCAGAACGGCCATAAGGTGCCCGAGGCAGCAATGGACCCATGAAGACAAGTCGGCTGGAGGACGATGTATTGAATCGGGACGCAATTTGAGTGATCCATCGTCATTAGGTGGCCGTGAATGTTACAATTCACTATCAGTTTTTCGTCAGATTCGAAAATCTTTGACTCACAGCAGAACGGCCGTAAGGTGCCCGAGGCAGCAATAGACCCATGGAGACAAGTCTGCTGGAGGACTATGTATTGAATTGGGACGCAATTTGAGTGTTCCATCGTCATTAGGAGGCCCTGAACGTTACAATTCACTATCAGTTTTTCGTCCGATTCGAAAATCTTTGAGTCACAGCAGAACGGCCATAATGTGCCCGAGGCAGCAATAGACCCATGGAAACAAGTCTGCTGGAGGACGATGTATTGAATCGGGACGCAATTTGAGTGATCCATCGTCATTAGGTGGCCCTGAACGTTACAATTCACTATCAGTTTTTCGTCCGAATCGAAAATCTTTGACTCACAGCAGAACGGCCATAAGGTGCCCGAGGCAGCAATGGACCCATGAAGACAAGTCGGCTGGAGGACGATGTATTGAATCGGGACGCAATTTGAGTGATCCATCGTCATTAGGTGGCCGTGAATGTTACAATTCACTATCAGTTTTTCGTCAGATTCGAAAATCTTTGACTCACAGCAGAACGGCCATAAGGTGCCCGAGGCAGCAATAGACCCATGGAGACAAGTCTGCTGGAGGACGATGTATTGAATCGGGACGCAATTTGAGTGATTCATCGTCATTAGGTGGCCGTGAACGTTACAATTCACTATCAGTTTTTCGTCCGATTCGAAAATCTTTGACTCACAGCAGAACGGCCATAAGGTGCCCGAGGCAGCAATAGACCCATGGAGACAAGTCGGCTGGAGGACGATGTATTGAATCGGGACCCAATTTGAGTGTTCCATCGTCATTAGGAGGCCCTGAACGTTACAATTCACTATCAGTTTTTCGTCGGATTCGAAAATCTTTGACTCACAGCAGAACGGCCATAAGGTGCCCGAGGCAGCAATAGACCCATGGAGACAAGTCGGCTGGAGGACGATGTATTGAATCGGGACGCAATTTGAGTGATCCATCGTCATTAGGTGGCCCTGAACGTTACAATTCACTATCAGTTTTTCGTCCGAATCGAAAATCTTTGACTCACAGCAGAACGGCCATAAGGTGCCCGAGGCAGCAATGGACCCATGAAGACAAGTCGGCTGGAGGACGATGTATTGAATCGGGACGCAATTTGAGTGATCCATCGTCATTAGGTGGCCGTGAATGTTACAATTCACTATCAGTTTTTCGTCAGATTCGAAAATCTTTGACTCACAGCAGAACGGCCATAAGGTGCCCGAGGCAGCAATAGACCCATGGGGACAAGTCTGCTGGAGGACGATGTATTGAATCGGGACGCAATTTGAGTGATCCATCGTCATTAGGTGGCCCTGAACGCTACAATTCACTATCAGTTTTTCGTCCGATTCGAAAATCTTTGACTCACAGCGGAACGGCCATAAGGTGCCCGAGGCAGCAATAGACCCATGGAGACAAGTCGGCTGGAGGACGATGTATTGAATCGGGACGCAATTTGAGTGATCCATCGTCATTACGTGGCCCGGAATGTTACAATTCACTATCAGTTTTTCGTTAGATTCGAAAATTTTTGACTCACAGCAGAACGGCCATAAGGTGCCCGAGGCAGCAATAGACCCATGGAGACAAGTCTGCTGGAAGACGATGTATTGAATCGGGACGCAATTTGAGTGATTCATCGTCATTAGGTGGCCGTGAACGTTACAATTCACTATCAGTTTTTCGTCCGATTCGAAAATCTTTGACTCACAGCAGAACGGCCATAAGGTGCCCGAGGCAGCAATAGACCCATGGAGACAAGTCGGCTGGAGGACGATGTATTGAATCGGGACGCAATTTGAGTGATCCATCGTCATTAGGAAGCCCTGAACGTTACAATTCACTATCAGTTTTTCGTCCGATTCGAAAATCTTTGACTCACAGCAGAACGGCCATAAGGTGCCCGAGGCAGCAATAGTCCCATGGAGACAAGTCGGCTGGAGAACGATGTATTTAATCGAGACGCAATTTGAGTGTTCCAACGTCATTAGGTGGCCCTGAATGTTACAATTCACTATCAGTTTTTCGTCAGATTCGAAAATCTTTGACTCACTGCAGAACGGCCATAAGGTGCCCGAGGCAGCAATAGACCCATGGAGTCAAGTCGGCTGTAGGACGATGTATTGAATCGGGACGCAATTTGTATGGTCCATCGTCATTAGGTGGCCCTGAATGTTACAATTCACTATCAGTTTTTCATCCGATTCGAAAATCTCTGACTCACAGCAGAACGGCCATAAGGTGCCCGAGGCAGCAATAGACCCATGGAGACAAGTCTGCTGGAGGACTATGTATTGAATCGGGACGCAATTTGAGTGTTCCATCGTCATTAGGAGGCCCTGAACGTTACAATTCACTATCAGTTTTTCGTCCGATTCGAAAATCTTTGACTCACAGCAGAACGGCCATAAGGTGCCCGATGCAGCAATAGACCCATGGAGACTAGTCGGCTGGAGGACGATGTATTGAATCGGGTCGCAATTTGAGTGATCCATCGTCATTACGTGGCCCTGAATGTTACAATTCACTATCAGTTTTTCGTCAGATTCGAAAATCTTTGACTCACAGCAGAGCGGCAATAAGGTGCCCGAGACAGCATTAGACCCATGGAGACAAGTCTGCTGGAGGACGATGTATTGAATCGGGACGCAATTTGAGTGATCCATCGTCATTAGGAGGCCCTGAACGTTACAATTCACAATCAGTTTTTCGTCCGATTCGAAAATCTTTGACTCACAGCAGAACGGCAATAAGGTGCCCGAGGCAGCAATAGACCCATGGAGACAATTCGGCTGGAAGACGATGTATTGAATCGGGACGCAATTTGAGTGTTCCATCGCCATTAGGTGGCCCTGAAAGTTACAATTCACTATCAGTTTTTCGTCCGATTCGCAAATCTTTGACTCACAGCAGAACGGCCATAAGGTGCCCGAGGCAGCAATAGACCCATGGAGACAAGTCTGCTGGAGGACGATGTATTGAATCGGGATGCAATTTGAGTGATTCATCGTCATTAGGTGGCCGTGAACGTTACAATTCACTATCAGTTTTTCGTCCGATTCGAAAATCTTTGACTCACAGCAGAACGGCCATAAGGTGCCCGAGGCAGCAATAGACCCATGGAGACAAGTCGGCTGGAGGAGGATGTATTGAATCGGGACGCAATTTGAGTGATCCATCGTCATTAGGTGGCCCTGAACGTTACAATTCACTATCAGTTTTTCGTCCCATTCGATAATCTAGACTCACAGCATAACGGCCATAAGGTGCCCGAGGCAGCAATAGACCCATGGAGACAAGTCGGCTGGAGGACGATGTATTGAATCGGGACGCAATTTGAGTGTTCCATCGTCATTAGGTGGCCCTGAATGTTACAATTAACTATCAGTTTTTCGTCAGATTCGAAAATCTTTGACTCACAGCAGAACGGCCATTGGGTGCCCGAGGCAGCAATAGACCCATGGAGACAAGTCTGCTGGAGGACGATGTATTGAATCGGGACGCAATTTGAGTGATCCATCGTCATTAGGTGGCCCTGAACGTTACAATTCACTATCAGTTTTTCGTCCGATTCGGAAATATTTGACTCACAGCAGAACGGCCATAAGGTGCCCGAGGCAGCAATAGACCCATGGAGACAAGTCTGCTGGAGGACGATGTATTGAATCGGGACGCAATTTGAGTGTTCCATCGTCATTAGGAGGCCCTGAAAGTTACAATTCACTATCAGTTTTTCGTCCGATTCGAAAATCTTTGACTCACAGCAGAACGGACATAAGATGCCCGAGACAGCAATAGACCCATGGAGACAAGTCGGCTGGAGGACGATGTATTGAATCGAGACGCAATTTGAGTGTTCCATCGTCATTAGGTGGCCCTGAATGTTACAATTCACTATCAGTTTTTCGTCAGATTCGAAAATCTTTGACTCACAGCAGAACGGCCATTGGGTGCCCGAGGCAGCAATAGACCCATGGAGACAAGTTTGCTGGAGGACGATGTATTGAATCGGGACGCACTTTGAGTGATCCATCGTCATTAGGTGGCCCTGAACGTTACAATTCAATATCAGTTTTTCGTCCGATTCGGAAATCTTTGACTCACAGCAGATCGGCCATAAGGTGCCCGAGGCAGCAATAGACCCATGGAGACAAGTCTGCTGGAGGACGATGTATTGAATCGGGACTCAATTTGAGTGTTCCATCGTCATTAGGAGGCCCTGAACGTTACAATTCACTATCAGTTTTTCGTCCGATTCGAAAATCTTTGACTCACAGCAGAACGGCCATAAGGTGCCCGAGGCAGCAATAGACCCATGGAGACAAGTCTGCTGGAGGACGATGTATTGAATTGGGACGCAATTTGAGTGATTCATCCTCGATAGGTGGCCGTGAACGTTACAATTCACTATCAGTTTTTCGTCCGATTCGAAAATCTTTGACTCACAGCAGAACGGCCATAAGGTGCCCGAGGCAGCAATAGACCCATGGAGACAAGTCGGCTGGAGGACGATGTATTGAATCGGGACGCAATTTGAGTGTTCCATCGTCATTAGGAGGCCCTGAACGTTACAATTCACTATCAGTTTTTCGTCCGATTCGAAAATCTTTGACTCACAGCAAAACGGCCATAAGGTGCCCGAGGCAGCAATAGACCCATGGAGACAAGTCGGCTGGAGGACGATGTATTTAATCGAGACGCAATTTGTATGGTCCATCGTCATTAGGTGGCCCTGAATGTTACAAATCACTATCAGTTTTTCGATCGATTCGAAAATCTCTGACTCACAGCAGAACGGCCATAAGGTGCCCGAGGCAGCAATAGACCCATGGAGACAAGTCTGCTGGAGGACTATGTATTGAATCAGGACGCAATTTGAGTGTTCCATCGTCATTAGGAGGCCCTGAACGTTACAATTCACTATCAGTTTTTCGTCCGATTCGAAAATCTTTGACTCACAGCAGAACGGCCATAAGGTGCCCGAGGCAGCAATAGACCCATGGAGACAAGTCTGCTGGAGGACGATGTATTGAATCGGGACGCAATTTGAGTGATCCATCGTCATTAGGAGGCCCTGAACGTTACAATTCACTATCAGTTTATCGTCCGATTCGAAAATCTTTGACTCACAGCAGAACGGCCATTGGGTGCCCGAGTCAGCAATAGACCCATGGAGACAAGTCTGCTGGAGGACGATGTATTGAATCGGGACGCAATTTGAATGATCCATCGTCATTAGGTGAACCTGAACGTTACAAATCACTATCAGATTTTCGTCCGATTCGGAAATCTTTGACTCACAGCAGAACGGCCATAAGGTGCCCGAGGCAGCAATAGACCCATGGAGACAAGTCTGCTGGAGGACGATGTATTGAATCGGGACGCAATTTGAGTGATCCATCGTCATTAGGTGGCCCTGAACGTTACAATTCACTATCAGTTTTTCGTCAGATTCGAAAATCTTTGAGTCACAGCAGAAAGGCCATTGGGTGCCCGAGTCAGCAATAGACCCATGGAGACAAGTCTGCTGGAGGACGATGTATTGAATCGGGACGCAATTTGAGTGATCCATCGTCATTAGGTGGCCCTGAAAGTTACAATTCACTATCAGTTTTTCGTCCGATTCGGAAATCTTTGACTCACAGCAGAACGGCCATAAAATGCCCGAGGCAGCAATAGACCCATGGAGACATGCCGGCTGGAGGACGATGTATTGAATCGGGACTCAATTTGAGTGATCCATCGTCATTAGGTGGCCCTGAACGTTACAATTCACTATCAGTTTTTCGTCAGATTCGAAAATCTTTGACTCACAGCAGAACGGCCATTGGGTGCCCGAGGCAGCAATAGACCCATGGAGACAAGTCTGCTGGAGGACGATGTATTGAATCGGGACGCAATTTGAGTGATCCATCGTCATTAGGTGGCCCTGAACGTTACAATTCACTATCGGTTTTTCGTCAGATTCGAAAATCTTTGACTCACAGCAGAACGGCCATTCGGTGCCCGAGTCAGCAATAGACCCATGGAGACAAGTCTGCTGGAGGACGATGTATTGAATCGGGACGCAATTTGAGTGATCCATCGTCATTAGGTGGCCCAGAACGTTACAATTCACTATCAGTTTTTCATCCGATTCGGAAATCTTTGACTCACAGCAGAACGGCCATAAAGTGCCCGAAACAGCAATAGACCCATGGAGACAAGTCTGCTGGAGGACGATGTATTGAATCGGGACGCAATTTGAGTGTTCCATCGTCATTAGGAGGCCCTGAACGTTACAATTCACTATCAGCTTTTCGTCCGATTCGAAAATCTTTGACTCACAGCAGAACGGCCATAAGGTGCCCGAGGCTGCAATAGACCCATGGAGACAAGTCTGCTGGAGGACGATGTATTGAATCGGGACGCAATTTGAGTGTTCCATCGTCATTAGGAGGCCCTGAACGTTACAATTCACTATCAGTTTTTCGTCCGATTCGAAAATCTTTGACTCACAGCAGAACGGCCATAAGGTGCCCGAGGCAGCAATAGACCCATGGAGACAAGTCGGCTGGAGGACGATGTATTGAATCGGGACGCAATTTGAGTGATCCATCGTCATTACGTGGCCCTGAATGTTACAATTCACTATCAGTTTTTCGTCAGATTCGAAAATCTTTGACTCACAGCAGAACGGCCATAAGGTGCCCGAGGCAGCAATAGACCCATGGAGACAAGTCTGCTGGAGGACGATGTAATGAATCGGGACGCAATTTGAGTGATCCATCGTCATTAGGAGGCCCGTAACGTTACAATTCACTATCAGTTTTTCGTCCGATTCGAAATTCTTTGACTCACAGCAGAACGGCCATAAGGTGCCCGAGGCAGCAATAGACCCATGGAGACGAGTCTGCTGGAGGACGATGTATTGAATCGGGACGCAATTTGAGTGTTCCATCGTCATTAGGAGGCCCTGAACGTTACAATTCATTATCAGTTTTTCGTCCGATTCGAAAATCTTTGACTCACAGCAGAACGGCCGTAATGTGCCCGAGGCAGCAATAGACCCATGGAGACAAGTGGGCTGGAAGACGATGTATTGAATCGGGACGCAATTTGAGTGATCCATCGTCATTAGGTGGCCCTGAATGTTACAATTCACTATCAGTTTTTCGTCCGATTCGGAAATCTTTGACTCACAGCAGAACGGCCATAAGGTGCCCGAGGCAGCAATAGACCCATGGAGACAAGTCTGCTGGAGGACGATGTATTGAATCGGGACGCAATTTGAGTGATCCATCGTCATTAGGTGGCCCTGAACGTTACAATTCACTGTCAGTTTTTCGTCCCATTCGATAATCTAGACTCACAGCATAACGGCCATAAGGTGCCCGAGGCAGCAATAGACCCATGGAGACAAGTCGGCTGGAGGACGATGTATTGAATCGGGACGCAGTTTGAGTGTTCCATCGTCATTAGATGGCCCAAAATGTTACAATTAACTATCAGTTTTTCGTCCGATTCGAAACTCTTTGACTCACAGCAGAACGGCCATAAGGTGCCCGAGGCAGCAATAGACCCATGGAGACAATTCGGCTGGAGGACGATGTATTGAATCGAGACGCAATTTGAGTGTTCCATCGTTATTAGGTGGCCCTGAATGTTACAATTCACTATCAGTTTTTCGTCAAATTCGAAAATCTTTGACTCACAGCAGAACGGCCGTAAGGTGCCCGTTGCAGCAATAGACCCATTGAGACAAGTCTGCTGGAGGACGATGTATTGAATCGGGACGCAATTTGAGTGATCCATCGTCATTAGGTGGCCATGAACGTTACAATTCACTATCAGTTTTTCGTCCGATTCGAAAATCTTTGACTCACAGCAGAACGGCCATAAGGTGCCCGAGGCAGCAATAGACCCATGGAGACAAGTCTGCTGGAGGACGATGTATTGAATCGGGACGCAATTTGAGTGATCCATCGTCATTAGGTGGCCCTGAACGTTACAATTCACTATCAGTTTTTCGTCCGATTCGGAAATCTTTGACTCACAGCAGAACGGCCATTAGGTGCCCGAAACAGCAATAGACCCATGGAGACAAGTCTGCTGGAGGACGATGTATTGAATCGGGACGCAATTTGAGTGTTCCATCGTCATTAGGAGGCCCTGAACGTTACAATTCACTATCAGTTTTTCGTCCGATTCGAAAATCTTTGAATCACAGCAGAACGGCCATAAGGTGCCCGAGGCTGCAATAGACCCATGGAGACAAGTCTGCTGGAGGACGATGTATTGAATCGGGACGCAATTTGAGTGTTCCATCGTCATTAGGAGGCCCTGAACGTTACAATTCACTATCAGTTTTTCGTCCGATTCGAAAATCTTTGACTCACAGCAGAACGGCCATAAGGTGCCCGAGGCAGCAATAGACCCATGGAGACAAGTCGGCTGGAGGACGATATATTGAATCGGGACGCAATTTGAGTGATCCATCGTCATTACGTGGCCCTGAATGTTACAATTCACTATCAGTTTTTCGTCAGATTCGAAAATCTTTGACTCACAGCAGAACGGCCATAAGGTGCCCGAGGCAGCAATAGACCCATGGAGACAAGTCTGCTGGAGGACGATGTATTGAATCGGGACGCAATTTGAGTGATCCATCGTCATTAGGAGGCCCTGAACGTTACAATTCACTATCAGTTTTTCGTCCGATTCGAAAATCTTTGACTCACAGCAGAACGGCCATAAGGTGCCCGAGGCAGCAATAGACCCATGGAGACATGTCTGCTGGAGGACGATGTATTGAATCGGGACGCAATTTGAGTGTTCCATCGTCATTAGGAGGCCCTGAACGTTACAATTCATTATCAGTTTTTCGTCCGATTCGAAAATCTTTGACTCACAGCAGAACGGCCATAAGGTGCCCGAGGCAGCAATAGACCCATGGAGACAAGTGGGCTGGAAGACGATGTATTGAATCGGGACGCAATTTGAGTGATCCATCGTCATTAGGTGGCCCTGAATGTTACAATTCACTATCAGTTTTTCGTCCGATTCGGAAAACTTTGACTCACAGCAGAACGGCCATAAGGTGCCCGAGGCAGCAATAGACCCATGGAGACAAGTCTGCTGGAGGACGATGTATTGAATCGGGACGCAATTTGAGTGATCCATCGTCATTAGGTGGCCCTGAACGTTACAATTCACTGTCAGTTTTACGTCCCATTCGATAATCTAGACTCACAGCATAAAGGCCATAAGGTGCCCGAGGCAGCAATAGACCCATGGAGACAAGTCGGCTGGAGGACGATGTATTGAATCGGGACGCAGTTTGAGTGTTCCATCGTCATTAGATGGCCCAAAATGTTACAATTAACTATCAGTTTTTCGTCAGATTCGAAAATCTTTGACTCACAGCAGAACGGCCATTGGGTGCCCGAGGCAGCAATAGACCCATGGAGACAAGTCTGCTGGAGGACGATGTATTGAATCGGGACGCAATTTGAGTGTTCCATCGTCATTAGGTGGCCCTGAACGTTACAATTCACTATCAGTTTTTCGTCCGATTCGAAAATCTTTGACTCACTGCAGAACGGCCATAAGGTGCCCGAGGCAGCAATAGACCCATGGAGACAAGTCTGCTGGAGGACGATGTATTGAATCGGGACGCAATTTGAGTGATCCATCGTCAATAGGTGGCCCTGAACGTTACAATTCACTATCAGTTTTTCGTCCGACTCGAAAATCTTTGACTCACTGCAGAACGGCCATAAGGTGCCCGTGGCAGCAATAGACCCATGGAGACAAGTCGGCTGGAGGACGATGTATTGAATCGGGACGCAAATTGAGTGTTCCATCGTCATTAAGAGGCCCTGAACGTTACAATTCACTATCAGTTTTTCGTCCGATTCGAAACTCTTTGACTCACAGCAGAACGGCCATAAGGTGCCCGAGGCAGCAATAGACCCATGGAGACAATTCGGCTGGAGGACGATGTATTGAATCGAGACGCAATTTGAGTGTTCCATCGTTATTAGGTGGCCCTGAATGTTACAATTCACTATCAGTTTTTCGTCAAATTCGAAAATCTTTGACTCACAGCAGAACGGCCGTAAGGTGCCCGAGGCAGCAATAGACCCATTGAGACAAGTCTGCTGGAGGACGATGTATTGAATCGGGACGCAATTTGAGTGATCCATCGTCATTAGGTGGCCATGAACGTTACAATTCACTATCAGTTTTTCGTCCGATTCGAAAATCTTTGACTCACAGCAGAACGGCCATAAGGTGCCCGAGGCAGCAATAGACCCATGGAGACAAGTCTGCTGGAGGACGATGTATTGAATCGGGACGCAATTTGAATGATCCATCGTCATTAGGTGGCCCTGAATGTTACAATTCACTATCAGTTTTTCGTCCGACTCGAAAATCTTTGACTCACTGCAGAACGGCCATAAGGTGCCCGTGGCAGCAATAGACCCATGGGGACAAGTCTGCTGGAGGAGGATGTATTGAATCGGGACGCAATTTGAGTGATCCATCGTCATTAGGTGGCCTTGAACGTTACAATTCACTATCAGTTTTTCGTCCGATTCGAAAATCTTTGACTCACAGCAGAACGGCCATAAGGTGCCCGAGGCAGCAATAGACCCATGGAGACAAGTCGGCTGGAAGACGATGTATTGAATCGGGACGCAATTTGAGGGATCCATCGTCATTAGGTGGCCCTGAAAGTTATAATTCACTATCAGTTTTTCGTCCGATTCGGAAATCTTTGACTCACAGCAGAACGGCCATAAGGTGCTGGAGGCAGCAATAGACCCATGGAGACAAGTCTGCTGGAGGACGATGTATTGAATCGGGACGCAATTTGAGTGATCCATCGTCATTAGGTGGCCCTGAACGTTACAATTCACTATCAGTTTTTCGTCCCATTCGATAATCTAGACTCACAGCATAACGGCCATAAGGTGCCCGAGGCAGCAATAGACCCATGGAGACAAGTTTGCTGGAAGACGATGTATTGAATCGGGACGCAATTTGAGTGATCCATCGTCATTAGGTGGCCCTGAACGTTACAATTCACTATCAGTTTTTCGTCCGATTCGAAAATCTTTGACTCACAGCAGAACGGCCATTGGGTGCCCGGGGCAGCAATAGACCCATGGAGACAAGTCTGCTGGAGGACGATGTATTGAATCGGGACGCAATTTGGGTGATCCATCGTTATTAGGTGGCCCTGAACGTTACAATTCACTATCAGTAATTTCGTCCGATTCGAAAATCTTTGACTCACAGCAGATCGGCCATAAGGTGCCCGAGGCAGCAATAGACCCATGGAGACAAGTCTGCTGGAGGACGATGTATTGAATCGGGACGCAATTTGAGTGATCCATCGTCATTAGGTGGCCATGAACGTCACAATTCACTATCAGTTTTTCGTCCGATTCGAAAATCTTTGACTCACAACAGAACGGCCATAAGGTGCCCGAGGCAGCAATAGACCCATGGAGACAAGTCTGCAGGAGGACGATGTATTGAATCGGGACGCAATTTGAGTGTTCCATCGTCATTAGGGGGCCCTGAACGTTACAATTCACTATCAGTTTTTCGTCTCGAAAATCTTTGACTCACAGCAGAACGGCCATAAGGTGCCCGAGGCAGCAATAGACCCATGGAGACAAGTCGGCTGCAGGACGATGTATTGAATAGGGACGCAATTTGAGTGATCCATCGTCATTAGGTGGCCCTGAATGTTACAATTCACTATCAGTTTTTCGTCCGATTCGAAACTCTTTGACTCACAGCAGAACGGCCATAAGGTGCCCGAGGCAGCAATAGACCCATGGAGACAAGTCTGCGGGAGGACGATGTATTGAATCGGGACGCAAATTGAGTGTTCCATCGTCATTAAGAGGCCCTGAACGTTACAATTCACTATCAGTTTTTCGTCCGATTCGAAACTCTTTGACTCACAGCAGAACGGCCATAAGGTGCCCGAGGCAGCAATAGACCCATGGAGACAAGTCGGCTGGAGGACGATGTATTGAATCGAGACGCAATTTGAGTGTTCCATCGTTATTAGGTGGCCCTGAATGTTACAATTCACCATCAGTTTTTCGTCAAATTCGAAAATCTTTGACTCACAGCAGAACGGCCGTAAGGTGCCCGAGGCAGCAATAGACCCATTGAGACAAGTCTGCTGGAGGACGATGTATTGAATCGGGACGCAATTTGAGTGATCCATCGTCATTAGGTGGCCATGAACGTTACAATTCACTATCAGTTTTTCGTCCGATTCGAAAATCTTTGACTCACAGCAGAACGGCCATAAGGTGCCCGAGGCAGCAATAGACCCATGGAGACAAGTCTGCTGGAGGACGATGTATTGAATCGGGACGCAATTTGAATGATCCATCGTCATTAGGTGGCCCTGAATGTTACAATTCACTATCAGTTTTTCGTCCGACTCGAAAATCTTTGACTCACTGCAGAACGGCCATAAGGTGCCCGTGGCAGCAATAGACCCATGGGGACAAGTCTGCTGGAGGAGGATGTATTGAATCGGGACGCAATTTGAGTGATCCATCGTCATTAGGTGGCCTTGAACGTTACAATTCACTATCAGTTTTTCGTCCGATTCGAAAATCTTTGACTCACAGCAGAACGGCCATAAGGTGCCCGAGGCAGCAATAGACCCATGGAGACAAGTCGGCTGGAAGACGATGTATTGAATCGGGACGCAATTTGAGTGATCCATCGTCATTAGGTGGCCCTGAAAGTTATAATTCACTATCAGTTTTTCGTCCGATTCGGAAATCTTTGACTCACAGCAGAACGGCCATAAGGTGCTCGAGGCAGCAATAGACCCATGGAGACAAGTCTGCTGGAGGACGATGTATTGAATCGGGACGCAATTTGAGTGATCCATCGTCATTAGGTGGCCCTGAACGTTACAATTCACTATCAGTTTTTCGTCCCATTCGATAATCTAGACTCACAGCATAACGGCCATAAGGTGCCCGAGGCAGCAATAGACCCATGGAGACAAGTTTGCTGGAAGACGATGTATTGAATCGGGACGCAATTTGAGTGATCCATCGTCATTAGGTGGCCCTGAACGTTACAATTCACTATCAGTTTTTCGTCCGATTCGAAAATCTTTGACTCACAGCAGAACGGCCATTGGGTGCCCGGGGCAGCAATAGACCCATGGAGACAAGTCTGCTGGAGGACGATGTATTGAATCGGGACGCAATTTGGGTGATCCATCGTTATTAGGTGGCCCTGAACGTTACAATTCACTATCAGTAATTTCGTCCGATTCGAAAATCTTTGACTCACAGCAGATCGGCCATAAGGTGCCCGAGGCAGCAATAGACCCATGGAGAAAAGTCTGCTGGAGGAGGATGTATTGAATCGGGACGCAATTTGAGTGATCCATCGTCATTAGGTGGCTCTGAACGTTACAATTCACTATCAGTTTTTCGTCCGATTCGAAAATCTTTGACTCACAGCAGAACGGCCATAAGGTGCCCGAGGCAGCAATAGACCCATGGAGACAAGTCTGCTGGAGGACGATGTATTGAATCGGGACGCAATTTGAGTGTTCCATCGTCATTAGGAGGCCCTGAACGTTACAATTCACTATCAGTTTTTCGTCCGATTCGAAAATCTTTGACTCACAGCAGAACGGCCATAAGGTGCCCGAGGCAGCAATAGACCAATGGAGACAAGTCGGCTGGAAGACGATGTATTGAATCGGGACGCAATTTGAGTGGTCCATCGTCATTAGGTGGCCCTGAAAGTTACAATTCACTATCAGTTTTTCGTCCGATTCGGAAATCATTGACTCACAGCAGAACGGCCATAAGGTGCTCGAGGCAGCAATAGACCCATGGAGACAAGTCTGCTGGAGGACGATGTATTGAATCGGGACGCAATTTGAGTGATCCATCGTCATTAGGTGGCCATGAACGTCACAATTCACTATCAGTTTTTCGTCCGATTCGAAAATCTTTGACTCACAACAGAACGGCCATAAGGTGCCCGAGGCAGCAATAGACCCATGGAGACAAGTCTGCAGGAGGACGATGTATTGAATCGGGACGCAATTTGAGTGTTCCATCGTCATTAGGGGGCCCTGAACGTTACAATTCACTATCAGTTTTTCGTCTCGAAAATCTTTGACTCACAGGAGAACGGCCATAAGGTGCCCGAGGCAGCAATATACCCATGGAGACAAGTCGGCTGCAGGACGATGTATTGAATAGGGACGCAATTTGAGTGATCCATCGTCATTACGTGGCCCTGAATGTTACAATTCACTATCAGTTTTTCGTCCGATTCGAAAATCTTTGACTCACAGCAGAACGGCCATAAGGTGCCCGAGGCAGCAATAGACCCATGGAGACAAGTCTGCTGGAGGACGATGTATTGAATCGGGACGCAATTTGAGTGATATATCGTCATTAGGAGGCCCTGAACGTTACAATTCACTATCAGTTTTTCGTCCGATTCGAAAGTCTTTGACTTACAGCAGAACGGCCATAAGGTGCCCGAGGCAGCAATAGACCCATGCAGACAAGTCTGCTGGAGGACGATGTATTGAATCGAGACGCAATTTGAGTGTTCCATCGTCATTAGGAGGCCCTGAACGTTACAATTCACTATCAGTTTTTCGTCCGACTCGAAAATCTTTGACTCACAGCAGAACGGACATAAGGTGCCCGAGGCAGCAATAGACCCATGGAGACAAGTCTGCTGGAGGACGATGTATTGAATCGGGACGCAATTTGAGTGTTCCATCGTCATTAGGAGGCCCTGAACGTTACAATTCACTATCACTTTTTCGTCCGATTCGAAAATCTTTGACTCACAGCAGAACGGCCATAAGCCGTCCGAGGTAGCAATAGACCCATGGAGACAAGTTGGCTGGAGGACGATGTTTTGAATCGGGACGCAATTTGAGTGATCCATCGTCATTAGGTGGCCCTGAACGTTAGAATTCACTATCAGTTTTTCGTCCCATTCGATAATCTAGACCACAGCAGAACGGCCAT
Source organism: Schistocerca cancellata (assembly GCF_023864275.1). Taxonomy (NCBI): domain Eukaryota; kingdom Metazoa; phylum Arthropoda; class Insecta; order Orthoptera; family Acrididae; genus Schistocerca; species Schistocerca cancellata. The sequence continues at coordinate 3,691,652 of NW_026047143.1, read as the reverse complement.
AAGGTGCCCGAGGCAGCAATAGACCCATGGAGTCAAGTCGGCTGGAGGACGATGTATTGAATCGGGACGCAATTTGTGTGGTCCATCGTCATTAGGTGGCCCTGAATGTTACAATTAACTATCAGTTTTTCGTCCGATTCGAAAATCTTTGACTCACAGCAGAACGGCCATAAGGTGCCCGAGGCAGCAATAGACCCTTGGAGACAAGTCTGCTGGAGGACGATGTATTGAATCGGGACGCAATTTGAGTGTTCCATCGTCATTAAGAGGCCCTGAACGTTACAATTCACTATCAGTTTTTCGTCCGATTCGAAAATCTTTGACTCACAGCAGAACGGCCATAAGGTGCCCGAGGCAGCAATAGACCCATGGAGACAAGTCGGCTGGAAGACGATGTATTGAATCGAGACGCAATTTGAGTGTTCCATCGTCATTAGGAGGCCCTGAACGTTACAATTCACTATCAGTTTTTCGTCCGATTCGAAAATCTTTGACTCACAGCAGAACGGCCATAAGGTGCCCGAGCAGCAATAGACCCATGGAGACAAGTCGGCTGGAAGACGATGTATTGAATCGGGACGCAATTTGAGTGATCCATCGTCATTAGGTGGCCCTGAAAGTTACAATTCACTATCAGTTTTTCGTCCGATTCGGAAATCATTGACTCACAGCAGAACGGCCATAAGGTGCTCGAGGCAGCAATAGACCCATGGAGACAAGTCTGCTGGAGGACGATGTATTGAATCGGGACACAATTTGAGTGATCCATCGTCATTAGGTGGCCATGAACGTTACAATTCACTATCAGCTTTACGTCCGATTCGAAAATCTTTGACTCACAACAGAACGGCCATAAGGTGCCCGAGGCAGCAATAGAACCATGGAGACAAGTCTGCTGGAGGACGATGTATTGAATCGGGACGCAATTTGAGTGTTCCATCGTCATTAGGAGGCCCTGAACGTTACAATTCACTATCAGTTTTTCGTCCGATTCGAAAATCTTTGACTCACAGCAGAACGGCCATAAGGTGCCCGAGGCAGCAATAGACCCATGGAGACAAGTCTGCTGGAGGACGATGTATTGAATCGGGACGCAATTTGAGTGTTCCATCGTCATTAGGAGGCCCTGAACGTTACAATTCACTATCAGTTTTTCGTCCGATTCGAAAATCTTTGACTCACAGCAGAACGGCCGTAAGGTGCCCGAGGCAGCAATAGACCCATGGAGACAAGTCGGCTGGAGGACGATGTATTGAATCGGGACGCAATTTGAGTGATCCATCGTCATTACGTGGCCCTGAATGTTACAATTCACTATCAGTTTTTCGTCAGATTCAAAAATCTTTGACTCACAGCTGAACGGCCATAAGGTGCCCGAGGCAGCAATAGACCCATGGAGACAAGTCTGCTGGAGGACGATGTATTGAATCGGGACGCAATTTGAGTGATCCATCGTCATTAGGAGGCCCTGAACGTTACAATTCACTATCAGTTTTTCGTCCGATTCGTAAATCTTTGACTCACAGCAGATCGGACATAAGGTGCCCGAGGCAGCAATAGACCCATGGAGACAAGTCTGCTGGAGGACGATGTATTGAATCGGGACGCAATTTGAGTGTTCCATCGTCATTAGGAGGCCCTGAACGTTACAATTCACTATCAGTTTTTCGTCCGATTCGAAAATCTTTGACTCACAGCAGAACGGCCGTAAGGTGCCCGAGGCAGCAATAGACCCATGGAGACAAGTCGGCTGGAGGACGATGTATTGAATCGGGACGCAATTTGAGTGATCCATCGTCATTACGTGGCCCTGAATGTTACAATTCACTATCAGTTTTTCGTCAGATTCAAAAATCTTTGAATCACAGCTGAACGGCCATAAGGTGCCCGAGGCAGCAATAGACCCATGGAGACAAGTCTGCTGGAGGACGATGTATTGAATCGGGACGCAATTTGAGTGATCCATCGTCATTAGGAGGCCCTGAACGTTACAATTCACTATCAGTTTTTCGTCCGATTCGTAAATCTTTGACTCACAGCAGATCGGACATAAGGTGCCCGAGGCAGCAATAGACCCATGGAGACAAGTCTGCTGGAGGACGATGTATTGAATCGGGACGCAATTTGAGTGTTCCATCGTCATTAGGAGGCCCTGAACGTTACAATTCACTATCAGTTTTTCGTCCGATTCGAAAATCTTTGACTCACAGCAGAACGGCCATAAGGTGCCCGAGGCAGCAATAGATCCATGGAGACAAGTCGGCTGGAAGACGATGTATTGAATCGGGACGCAATTTGAGTGATCCATCGTCATTAGGTGGCCCTGAAAGTTACAATTCGCTATCAGTTTTTCGTCCGATTCGGAAATCATTGACTCACAGCAGAACGGCCATAAGGTGCTCGAGGCAGCAATAGACCCATGGAGACAAGTCTGCTGGAGGACGATGTATTGAATCGGGACGCAATTTGAGTGATCCATCGTCATTAGGTGGCCATGAACGTCACAATTCACTATCAGTTTTTCGTCCGATTCGAAAATCTTTGACTCACAACAGAACGGCCATAAGGTGCCTGAGGCAGCAATAGACCCATGGAGACAAGTCTGCTGGAGGACGATGTATTGAATCGGGACGCAATTTGAGTGTTCCATCGTCATTAAGAGGCCCTGAATGTTACAATTCACTATCAGTTTTTCGTCCGATTCGAAAATCTTTGACTCACAGCAGAACGGCCATAAGGTGCCCGAGGCAGCAATAGACCCATGGAGACAAGTCGGCTGCAGGACGATGTATTGAATAGGGACGCAATTTGAGTGATCCATCGTCATCACGTGGCCCTGAATGTTACAATTCACTATCAGTTTTTCGTCAGATTCGAAAATCTTTGACTCACAGCAGAACGGCCATAAGGTGCCCGAGGCAGCTATAGACCCATGGAGACAAGTCTGCTGGAGGACTATGTATTGAATCGGGACGCAATTTGAGTGATCCATCGTCATTAGGAGGCCCTGAACGTTACAATTCACTATCAGTTTTTCGTCCGATTCGAAAGTCTTTGACTCACAGCAGAACGGCCATAAGGTGCCCGAGGCAGCATTAGACCCATGCAGACAAGTCTGCTGGAGGACGATGTATTGAATCGAGACGCAATTTGAGTGTTCCATCGTCATTATAAGGCCCTGAACGTTACAATTCACCATCAGTTTTTCGTCCGATTCGAAAATCTTTGACTCACAGCAGAACGGCCATAAGGTGCCCGAGGCAGCAATAGACCCATAGAGACAAGTCGGCTGGAAGACGATGTATTGAATCGGGACGCAATTTGAGTGATCCATCGTCATTAGGTGGCCCTGAAAGTTACAATTCACTATCAGTTTTTCGTCCGATTCGGAAATCATTGACTCACAGCAGAACGGCCATAAGGTGCTCGAGGCAGCAATAGACCCATGGAGACAAGTCTGCTGGAGGACGATGTATTGAATCGGGACGCAATTTGAGTGATCCATCGTCATTAGGTGGCCATGAACGTTACAATTCACTATCAGCTTTTCGTCCGATTCGAAAATCTATGACTCACAACAGAACGGCCATAAGGTGCCCGAGGCAGCAATAGACCCATGGAGACGAGTCTGCTGGAGGACGATGTATTGAATCGGGACGCAATTTGAGTGTTCCATCGTCATTAGGAGGCCCTGAATGTTACAATTCACTATCAGTTTTTCGTCCGATTCAAAAATCTTTGACTCACAGCAGAACGGCCATAAGGTGCCCGAGGCAGCAATAGACCCATTGAGACAAGTCTGCTGGAGGACGATGTATTGAATCGGGACGCAATTTGAGTGTTCCATCGTCATTAGGAGGCCCTGAACGTTACAATTCACTATCAGTTTTTCGTCTGATTCGAAAATCTTTGACTCACAGCAGAACGGCCATAAGGTGCCCGAGGCAGCAATAGACCCATGGAGACAAGTCGGCTGGAGGACGATGTATTGAATCGGGACGCAATTTGAGTGATCCATCGTCATTACGTGGCCCTGAATGTTACAATTCACTATCAGTTTTTCGTCAGATTCAAAAATCTTTGACTCACAGCAGAACGGCCATAAGGTGCCCGAGGCAGCAATAGACCCATGGAGACAAGTCTGCTGGAGGACGATGTATTGAATCGGGACGCAATTTGAGTGATCCATCGTCATTAGGAGGCCCTGCACGTTACAATTCACTATCAGTTTTTCGTCCGATTCGAAAATCTTTGACTCACAGCAGAACGGCCATAAGGTGCCCGAGGCAGCAATAGATCCATGGAGACAAGTCGGCTGGAAGACGATGTATTGAATCGGGACGCAATTTGAGTGATCCATCGTCATTAGGTGGCCCTGAAAGTTACAATTCACGATCAGTTTTTCGTCCGATTCGGAAATCATTGACTCACAGCAGAACGGCCATAAGGTGCTCGAGGCAGCAATAGACCCATGGAGACAAGTCTGCTGGAGGACGATGTATTGAATCGGGACGCAATTTGAGTGATCCATCGTCATTAGGTGGCCATGAACGTCACAATTCACTATCAGTTTTTCGTCCGATTCGAAAATCTTTGACTCACAACAGAACGGCCATAAGGTGCTCGAGGCAGCAATAGACCCATGGAGACAAGTCTGCTGGAGGACGATGTATTGAATCGGGACGCAGTTTGAGTGTTCCATCGTCATTAGATGGCCCAAAATGTTACAATTAACTATCAGTTTTTCGTCAGATTCGAAAATCTTTGACTCACAGCAGAACGGCCATTGGGTGCCCGAGGCAGCAATAGACCCATGGAGACAAGTCTGCTGGAGGACGATGTATTGAATCGGGACGCAAATTGAGTGTTCCATCGTCATTAGGAGGCCCTGAACGTTACAATTCACTATCAGTTTTTCGTCCGATTCGAAAATCTTTGACTCACAGCAGAACGGCCATAAGGTGCCCGAGGCAGCAATAGACCCATGGAGACAAGTCTGCTGGAGGACGATGTATTGAATCGGGACGCAATTTGAGTGATCCATCGTTATTAGGTGGCCCTGAACGTTACAATTCACTATCAGTTTTTCGTCCGATTCGAAAATCTTTGACTCACTGCAGAACGGCCATAAGGTGCCCGTGGCAGCAATAGACCCATGGGGACAAGTCTGCTGGAGGAGGATGTATTGAATCGGGACGCAATTTGAATGATCCATCGTCATTAGGTGGCCCTGAACGTTACAATTCACTATCAGTTTTTCGTCCGATTCGAAAATCTTTGACTCACAGCAGAACGGCCATAAGGTGCCCGAGGCAGCAATAGACCCATGGAGACAAGTCTGCTGGAGGACGATGTATTGAATCGGGACGCAATTTGAGTGTTCCATCGTCATTAGGAGGCCCTGAACGTAACAATTCACTATCAGTTTTTCGTCCGATTCGAAAATCTTTGACTCACAGCAGAACGGCCATAAGGTGCCCGAGGCAGCAATAGACCCATGGAGACAAGTCGGCCGGAAGACGATGTATTGAATCGGGACGCAATTTGAGTGATCCATCGTCATTAGGTGGCCCTGAAACTTATAATTCACTATCAGTTTTTCGTCCGATTCGGAAATCTTTGACTCACAGCAGAACGGCCATAAGGTGCTCGAGGCAGCAATAGACCCATGGAGACAAGTCTGCTGGAGGACGATGTATTGAATCGGGACGCAATTTGAGTTATCCATCGTCATTAGGTGGCCCTGAACGTTACAATTCACTATCATTTTTTCGTCCGATTCGAAAATCTTTGACTCACAGCAGAACGGCCGTAAGGTGCCCGAGGCAGCAATAGAACCATGGAGACAAGTCTGCTGGAGGATGATGTATTGAATCGGGACGCAATTTGAGTGTTTCATCGACATTAGGAGGCCCTGAACCTTACAATTCACTATCAGTTTTTCGTCCGATTCGAAAATCTTTGACTCACAGCAGAACGGCCATAAGGTGCCCGAGGCAGCAATAGACCAATGGAGACAAGTCGGCTGGAAGACGATGTATTGAATCGGGACACAATATGAGTGATCCATCGTCATTAGGTGGCCCTGAAAGTTACAATTCACTGTCAGTTTTTCGTCCGATTCGGAAATCATTGACTCACAGCAGAACGGCCATAAGGTGCTCGAGGCAGCAATAGACCCATGGAGACAAGTCTGCTGGAGGACGATGTATTGAATCGGGACGCAATTTGAGTGATCAGTCGTCATTAGGTGGCCATGAACGTCACAATTCACTATCAGTTTTTCGTCCGATTCGAAAATCTTTGACTCACAGCAGAACGGCCATAAGGTGCCCGAGGCAGCAATAGACCCATGGAGACAAGTCGGCTGCAGGACGATGTATTGAATAGGGACGCAATTTGAGTGATCCATCGTCATTACGTGGCCCTGAATGTTACAATTCACTATCAGTTTTTCGTCAGATTCCAAAATCTTTGACTCACAGCAGAACGGCCATAAGGTGCCCGAGGCAGCAATAGACCCATGGAGGCAAGTCTGCTGGAGGACGATGTATTGAATCGGGACGCAATTTGAGTGATCCATCGTCATTAGGAGGCCCTGAACGTTACAATTCACTATCAGTTTTTCGTCCGATTCGAAAGTCTTTGACTCACAGCAGAACGGCCATAAGGTGCCCGAGGCAGCAATAGACCCATGCAGACAAGTCTGCTGGAGGACGATGTATCGAATCGAGATGCAATTTGAGTGTTCCATCGTCATTAGGAGGCCCTGAACGTTACAATTCACTATCAGTTTTTCGTCCGACTCGAAAATCTTTGACTCACAGCAGAACGGACATAAGGTGCCCGAGGCAGCAATAGACCCATGGAGACAAGTCTGCTGGAGGACGATGTATTGAATCGGGACGCAATTTGAGTGTTCCATCGTCATTAGGAGGCCCTGAACGTTACAATTGACTATCAGTTTTTCGTCCGATTCGAAAATCTTTGACTCACAGCAGAACGGCCATAAGCCGTCCGAGGTAGCAATAGACCCATGGAGACAAGTTGGCTGGAGGACGATGTTTTGAATCGGGACGCAATTTCAGTGATCCATCGTCATTAGGTAGCCCTGAACGTTACAATTCACTATCAGTTTTTCGTCCCATTCGATAATCTAGACTCACAGCAGAACGGCCATAAGGTGCCCGAGGCAGCAATAGACCCATGGAGTCAAGTCGGCTGGAGGACGATGTATTGAATCGGGACGCAATTTGTGTGGTCCATCGTCATTAGGTGGCCCTGAATGTTACAATTAACTATGAGTTTTTCGTCCGATTCGAAAATCTTTGACTCACAGCAGAACGGCCATAAGGTGCCCGAGGCAGCAATAGACCCATGGAGACAAGTCTGCTGGAGGACGATGTATTGAATCGGGACGCAATTTGAGTGTTCCATCGTCATTAAGAGGCCCTGAACGTTACAATTCACTATCAGTTTTTCGTCCGATTCGAAAATCTTTGACTCACAGCAGAACGGCCATAAGGTGCCCGAGGCAGCAATAGACCCATGGAGACAAGTCGGCTGGAAGACGATGTATTGAATCGAGACGCAATTTGAGTGTTCCATCGTCATTAGGAGGCCCTGAACGTTACAATTCACTATCAGTTTTTCGTCCGATTCGAAAATCTTTGACTCACAGCAGAACGGACATAAGGTGCCCGAGGCAGCAATAGACCCATGGAGACAAGTCGGCTGGAAGACGATGTATTGAATCGGGACGCAATTTGAGTGATCCATCGTCATTAGGTGGCCCTGAAAGTTACAATTCACTATCAGTTTTTCGTCCGATTCGGAAATCATTGACTCACAGCAGAACGGCCATAAGGTGCTCGAGGCAGCAATAGACCCATGGAGACAAGTCTGCTGGAGGACGATGTATTGAATCGGGACGCAATTTGAGTGATCCATCGTCATTAGGTGGCCCTGAACGTTACAATTCACTATCAGCTTTTCGTCCGATTCGAAAATCTTTGACTCACAACAGAACGGCCATAAGGTGCCCGAGGCAGCAATAGACCCATGGAGACAAGTCGGCTGGAGGACGATGTATTGAATCGGGACGCAATTTGAGTGATCCATCGTCATTACGTGGCCCTGAATGTTACAATTCACTATCAGTTTTTCGACAGATTCAAAAATCTTTGACTCACAGCAGAACGGCCTTAAGGTGCCCGAGGCAGCAATAGACCCATGGAGACAAGTCTGCTGGAGGACGATGTACTGAATCGGGACGCAATTTGAGTGATCCATCGTCATTAGGAGGCCCTGAACGTTACAATTCACTATCAGTTTTTCGTCCGATTCGAAAATCTTTGACTCACAGCAGAACGGACGTAAGGTGCCCGAGGCAGCAATAGACCCATGGAGACAAGTCTGCTGGAGGACGATGTATTAAATCGGGACGCAATTTGAGTGTTCCATCGTCATTAGGAGGCCCTGAACGTTACAATTCACTATCAGTTTTTCGTCCGATTCGAAAATCTTTGACTCACAGCAGAACGGCCATAAGGTGCCCGAGGCAGCAATAGATCCATGGAGACAAGTCGGCTGGAAGACGATGTATTGAATCGGGACGCAATTTGACTGATCCATCGTCATTAGGTGGCCCTGAAAGTTACAATTCACTATCAGTTTTTCGTCCGATTCGGAAATCATTGACTCACAGCAGAACGGCCATAAGGTGCTCGAGGCAGCAATAGACCCATGGAGACAAGTCTGCTGGAGGACGATGTATTGAATCGGGACGCAATTTGAGTGATCCATCGTCATTAGGTGGCCATGAACGTCACAATTCACTATCAGTATTTCGTCCGATTCGAAAATCTTTGACTCACAACAGAACGCCCATAAGGTGCCCGAGGCTGCAATAGACCCATGGAGACAAGTCTGCTGGAGGACGATGTATTGAATCGGGACGCAATTTGAGTGTTCCATCGTCATTAGGAGGCCCTGAATGTTACAATTCACTATCAGTTTTTCGTCCGATTCGAAAATCTTTGACTCACAGCAGAACGGCCATAAGGTGCCCGTGGCAGCAATAGACCCATGGAGACAAGTCTGCTGGAGGACGATATATTGAATCGGGACGCAATTTGAGTGTTACATCGTCATTAAGAGGCCCTGAACGTTACAATTCACTATCAGTTTTTCGTCCGATTCGAAAATCTTTGACTCACAGCAGAACGGCCATAAGGTGCCCGAGGCAGCAATAGACCCATGGAGACAAGTCGGCTGCAGGACGATGTATTGAATAGGGACGCAATTTGAGTGATCCATCGTCATCACGTGGCCCTGAATGTTACAATTCACTATCAGTTTTTCGTCAGATTCGAAAATCTTTGACTCACAGCAGAACGGCCATAAGGTGCCAGAGGCAGCATTAGACCCATGCAGACAAGTCTGCTGGAGGACGATGTATTGAATCGAGACGCAATTTGAGTGTTCCATCGTCATTAGGAGGCCCTGAACGTTATAATTCACCATCAGTTTTTTGTCCGATTCGAAAATCTTTGACTCACAGCAGAACGGCCATAAGGTGCCCGAGGCAGCAACAGACCCATGGAGACAAGTCGGCTGGAAGACGATGTATTGAATCGGGACGCAATTTGAGTGATCCATCGTCATTACGTGGCCCTGAATGCTACAATTCACTATCAGTTTTTCGACAGATTCAAAAATCTTTGACTCACAGCAGAACGGCCATAAGGTGCCCGAGGCAGCAATAGACCCATGGAGACAAGTCTGCTGGAGGACGATGTATTGAATCGGGACGCAATTTGACTGATCCATCGTCATTAGGTGGCCCTGAAAGTTACAATTCACTATCAGTTTTTCGTCCGATTCGGAAATCATTGACTCACAGCAGAACGGCCATAAGGTGCTCGAGGCAGCAATAGACCCATGGAGACAAGTCTGCTGGAGGACGATGTATTGAATCGGGACGCAATTTGAGTGATCCATCGTCATTAGGTGGCCATGAACGTCACAATTCACTATCAGTATTTCGTCCGATTCGAAAATCTTTGACTCACAACAGAACGGCCATAAGGTGCCCGAGGCTGCAATAGACCCATGGAGACAAGTCTGCTGGAGGACGTTGTATTGAATCGGGACGCAATTTGAGTGTTCCATCGTCATTAGGAGGCCCTGAATGTTACAATTCACTATCAGTTTTTCGTCCGATTCGAAAATCTTTGACTCACAGCAGAACGGCCATAAGGTGCCCGAGGCAGCAATAGACCCATGGAGACAAGTCTGCTGGAGGACGATATATTGAATCGGGAAACAATTTGAGTGTTACATCGTCATTAGGAGGCCCTGAACGTTACAATTCACTATCAGTTTTTCGTCCGATTCGAAAATCTTTGACTCACAGCAGAACGGCCATAAGGTGCCCGAGGCAGCAATAGACCCATGGAGACAAGTCGGCTGCAGGACGATATATTGAATAGGGACGCAATTTGAGTGATCCATCGTCATCACGTGGCCCTGAATGTTACAATTCACTATCAGTTTTTCGTCAGATTCGAAAATCTTTGACTCACAGCAGAACGGCCATAAGGTGCCAGAGGCAGCATTAGACCCATGCAGACAAGTATGCTGGAGGACGATGTATTGAATCGAGACGCAATTTGAGTGTTCCATCGTCATTAGGAGGCCCTGAACGTTATAATTCACCATCAGTTTTTTGTCCGATTCGAAAATCTTTGACTCACAACAGAACGGCCATAAGCCGTCCGAGGTAGCAATAGACCCATGGAGACAAGTTGGCTGGAGGACGATGTAATGAATCGGGACGCAATTTGAGTGATCCATCGTCATTAGGTGGCCCTGAACGTTACAATTCACTATCAGTTTTTCGTCCCATTCGATAATCTAGACTCACAGCAGAACGGCCATAAGGTGCCCGAGGCAGCAATAGACCCATTGAGACAAGTCTGCTGGAGGACGATGTATTGAATCGGGACGCAATTTGAGTGTTCCATCGTCATTAGGAGGCCCTGAACGTTACAATTCACTATCAGTTTTTCGTCCGATTCGAAAATCTTTGACTCACAGCAGAACGGCCATTAGGTGCCCGAGGCAGCAATAGACCCATGGAGACAAGTCGGCTGGAAGACGATGTATTGAATCGGGACGCAATTTGAGTGTTCCATCGTCTTTAGGAGGCCCTGAATGTTACAATTCACTATCAGTTTTTCGTCCGATTCGAAAATCTTTGACTCACAGCAGAACGGCCATAAGGTGCCCGAGGCAGCAATAGACCCATGGAGACAAGTCTGCTGGAGGACGATGTATTGAATCGGGACGCAATTTGAGTGTTCCATCGTCATTAGGAGGCCCTTAACGTTACAATTCACTATCAGTTTTTCGTCCGATTCAAAAATCTTTGACTCACAGCAGAATGGCCATAAGGTGCCCGAGGCAGCAATAGACCCATGGAGACAAGTCGGCTGCAGGACGATGTATTGAATCGGGACGCAATTTGAGTGATCCATCGTCATTACGTGGCCCTGAATGTTACAATTCACTATCAGTTTTTCGTCAGATTCGAAAATCTTTGACTCACAGCAGAACGGCCATAAGGTGCCCGAGGCAGCAATAGACCCATGGAGACAAGTCGGCTGGAAGACGATGTATTGAATCGGGACGCAATTTGAGTGATCCATCGTCATTAGGTGGCTCTGAAAGTTACAATTCACTATCAGTTTTTCGTCCGATTCGAAAATCTTTGACTCTCAGCAGAACGGCAATAAGGTGCCCGAGGCAGCAATAGACCGATGGAGACGAGTCTGCTGGAGGACGATGTATTGAATCGGGACGCAATTTGAGTGATCCATCGTCATTAGGTGGCCATGAACGTTACAATTCACTATCAGTTTTTCGTCCCATTCGATAATTTACACTCACAGCATAACGGACATGGAGACAAGTCGGCTGGAGGACGATGTATTGGATCGGGACGCAATTTGAGTGTTCCATCGTCATTAGGAGGCCCTGAACGTTACAATTCACTATCAGTTTTTCGTCCGATTCGAAAATCTTTGAGTCACAGCAGAACGGCCAGAAGGTGCCCGAGGCAGCAATAGACCCATGGAGACAAGTCTGCTGGAGGACGATGTATTGAATCGGGACGCAATTTGAGTGATCCATCGTCAGTAGGTGGCCCTGAACGTTACAATTCACTATCAGTTTTTCGTCCGATTCGAAAATCTTTGACTCACAGCAGAACGGCCATAAGGTGCCCGAGGCAGCAATAGACCCATGAAGCCAAGTCTGCTGGAGGACGATGTATTGAATCGGGACGCAATTTGAGTGATCCATCGTCATTAGGAGGCCCTGAACGTTACAAATCACTACCAGTTTTTCGTCCGATTCGAAAATCTTGGACTCACAGCAGAACGGCCATAAGGTGCTCGAGGCAGCAATAGACCCATGGAGACAAGTCGGCTGGAGGAGGATGTATTGAATCGGGACGCAATTTGAGTGATCCATCGTCATTACGTGGTCCTGAATGTTACAATTCACTATCAGTTTTTCGTCAGATTCGAAAATCTTTGACTCACAGCAGAACGGCCATAAGGTGCCCGAGGCAGCAATAGACCCATTGAGACAAGTCTGCTGGAGGACGATGTATTGAATCGGGACGCATTTTGAGTGATCCATCGTCATTACGTGGCCCTGAACGTAACAATTCACTATCAGTTTTTCGTCCGATTCGAAAATCTTTGACTCACAGCAGAACGGCCATAAGCCGTCCGAGGCAGCAATAGACCCATGGAGACAAGTTGGCTGGAGGACGATGTATTGAATCGGGACGCAATTTGAGTGATCCATCGTCATTAGGTGGCCCTGAACGTTACAATTCACTATCAGTTTTTCGTCCCATTCGATAATCTAGACTCACAGCAGAACGGCCATAAGGTGCCCGAGGCAGCAATAGACCCATGGAGACAAGTCTGCTGGAGGACGATATATTGAATCGGGACGCAATTTGAGTGTTACATCGTCATTAGGAGGCCCTGAACGTTACAATTCACTACCAGTTTTTCGTCCGATTCGAAAATCTTTGACTCACAGCAGAACGGCCATAAGGTGCCCGAGGCAGCAATAGACCCATGGAGACAAGTCGGCTGCAGGACGATGTATTGAATAGGGACGCAATTTGAGTGATCCATCGTCATCACGTGGCCCTGAATGTTACAATTCACTATCAGTTTTTCGTCAGATTCGAAAATCTTTGACTCACAGCAGAACGGCCATAAGGTGCCCGAGGCAGCATTAGACCCATGCAGACAAGTCTGCTGGAGGACGATGTATTGAATCGAGACGCAATTTGAGTGTTCCATCGTCATTAGGAGGCCCTGAACGTTATAATTCACCATCAGTTTTTCGTCCGATTCGAAAATCTTTGACTCACAGCAGAACGGCCATAAGGTGCCCGAGGCAGCAATAGACCCATGGAGACAAGTCGGCTGGAAGACGATGTATTGAATCGGGACGCAATTTGAGTGATCCATCGTCATTAGGTGGCCCTGAAAGTTACAATTCACTATCAGTTTTTCGTCCGATTCGGAAATCATTGACTCACAGCAGAACGGCCATAAGGTGCTCGAGGCAGCAATAGACCCATGGAGACAAGTCTGCTGGAGGACGATGTATTGAATCGGGACGCAATTTGAGTGATCCATCGTCATTAGGTGGCCATGAACGTTACAATTCACTATCAGCTTTTCGTCCGATTCGAAAATCTTTGACTCACAACAGAACGGCCATAAGGTGCCCGAGGCAGCAATAGACCCATGGAGACGAGTCTGCTGGAGGACGATGTATTGAATCGGGACGCAATTTGAGTGTTCCATCGTCATTAGGAGGCCCTGAATGTTACAATTCACTATCAGTTTTTCGTCCGATTCGAAAATCTTTGACTCACAGCAGAACGGCCATAAGGTGCCCGAGGCAGCAATAGACCCATGGAGACAAGTCTGCTGGAGGACGATGTATTGAATCGGGACGCAATTTGAGTGTTCCATCGTCATTAGGAGGCCCTGAACGTTACAATTCACTATCAGTTTTTCGTCCGATTCGAAAATCTTTGACTCACAGCATAACGGCCATAAGGTGCCCGAGGCAGCAATAGACCCATGCAGACAAGTCTGCTGGAGGACGATGTATTGAATCGAGACGCAATTTGAGTGTTCCATCGTCATTAGGAGGCCCTGAACGTTACAATTCACTATCAGTTTTTCGTCCGATTCGAAAATCTTTGACTCACAGCAGAACGGACATAAGGTGCCCGAGGCAGCAATAGACCCATGGAGACAAGTCTGCTGGAGGACGATGTATTGAATCGGGACGCAATTTGAGTGTTCCATCGTCATTAGGAGGCCCTGAACGTTACAATTCACTATCAGTTTTTCGTCCGATTCGAAAATCTTTGACTCACAGCAGAACGGACATAAGCCGTCGGAGGTAGCAATAGACCCATGGAGACGAGTCTGCTGGAGGACGATGTATTGAATCGGGACGCAATTTGAGTGATCCATCGTCATTAGGTGGCCATGAACGTTACAATTCACTATCAGCTTTTCGTCCGATTCGAAAATCTTTGACTCACAACAGAACGGCCATAAGGTGCCCGAGGCAGCAATAGACCCATGGAGACGAGTCTGCTGGAGGACGATGTATTGAATCGGGACGCAATTTGAGTGTTCCATCGTCATTAGGAGGCCCTGAATGTTACAATTCACTATCAGTTTTTCGTCCGATTCGAAAATCTTTGACTCACAGCAGAACGGCCATAAGGTGCCCGAGGCAGCAATAGACCCATGGAGACAAGTCTGCTGGAGGACGATGTATTGAATCGAGACGCAATTTGAGTGATCCATCGTCATTAGGTGGCCCTGAACGTTACAATTCACTATCAGTTTTTCGTCCCATTCGATAATCTAGACTCACAGCAGAACGGCCATAAGGTGCCCGAGGCAGCAATAGACCCATTGAGACAAGTCTGCTGGAGGACGATGTATTGAATCGGGACGCAATTTGAGTGTTCCATCGTCATTAGGAGGCCCTGAAAGTTACAATTCACTATCAGTTTTTCGTCCGATTCGAAAATCTTTGACTCACAGCAGAACGGCCATTAGGTGCCCGAGGCAGCAATAGACCCATGGAGACAAGTCTGCTGGAGGACGATATATTGAATCGGGAAACAATTTGAGTGTTACATCGTCATTAGGAGGCCCTGAACGTTACAATTCACTATCAGTTTTTCGTCCGATTCGAAAATCTTTGACTCACAGCAGAACGGCCATAAGGTGCCCGAGGCAGCAATAGACCCATGGAGACAAGTCGGCTGCAGGACGATATATTGAATAGGGACGCAATTTGAGTGATCCATCGTCATCACGTGGCCCTGAATGTTACAATTCACTATCAGTTTTTCGTCAGATTCGAAAATCTTTGACTCACAGCAGAACGGCCATAAGGTGCCAGAGGCAGCATTAGACCCATGCAGACAAGTATGCTGGAGGACGATGTATTGAATCGAGACGCAATTTGAGTGTTCCATCGTCATTAGGAGGCCCTGAACGTTATAATTCACCATCAGTTTTTTGTCCGATTCGAAAATCTTTGACTCACAACAGAACGGCCATAAGCCGTCCGAGGTAGCAATAGACCCATGGAGACAAGTTGGCTGGAGGACGATGTAATGAATCGGGACGCAATTTGAGTGATCCATCGTCATTAGGTGGCCCTGAACGTTACAATTCACTATCAGTTTTTCGTCCCATTCGATAATCTAGACTCACAGCAGAACGGCCATAAGGTGCCCGAGGCAGCAATAGACCCATTGAGACAAGTCTGCTGGAGGACGATGTATTGAATCGGGACGCAATTTGAGTGTTCCATCGTCATTAGGAGGCCCTGAACGTTACAATTCACTATCAGTTTTTCGTCCGATTCGAAAATCTTTGACTCACAGCAGAACGGCCATTAGGTGCCCGAGGCAGCAATAGACCCATGGAGACAAGTCGGCTGGAAGACGATGTATTGAATCGGGACGCAATTTGAGTGTTCCATCGTCTTTAGGAGGCCCTGAATGTTACAATTCACTATCAGTTTTTCGTCCGATTCGAAAATCTTTGACTCACAGCAGAACGGCCATAAGGTGCCCGAGGCAGCAATAGACCCATGGAGACAAGTCTGCTGGAGGACGATGTATTGAATCGGGACGCAATTTGAGTGTTCCATCGTCATTAGGAGGCCCTTAACGTTACAATTCACTATCAGTTTTTCGTCCGATTCAAAAATCTTTGACTCACAGCAGAATGGCCATAAGGTGCCCGAGGCAGCAATAGACCCATGGAGACAAGTCGGCTGCAGGACGATGTATTGAATCGGGACGCAATTTGAGTGATCCATCGTCATTACGTGGCCCTGAATGTTACAATTCACTATCAGTTTTTCGTCAGATTCGAAAATCTTTGACTCACAGCAGAACGGCCATAAGGTGCCCGAGGCAGCAATAGACCCATGGAGACAAGTCGGCTGGAAGACGATGTATTGAATCGGGACGCAATTTGAGTGATCCATCGTCATTAGGTGGCTCTGAAAGTTACAATTCACTATCAGTTTTTCGTCCGATTCGAAAATCTTTGACTCTCAGCAGAACGGCAATAAGGTGCCCGAGGCAGCAATAGACCGATGGAGACGAGTCTGCTGGAGGACGATGTATTGAATCGGGACGCAATTTGAGTGATCCATCGTCATTAGGTGGCCATGAACGTTACAATTCACTATCAGTTTTTCGTCCCATTCGATAATTTACACTCACAGCATAACGGACATGGAGACAAGTCGGCTGGAGGACGATGTATTGGATCGGGACGCAATTTGAGTGTTCCATCGTCATTAGGAGGCCCTGAACGTTACAATTCACTATCAGTTTTTCGTCCGATTCGAAAATCTTTGAGTCACAGCAGAACGGCCAGAAGGTGCCCGAGGCAGCAATAGACCCATGGAGACAAGTCTGCTGGAGGACGATGTATTGAATCGGGACGCAATTTGAGTGATCCATCGTCAGTAGGTGGCCCTGAACGTTACAATTCACTATCAGTTTTTCGTCCGATTCGAAAATCTTTGACTCACAGCAGAACGGCCATAAGGTGCCCGAGGCAGCAATAGACCCATGAAGCCAAGTCTGCTGGAGGACGATGTATTGAATCGGGACGCAATTTGAGTGATCCATCGTCATTAGGAGGCCCTGAACGTTACAAATCACTACCAGTTTTTCGTCCGATTCGAAAATCTTGGACTCACAGCAGAACGGCCATAAGGTGCTCGAGGCAGCAATAGACCCATGGAGACAAGTCGGCTGGAGGAGGATGTATTGAATCGGGACGCAATTTGAGTGATCCATCGTCATTACGTGGTCCTGAATGTTACAATTCACTATCAGTTTTTCGTCAGATTCGAAAATCTTTGACTCACAGCAGAACGGCCATAAGGTGCCCGAGGCAGCAATAGACCCATTGAGACAAGTCTGCTGGAGGACGATGTATTGAATCGGGACGCATTTTGAGTGATCCATCGTCATTACGTGGCCCTGAACGTAACAATTCACTATCAGTTTTTCGTCCGATTCGAAAATCTTTGACTCACAGCAGAACGGCCATAAGCCGTCCGAGGCAGCAATAGACCCATGGAGACAAGTTGGCTGGAGGACGATGTATTGAATCGGGACGCAATTTGAGTGATCCATCGTCATTAGGTGGCCCTGAACGTTACAATTCACTATCAGTTTTTCGTCCCATTCGATAATCTAGACTCACAGCAGAACGGCCATAAGGTGCCCGAGGCAGCAATAGACCCATGGAGACAAGTCTGCTGGAGGACGATATATTGAATCGGGACGCAATTTGAGTGTTACATCGTCATTAGGAGGCCCTGAACGTTACAATTCACTACCAGTTTTTCGTCCGATTCGAAAATCTTTGACTCACAGCAGAACGGCCATAAGGTGCCCGAGGCAGCAATAGACCCATGGAGACAAGTCGGCTGCAGGACGATGTATTGAATAGGGACGCAATTTGAGTGATCCATCGTCATCACGTGGCCCTGAATGTTACAATTCACTATCAGTTTTTCGTCAGATTCGAAAATCTTTGACTCACAGCAGAACGGCCATAAGGTGCCCGAGGCAGCATTAGACCCATGCAGACAAGTCTGCTGGAGGACGATGTATTGAATCGAGACGCAATTTGAGTGTTCCATCGTCATTAGGAGGCCCTGAACGTTATAATTCACCATCAGTTTTTCGTCCGATTCGAAAATCTTTGACTCACAGCAGAACGGCCATAAGGTGCCCGAGGCAGCAATAGACCCATGGAGACAAGTCGGCTGGAAGACGATGTATTGAATCGGGACGCAATTTGAGTGATCCATCGTCATTAGGTGGCCCTGAAAGTTACAATTCACTATCAGTTTTTCGTCCGATTCGGAAATCATTGACTCACAGCAGAACGGCCATAAGGTGCTCGAGGCAGCAATAGACCCATGGAGACAAGTCTGCTGGAGGACGATGTATTGAATCGGGACGCAATTTGAGTGATCCATCGTCATTAGGTGGCCATGAACGTTACAATTCACTATCAGCTTTTCGTCCGATTCGAAAATCTTTGACTCACAACAGAACGGCCATAAGGTGCCCGAGGCAGCAATAGACCCATGGAGACGAGTCTGCTGGAGGACGATGTATTGAATCGGGACGCAATTTGAGTGTTCCATCGTCATTAGGAGGCCCTGAATGTTACAATTCACTATCAGTTTTTCGTCCGATTCGAAAATCTTTGACTCACAGCAGAACGGCCATAAGGTGCCCGAGGCAGCAATAGACCCATGGAGACAAGTCTGCTGGAGGACGATGTATTGAATCGGGACGCAATTTGAGTGTTCCATCGTCATTAGGAGGCCCTGAACGTTACAATTCACTATCAGTTTTTCGTCCGATTCGAAAATCTTTGACTCACAGCATAACGGCCATAAGGTGCCCGAGGCAGCAATAGACCCATGCAGACAAGTCTGCTGGAGGACGATGTATTGAATCGAGACGCAATTTGAGTGTTCCATCGTCATTAGGAGGCCCTGAACGTTACAATTCACTATCAGTTTTTCGTCCGATTCGAAAATCTTTGACTCACAGCAGAACGGACATAAGGTGCCCGAGGCAGCAATAGACCCATGGAGACAAGTCTGCTGGAGGACGATGTATTGAATCGGGACGCAATTTGAGTGTTCCATCGTCATTAGGAGGCCCTGAACGTTACAATTCACTATCAGTTTTTCGTCCGATTCGAAAATCTTTGACTCACAGCAGAACGGACATAAGCCGTCGGAGGTAGCAATAGACCCATGGAGACGAGTCTGCTGGAGGACGATGTATTGAATCGGGACGCAATTTGAGTGATCCATCGTCATTAGGTGGCCATGAACGTTACAATTCACTATCAGCTTTTCGTCCGATTCGAAAATCTTTGACTCACAACAGAACGGCCATAAGGTGCCCGAGGCAGCAATAGACCCATGGAGACGAGTCTGCTGGAGGACGATGTATTGAATCGGGACGCAATTTGAGTGTTCCATCGTCATTAGGAGGCCCTGAATGTTACAATTCACTATCAGTTTTTCGTCCGATTCGAAAATCTTTGACTCACAGCAGAACGGCCATAAGGTGCCCGAGGCAGCAATAGACCCATGGAGACAAGTCTGCTGGAGGACGATGTATTGAATCGAGACGCAATTTGAGTGATCCATCGTCATTAGGTGGCCCTGAACGTTACAATTCACTATCAGTTTTTCGTCCCATTCGATAATCTAGACTCACAGCAGAACGGCCATAAGGTGCCCGAGGCAGCAATAGACCCATTGAGACAAGTCTGCTGGAGGACGATGTATTGAATCGGGACGCAATTTGAGTGTTCCATCGTCATTAGGAGGCCCTGAAAGTTACAATTCACTATCAGTTTTTCGTCCGATTCGAAAATCTTTGACTCACAGCAGAACGGCCATTAGGTGCCCGAGGCAGCATTAGACCCATGGAGACAAGTCGGCTGGAAGACGATGTATTGAATCGGGACGCAATTTGAGTGTTCCATCGTCATTAGGAGGCCCTGAATGTTACAATTCACTATCAGTTTTTCGTCCGATTCGAAAATCTTTGACTCACTGCAGAACGGCCATAAGGTGCCCGAGGCAGCAATAGACCCATGGAGACAAGTCTGCTGGAGGACGATGTATTGAATCGGGACGCAATTTGAGTGTTCCATCGTCATTAGGACGCCCTTAACGTTACAATTCACTATCAGTTTTTCGTCCGATTCGAAAATCTTTGACTCACAGCAGAATGGCCATAAGGTGCCCGAGGCAGCAATAGACCCATGGAGACAAGTCGGCTGCAGGACGATGTATTGAATCGGTACGCAATTTGAGTGATCCATCGTCATTACGTGGCCCTGAATGTTACAATTCACTATCAGTTTTTCGTCAGATTCGAAAATCTTTGACTCACAGCAGAACGGCCATAAGGTGCCCGAGGCAGCAATAGACCCATGGAGACAAGTCTGCTGGAAGACGATGTATTGAATCGGGACGCAATTTGAGTGATCCATCGTCATTAGGTGGCCCTGAAAGTTACAATTCACTATCAGTTTTTCGTCCGATTCGAAAATCTTTGACTCTCAGCAGAACGGCAATAAGGTGCCCGAGGCAGCAATAGACCGATGGAGACGAGTCTGCTGGAGGACGATGTATTGAATCGGGACGCAATTTGAGTGATCCATCGTCATTAGGTGGCCATGAACGTTACAATTCACTATCAGTTTTTCGTCCCATTCGATAATTTACACTCACAGCATAACGGACATGGAGACAAGTCGGCTGGAGGACGATGTATTGAATCGGGACGCAATTTGAGTGTTCCATCGTCATTAGGAGGCCCTGAACGTTACAATTCACTATCAGTTTTTCGTCCGATTCGAAAATCTTTGAGTCACAGCAGAACGGCCAGAAGGTGCCCGAGGCAGCAATAGACCCATGGAGACAAGTCGGCTGGAAGACGATGTATTGAATCGGGACGCAATTTGAGTGATCCATCGTCATTACGTGGCCCTGAATGTTACAATTCACTATCAGTTTTTCGTCAGATTCGAAAATCTTTGACTCACAGCAGAACGGCCATAAGGTGCCCGAGGCAGCAATAGACCCATGGAGACAAGTCGGCTGGAAGACGATGTATTGAATCGGGACGCAATTTGAGTGATCCATCGTCATTAGGTGGCCCTGAAAGTTACAATTCACTATTAGTTTTTCGTCCGATTCGAAAATCTTTGACTCTCAGCAGAACGGCAATAAGGTGCCCGAGGCAGCAATAGACCGATGGAGACGAGTCTGCTGGAGGACGATGTATTGAATCGGGACGCAATTTGAGTGATCCATCGTCATTAGGTGGCCATGAACGTTACAATTCACTATCAGTTTTTCGTCCCATTCGATAATTTACACTCACAGCATAACGGACATGGAGACAAGTCGGCTGGAGGACGATGTATTGGATCGGGACGCAATTTGAGTGTTCCATCGTCATTAGGAGGCCCTGAACGTTACAATTCACTATCAGTTTTTCGTCCGATTCGAAAATCTTTGAGTCACAGCAGAACGGCCAGAAGGTGCCCGAGGCAGCAATAGACCCATGGAGACAAGTCTGCTGGAGGACGATGTATTGAATCAGGACGCAATTTGAGTGATCCATCGTCAGTAGGTGGCCCTGAACGTTACAATTCACTATCAGTTTTTCGTCCGATTCGAAAATCTTTGACTCACAGCAGAACGGCCATAAGGTGCCCGAGGCAGCAATAGACCCATGAAGCCAAGTCTGCTGGAGGACGATGTATTGAATCGGGACGCAATTTGAGTGATCCATCGTCATTAGGAGGCCCTGAACGTTACAAATCACTACCAGTTTTTCGTCCGATTCGAAAATCTTGGACTCACAGCAGAACGGCCATAAGGTGCTCGAGGCAGCAATAGACCCATGGAGACAAGTCGGCTGGAGGAGGATGTATTGAATCGGGACGCAATTTGAGTGATCCATCGTCATTACGTGGTCCTGAATGTTACAATTCACTATCAGTTTTTCGTCAGATTCGAAAATCTTTGACTCACAGCAGAACGGCCATAAGGTGCCCGAGGCAGCAATAGACCCATTGAGACAAGTCTGCTGGAGGACGATGTATTGAATCGGGACGCATTTTGAGTGATCCATCGTCATTACGTGGCCCTGAACGTAACAATTCACTATCAGTTTTTCGTCCGATTCGAAAATCTTTGACTCACAGCAGAACGGCCATAAGCCGTCCGAGGCAGCAATAGACCCATGGAGACAAGTTGGCTGGAGGACGATGTATTGAATCGGGACGCAATTTGAGTGATCCATCGTCATTAGGTGGCCCTGAACGTTACAATTCACTATCAGTTTTTCGTCCCATTCGATAATCTAGACTCACAGCAGAACGGCCATAAGGTGCCCGAGGCAGAAATAGACCCATGGAGACAAGTCTGCTGGAGGACGATATATTGAATCGGGACGCAATTTGAGTGTTACATCGTCATTAGGAGGCCCTGAACGTTACAATTCACTACCAGTTTTTCGTCCGATTCGAAAATCTTTGACTCACAGCAGAACGGCCATAAGGTGCCCGAGGCAGCAATAGACCCATGGAGACAAGTCGGCTGCAGGACGATGTATTGAATAGGGACGCAATTTGAGTGATCCATCGTCATCACGTGGCCCTGAATGTTACAATTCACTATCAGTTTTTCGTCAGATTCGAAAATCTTTGACTCACAGCAGAACGGCCATAAGGTGCCCGAGGCAGCATTAGACCCATGCAGACAAGTCTGCTGGAGGACGATGTATTGAATCGAGACGCAATTTGAGTGTTCCATCGTCATTAGGAGGCCCTGAACGTTATAATTCACCATCAGTTTTTCGTCCGATTCGAAAATCTTTGACTCACAGCAGAACGGCCATAAGGTGCCCGAGGCAGCAATAGACCCATGGAGACAAGTCGGCTGCAGGACGATGTATTGAATCGGTACGCAATTTGAGTGATCCATCGTCATTACGTGGCCCTGAATGTTACAATTCACTATCAGTTTTTCGTCAGATTCGAAAATCTTTGACTCACAGCAGAACGGCCATAAGGTGCCCGAGGCAGCAATAGACCCATGGAGACAAGTCTGCTGGAAGACGATGTATTGAATCGGGACGCAATTTGAGTGATCCATCGTCATTAGGTGGCCCTGAAAGTTACAATTCACTATCAGTTTTTCGTCCGATTCGAAAATCTTTGACTCTCAGCAGAACGGCAATAAGGAGCCCGAGGCAGCAGTAGACCGATGGAGACGAGTCTGCTGGAGGACGATGTATTGAATCGGGACGCAATTTGAGTGATCCATCGTCATTAGGTGGCCATGAACGTTACAATTCACTATCAGTTTTTCGTCCCATTCGATAATTTACACTCACAGCATAACGGACATGGAGACAAGTCGGTTGGAGGACGATGTATTGAATCGGGACGCAATTTGAGTGTTCCATCGTCATTAGGAGGCCCTGAACGTTACAATTCACTATCAGTTTTTCGTCCGATTCGAAAATCTTTGAGTCACAGCAGAACGGCCAGAAGGTGCCCGAGGCAGCAATAGACCCATGGAGACAAGTCGGCTGGAAGACGATGTATTGAATCGGGACGCAATTTGAGTGATCCATCGTCATTACGTGGCCCTGAATGTTACAATTCACTATCAGTTTTTCGTCAGATTCGAAAATCTTTGACTCACAGCAGAACGGCCATAAGGTGCCCGAGGCAGCAATAGACCCATGGAGACAAGTCGGCTGGAAGACGATGTATTGAATCGGGACGCAATTTGAGTGATCCATCGTCATTAGGTGGCCCTGAAAGTTACAATTCACTATCAGTTTTTCGTCCGATTCGAAAATCTTTGACTCTCAGCAGAACGGCAATAAGGTGTCAGAGGCAGCAATAGACCGATGGAGACGAGTCTGCTGGAGGACGATGTATTGAATCGGGACGCAATTTGAGTGATCCATCGTCATTAGGTGGCCATGAACGTTACAATTCACTATCAGTTTTTCGTCCCACTCGATAATTTACACTCACAGCATAACGGACATGGAGACAAGTCGGCTGGAGGACGATGTATTGGATCGGGACGCAATTTGAGTGTTCCATCGTCATTAGGAGGCCCTGAACGTTACAATTCACTATCAGTTTTTCGTCCGATTCGAAAATCTTTGAGTCACAGCAGAACGGCCAGAAGGTGCCCGAGGCAGCAATAGACCCATGGAGACAAGTCTGCTGGAGGACGATGTATTGAATCAGGACGCAATTTGAGTGATCCATCGTCAGTAGGTGGCCCTGAACGTTACAATTCACTATCAGTTTTTCGTCCGATTCGAAAATCTTTGACTCACAGCAGAACGGCCATAAGCCGTCCGAGGCAGCAATAGACCCATGGAGACAAGTTGGCTGGAGGACGATGTATTGAATCGGGACGCAATTTGAGTGATCCATCGTCATTAGGTGGCCCTGAACGTTACAATTCACTATCAGTTTTTCGTCCCATTCGATAATCTAGACTCACAGCAGAACGGCCATAAGGTGCCCGAGGCAGCAATAGACCCATGGAGACAAGTCTGCTGGAGGACGATATATTGAATCGGGACGCAATTTGAGTGTTACATCGTCATTAGGAGGCCCTGAACGTTACAATTCACTACCAGTTTTTCGTCCGATTCGAAAATCTTTGACTCACAGCAGAACGGCCATAAGGTGCCCGAGGCAGCAATAGACCCATGGAGACAAGTCGGCTGCAGGACGATGTATTGAATAGGGACGCAATTTGAGTGATCCATCGTCATCACGTGGCCCTGAATGTTACAATTCACTATCAGTTTTTCGTCAGATTCGAAAATCTTTGACTCACAGCAGAACGGCCATAAGGTGCCCGAGGCAGCATTAGACCCATGCAGACAAGTCTGCTGGAGGACGATGTATTGAATCGAGACGCAATTTGAGTGTTCCATCGTCATTAGGAGGCCCTGAACGTTATAATTCACCATCAGTTTTTCGTCCGATTCGAAAATCTTTGACTCACAGCAGAACGGCCATAAGGTGCCCGAGGCAGCAATAGACCCATGGAGACAAGTCGGCTGGAAGACGATGTATTGAATCGGGACGCAATTTGATTGATCCATCGTCATTAGGTGGCCCTGAAAGTTACAATTCACTATCAGTTTTTCGTCCGATTCGGAAATCATTGACTCACAGCAGAACGGCCATAAGGTGCTCGAGGCAGCAATAGACCCATGGAGACAAGTCTGCTGGAGGACGATGTATTGAATCGGGACGCAATTTGAGTGATCCATCGTCATT
Source organism: Schistocerca cancellata (assembly GCF_023864275.1). Lineage (NCBI taxonomy): Eukaryota > Metazoa > Arthropoda > Insecta > Orthoptera > Acrididae > Schistocerca > Schistocerca cancellata. The sequence continues at coordinate 3,666,093 of NW_026047143.1, read as the reverse complement.
AGGTGGCCATGAACGTTACAATTCACTATCAGCTTTTCGTCCGATTCGAAAATCTTTGACTCACAACAGAACGGCCATAAGGTGCCCGAGGCAGCAATAGACCCATGGAGACGAGTCTGCTGGAGGACGATGTATTGAATCGGGACGCAATTTGAGTGTTCCATCGTCATTAGGAGGCCCTGAATGTTACAATTCACTATCAGTTTTTCGTCCGATTCGAAAATCTTTGACTCACAGCAGAACGGCCATAAGGTGCCCGAGGCAGCAATAGACCCATGGAGACAAGTCTGCTGGAGGACGATGTATTGAATCGGGACGCAATTTGAGTGTTCCATCGTCATTAGGAGGCCCTGAACGTTACAATTCACTATCAGTTTTTCGTCCGATTCGAAAATCTTTGACTCACAGCATAACGGCCATAAGGTGCCCGAGGCAGCAATAGACCCATGCAGACAAGTCTGCTGGAGGACGATGTATTGAATCGAGACGCAATTTGAGTGTTCCATCGTCATTAGGAGGCCCTGAACGTTACAATTCACTATCAGTTTTTCGTCCGATTCGAAAATCTTTGACTCACAGCAGAACGGACATAAGGTGCCCGAGGCAGCAATAGACCCATGGAGACAAGTCTGCTGGAGGACGATGTATTGAATCGGGACGCAATTTGAGTGTTCCATCGTCATTAGGAGGCCCTGAACGTTACAATTCACTATCAGTTTTTCGTCCGATTCGAAAATCTTTGACTCACAGCAGAACGGACATAAGCCGTCGGAGGTAGCAATAGACCCATGGAGACGAGTCTGCTGGAGGACGATGTATTGAATCGGGACGCAATTTGAGTGATCCATCGTCATTAGGTGGCCATGAACGTTACAATTCACTATCAGCTTTTCGTCCGATTCGAAAATCTTTGACTCACAACAGAACGGCCATAAGGTGCCCGAGGCAGCAATAGACCCATGGAGACGAGTCTGCTGGAGGACGATGTATTGAATCGGGACGCAATTTGAGTGTTCCATCGTCATTAGGAGGCCCTGAATGTTACAATTCACTATCAGTTTTTCGTCCGATTCGAAAATCTTTGACTCACAGCAGAACGGCCATAAGGTGCCCGAGGCAGCAATAGACCCATGGAGACAAGTCTGCTGGAGGACGATGTATTGAATCGAGACGCAATTTGAGTGATCCATCGTCATTAGGTGGCCCTGAACGTTACAATTCACTATCAGTTTTTCGTCCCATTCGATAATCTAGACTCACAGCAGAACGGCCATAAGGTGCCCGAGGCAGCAATAGACCCATTGAGACAAGTCTGCTGGAGGACGATGTATTGAATCGGGACGCAATTTGAGTGTTCCATCGTCATTAGGAGGCCCTGAACGTTACAATTCACTATCAGTTTTTCGTCCGATTCGAAAAACTTTGACTCACAGCAGAACGGCCATTAGGTGCCCGAGGCAGCATTAGACCCATGGAGACAAGTCGGCTGGAAGACGATGTATTGAATCGGGACGCAATTTGAGTGTTCCATCGTCATTAGGAGGCCCTGAATGTTACAATTCACTATCAGTTTTTCGTCCGATTCGAAAATCTTTGACTCACAGCAGAACGGCCATAAGGTGCCCGAGGCAGCAATAGACCCATGGAGACAAGTCTGCTGGAGGACGATGTATTGAATCGGGACGCAATTTGAGTGTTCCATCGTCATTAGGACGCCCTTAACGTTACAATTCACTATCAGTTTTTCGTCCGATTCGAAAATCTTTGACTCACAGCAGAATGGCCATAAGGTGCCCGAGGCAGCAATAGACCCATGGAGACAAGTCGGCTGCAGGACGATGTATTGAATCGGTACGCAATTTGAGTGATCCATCGTCATTACGTGGCCCTGAATGTTACAATTCACTATCAGTTTTTCGTCAGATTCGAAAATCTTTGACTCACAGCAGAACGGCCATAAGGTGCCCGAGGCAGCAATAGACCCATGGAGACAAGTCTGCTGGAAGACGATGTATTGAATCGGGACGCAATTTGAGTGATCCATCGTCATTAGGTGGCCCTGAAAGTTACAATTCACTATCAGTTTTTCGTCCGATTCGAAAATCTTTGACTCTCAGCAGAACGGCAATAAGGTGCCCGAGGCAGCAATAGACCGATGGAGACGAGTCTGCTGGAGGACGATGTATTGAATCGGGACGCAATTTGAGTGATCCATCGTCATTAGGTGGCCATGAACGTTACAATTCACTATCAGTTTTTCGTCCCATTCGATAATTTACACTCACAGCATAACGGACAAGGAGACAAGTCGGCTGGAGGACGATGTATTGAATCGGGACGCAATTTGAGTGTTCCATCGTCATTAGGAGGCCCTGAACGTTACAATTCACTATCAGTTTTTCGTCCGATTCGAAAATCTTTGAGTCACAGCAGAACGGCCAGAAGGTGCCCGAGGCAGCAATAGACCCATGGAGACAAGTCTGCTGGAGGACGATGTATTGAATCGGGACGCAATTTGAGTGATCCATCGTCAGTAGGTGGCCCTGAACGTTACAATTCACTATCAGTTTTTCGTCCGATTCGAAAATCTTTGACTCACAGCAGAACGGCCATAAGGTGCCCGAGGCAGCAATAGACCCATGAAGCCAAGTCTGCTGGAGGACGATGTATTGAATCGGGACGCAATTTGAGTGATCCATCGTCATTAGGAGGCCCTGAACGTTACAAATCACTACCAGTTTTTCGTCCGATTCGAAAATCTTGGACTCACAGCAGAACGGCCATAAGGTGCCCGAGGCAGCAATAGACCCATGGAGACAAGTCGGCTGCAGGACGATGTATTGAATAGGGACGCAATTTGAGTGATCCATCGTCATCACGTGGCCCTGATTGTTACAATTCACTATCAGTTTTTCGTCAGATTCGAAAATCTTTGACTCACAGCAGAACGGCCATAAGGTGCCCGAGGCAGCATTAGACCCATGCAGACAAGTCTGCTGGAGGACGATGTATTGAATCGAGACGCAATTTGAGTGTTCCATCGTCATTAGGAGGCCCTGAACGTTATAATTCACCATCAGTTTTTCGTCCGATTCGAAAATCTTTGACTCACAGCAGAACGGCCATAAGGTGCCCGAGGCAGCAATAGACCCATGGAGACAAGTCGGCTGGAAGACGATGTATTGAATCGGGACGCAATTTGAGTGATCCATCGTCATTAGGTGGCCCTGAAAGTTACAATTCACTATCAGTTTTTCGTCCGATTCGGAAATCATTGACTCACAGCAGAACGGCCATAAGGTGCTCGAGGCAGCAATAGACCCATGGAGACAAGTCTGCTGGAGGACGATGTATTGAATCAGGACGCAATTTGAGTGATCCATCGTCATTAGGTGGCCATGAACGTTACAATTCACTATCAGCTTTTCGTCCGATTCGAAAATCTTTGACTCACAACAGAACGGCCATAAGGTGCCCGAGGCAGCAATAGACCCATGGAGACGAGTCTGCTGGAGGACGATGTATTGAATCGGGACGCAATTTGAGTGTTCCATCGTCATTAGGAGGCCCTGAATGTTACAATTCACTATCAGTTTTTCGTCCGATTCGAAAATCTTTGACTCACAGCAGAACGGCCATAAGGTGCCCGAGGCAGCAATAGACCCATGGAGACAAGTCTGCTGGAGGACGATGTATTGAATCGGGACGCAATTTGAGTGTTCCATCGTCATTAGGAGGCCCTGAACGTTACAATTCACTATCAGTTTTTCGTCCGATTCGAAAATCTTTGACTCACAGCAGAACGGCCATAAGGTGCCCGAGGCAGCAATAGACCCATGCAGACAAGTCTGCTGGAGGACGATGAATTGAATCGAGACGCAATTTGAGTGTTCCATCGTCATTAGGAGGCCCTGAACGTTACAATTCACTATCAGTTTTTCGTCCGATTCGAAAATCTTTGACTCACAGCAGAACGGACATAAGGTGCCCGAGGCAGCAATAGACCCATGGAGACAAGTCTGCTGGAGGACGATGTATTGAATCGGGACGCAATTTGAGTGTTCCATCGTCATTAGGAGGCCCTGAACGTTACAATTCACTATCAGTTTTTCGTCCGATTCGAAAATCTTTGACTCACAGCAGAACGGCCATAAGCCGTCCGAGGTAGCAATAGACCCATGGAGACAAGTTGGCTGGAGGACGATGTAATGAATCGGGACGCAATTTGAGTGATCCATCGTCATTAGGTGGCCCTGAACGTTACAATTCACTATCAGTTTTTCGTCCCATTCGATAATCTAGACTCACAGCAGAACGGCCATAAGCCGTCCGAGGCAGCAATAGACCCATGGAGACAAGTTGGCTGGAGGACGATGTATTGAATCGGGACGCAATTAGAGTGATCCATCGTCATTAGGTGGCCCTGAACGTTACAATTCACTATCAGTTTTTCGTCCCATTCGATATTCTAGACTCACAGCAGAACGGCCATAAGGTGCCCGAGGCAGCAATAGACCCATGGAGTCAAGTCGGCTGGAGGACGGTGTATTGAATCGGGACGCAATTTGAGTGTTCCATCGTCATTTGGAGGCCCTGAACGTTACAATTCACTATCAGTTTTTCGTCCGATTCGAAAATCTTTGACTCACAGCAGAACGGCCATAAGGTGCCCGAGGCAGCAATAGATCCATGGAGACAAGTCGGCTGGAGGACGATGTATTGAATCGGGACGCAATTTGAGTGATCCATCGTCATTAGGTGGCCCTGAATGTTACAATTCGCTATCAGTTTTTCGTCCGATTCGAAAATCTTTGACTCACAGCAGAACGGCCATAAGGTGCCCGAGGCAGCAATAGACCCTTGGAGACAAGTCGGCTGCAGGACGATGTATTGAATCGGGACGCAATTTGAGTGATCCATCGTCATTACGTAGCCCTGAATGTTACAATTCACTATCAGTTTTTCGTCAGATTCGAAAATCTTTGACTCACAGCAGAACGGCCATAAGGTGCCCGAGGCAGCAATAGACCCATGGAGACAAGTCGGCTGGAAGACGATGTATTGAATCGGGACGCAATTTGAGTGATCCATCGTCATTAGGTGGCCCTGAAAGTTACAATTCACTATCAGTTTTTCGTCCGATTCGAAAATCTTTGACTCTCAGCAGAACGGCAATAAGGTGCCCGAGGCAGCAATAGACCGATGGAGACGAGTCTGCTGGAGGACGATGTATTGAATCGGGACGCAATTTGAGTGATCCATCGTCATTAGGTGGCCATGAACGTTACAATTCACTATCAGTTTTTCGTCCCATTCGATAATTTACACTCACAGCATAACGGACATGGAGACAAGTTGGCTGGAGGACGATGTATTGAATCGGGACGCAATTTGAGTGTTCCATCGTCATTAGGAGGCCCTGAACGTTACAATTCACTATCAGTTTTTCGTCCGATTCGAAAATCTTTGAGTCACAGCAGAACGGCCAGAAGGTGCCCGAGGCAGCAATAGACCCATGGAGACAAGTCTGCTGGAGGACGATGTATTGAATCGGGACGCAATTTGAGTGATCCATCGTCAGTAGGTGGCCCTGAACGTTACAATTCACTATCAGTTTTTCGTCCGATTCGAAAATCTTTGACTCACAGCAGAACGGCCATAAGGTGCCCGAGGCAGCAATAGACCCATGAAGCCAAGTCTGCTGGAGGACGATGTATTGCATCGGGACGCAATTTGAGTGATCCATCGTCATTAGGAGGCCCTGAACGTTACAAATCACTACCAGTTTTTCGTCCGATTCGAAAATCTTGGACTCACAGCAGAACGGCCATAAGGTGCTCGAGGCAGCAATAGACCCATGGAGACAAGTCGGCTGGAGGAGGATGTATTGAATCGGGACGCAATTTGAGTGATCCATCGTCATTACGTGGCCCTGAATGTTACAATTCACTATCAGTTTTTCGTCAGATTCGAAAATCTTTGACTCACAGCAGAACGGCCATAAGGTGTCCGAGGCGGCAATAGACCCATTGAGACAAGTCTGCTGGAGGACGATGTATTGAATCGGGACGCATTTTGAGTGATCCATCGTCATTACGTGGCCCTGAACGTTACAATTCACTATCAGTTTTTCGTCCCATTCGATAATCTAGACTCACAGCAGAACGGCCATAAGGTGCCCGAGGCAGCAATAGACCCATGGAGTCAAGTCGGCTGGAGGACGGTGTATTGAATCGGGACGCAATTTGAGTGTCCCATCGTCATTTGGAGGCCCTGAACGTTACAATTCACTATCAGTTTTTCGTCCGATTCGAAAATCTTTGACTCACAGCAGAACGGCCATAAGGTGCCCGAGGCAGCAATAGATCCATGGAGACAAGTCGGCTGGAGGACGATGTATTGAATCGGGACGCAATTTGAGTGATCCATCGTCATTAGGGGGCCCTGAATGTTACAATTCGCTATCAGTTTTTCGTTCGATTCGAAAATCTTTGACTCACAGCAGAACGGCCATAAGGTGCCCGAGGCAGCAATAGACCCTTGGAGACAAGTCGGCTGCAGGACGATGTATTGAATCGGGACGCAATTTGAGTGATCCATCGTCATTAGGTGGCCATGAACGTTACAATTCACTATCAGTTTTTCGTCCCATTCGATAATTTACACTCACAGCATAACGGACATGGAGACAAGTCGGCTGGAGGACGATGTATTGAATCGGGACGCAATTTGAGTGTTCCATCGTCATTAGGAGGCCCTGAACGTTACAATTCACTATCAGTTTTTCGTCCGATTCGAAAATCTTTGAGTCACAGCAGAACGGCCAGAAGGTGCCCGAGGCAGCAATAGACGTATGGAGACAAGTCTGCTGGAGGACGATGTATTGAATCGGGACGCAATTTGAGTGATCCATCATCAGTAGGTGGCCCTGAACGTTACAATTCACTATCAGTTTTTCGTCCGATTCGAAAATCTTTGACTCACAGCAGAACGGCCATAAGGTGCCCGAGGCAGCAATAGACCCATGAAGCCAAGTCTGCTGGAGGACGATGTATTGAATCGGGACGCAATTTGAGTGATCCATCGTCATTAGGAGGCCCTGAACGTTACAAATCACTACCAGTTTTTCGTCCGATTCGAAAATCTTGGACTCACAGCAGAACGGCCATAAGGTGCTCGAGGCAGCAATAGACCCATGGAGACAAGTCGGCTGGAGGAGGATGTATTGAATCGGGACGCAATTTGAGTGATCCATCGTCATTACGTGGCCCTGAATGTTACAATTCACTATCAGTTTTTCGTCAGATTCGAAAATCTTTGACTCACAGCAGAACGGCCGTAAGGTGCCCGAGGCAGCAATAGACCCATTGAGACAAGTCTGCTGGAGGACGATGTATTGAATCGGGACGCATTTTGAGTGATCCATCGTCATTACGTGGCCCTGAACGTTACAATTCACTATCAGTTTTTCGTCCGATTCGAAAATCTTTGACTCACAGCAGAACGGCCATAAGCCGTCCGAGGCAGCAATAGACCCATGGAGACAAGTTGGCTGGAGGACGATGTATTGAATCGGGACGCAATTTGAGTGATCCATCGTCATTAGGTGGCCCTGAACGTTACAATTCACTATCAGTTTTTCGTCCCATTCGATAATCTAGACTCACAGCAGAACGGCCATAAGGTGCCCGAGGCAGCAATAGACCCATGGAGTCAAGTCGGCTGGAGGACGGTGTATTGAATCGGGACGCAATTTGAGTGTTCCATCGTCATTTGGAGGCCCTGAACGTTACAATTCACTATCAGTTTTTCGTCCGATTCGAAAATCTTTGACTCACAGCAGAACGGCCATAAGGTGCCCGAGGCAGCAATAGACCCTTGGAGACAAGTCGGCTGCAGGACGATGTATTGAATCGGGACGCAATTTGAGTGATCCATCGTCATTACGTGGCCCTGAATGTTACAATTCACTATCAGTTTTTCGTCAGATTCGAAAATCTTTGACTCACAGCAGAACGGCCATAAGGTGCCCGAGGCAGCAATGGACCCATGGAGACAAGTCGGCTGGAAGACGATGTATTGAATCGGGACGCAATTTGAGTGATCCATCGTCATTAGGTGGCCCTGAAAGTTACAATTCACTATCAGTTTTTCGTCCGATTCGAAAATCTTTGACTCTCAGCAGAACGGCAATAAGGTGCCCGAGGCAGCAATAGACCGATGGAGACGAGTCTGCTGGAGGACGATGTATTGAATCGGGACGCAATTTGAGTGATCCATCGTCATTAGGTGGCCATGAACGTTACAATTCACTATCAGTTTTTCGTCCCATTCGATAATTTACACTCACAGCATAACGGACATGGAGACAAGTCGGCTGGAGGACGATGTATTGAATCGGGACGCAATTTGAGTGTTCCATCGTCATTAGGAGGCCCTGAACGTTACAATTCACTATCAGTTTTTCGTCCGATTCGAAAATCTTTGAGTCACAGCAGAACGGCCAGAAGGTGCCCGAGGCAGCAATAGACCCATGGAGACAAGTCTGCTGGAGGACGATGTATTGAATCGGGACGCAATTTGAGTGATCCATCGTCAGTAGGTGGCCCTGAACGTTACAATTCACTATCAGTTTTTCGTCCGATTCGAAAATCTTTGACTCACAGCAGAACGGCCATAAGGTGCCCGAGGCAGCAATAGACCCATGAAGCCAAGTCTGCTGGAGGACGATGTATTGAATCGGGACGCAATTTGAGTGATCCATCGTCATTAGGAGGCCCTGAACGTTACAAATCACTACCAGTTTTTCGTCCGATTCGAAAATCTTGGACTCACAGCAGAACGGCCATAAGGTGCTCGAGGCAGCAATAGACCCATGGAGACAAGTCGGCTGGAGGAGTATGTATTGAATCGGGACGCAATTTGAGTGATCCATCGTCATTACGTGGCCATGAATGTTACAATTCACTATCAGTTTTTCGTCAGATTCGAAAATCTTTGACTCACAGCAGAACGGCCATAAGGTGCCCGAGGCAGCAATAGACCCATTGAGACAAGTCTGCTGGAGGACGATCTATTGAATCGGGACGCATTTTGAGTGATCCATCGTCATTACGTGGCCCTGAACGTTACAATTCACTATCAGTTTTTCGTCCGATTCGAAAATCTTTGACTCACAGCAGAACGGCCATAAGCCGTCCGAGGCAGCAATAGACCCATGGAGACAAGTTGGCTGGAGGACGATGTATTGAATCGGGACGCAATTTGAGTGATCCATCGTCATTAGGTGGCCCTGAACGTTACAATTCACTATCAGTTTTTCGTCCCATTCGATAATCTAGACTCACAGCAGAACGGCCATAAGGTGCCCGAGGCAGCAATAGACCCATGGAGTCAAGTCGGCTGGAGGACGGTGTATTGAATCGGGACGCAATTTGAGTGTTCCATCGTCATTTGGAGGCCCTGAACGTTACAATTCACTATCAGTTTTTCGTCCGATTCGAAAATCTTTGACTCACAGCAGAACGGCCATAAGGTGCCCGAGGCAGCAATAGATCCATGGAGACAAGTCGGCTGGAGGACGATGTATTGAATCGGGACGCAATTTGAGTGATCCATCGTCATTAGGTGGCCCTGAATGTTACAATTCGCTATCAGTTTTTCGTCCGATTCGAAAATCTTTGACTCTCAGCAGAACGGCAATAAGGTGCCCGAGGCAGCAATAGATCCATGGAGACAAGTCGGCTGGAGGACGATGTATTGAATCGGGACGCAATTTGAGTGATCCATCGTCATTAGGTGGCCCTGAACGTTACAATTCACTATCAGTATTTCGTCCCATTCGATAATTTAGACTCACAGCATAACGGACATGGAGACAAGTCGGCCGGAGGACGATGTATTGAATCGGGAAGCAATTTGAGTGTTCCATCGTCATTAGGTGGCCCTGAATGTTACAATTCACTATCAGTTTTTCGTCCGATTCGAAAATCTTTGACTCACAGCAGAACGGCCATAAGGTGCCCGAGGCAGCAATAGACCCATGGAGACAAGTCTGCTGGAGGACGATGTATTGAATCGGGACGCAATTTGAGTGATCCATCTTCATTAGATGGCCCTGAACGTTACAATTCACTATCAGTTTTTCGTCCGATTCGAAAATCTTTGACTCACAGCAGAACGGCAATAAGGTGCCCGAGGCAGCAATAGACCGATGGAGACGAGTCTGCTGGAGGACGATGTATTGAATCGGGACGCAATCTGAGTGTTCCATCGTCATTAGGAGGCCCTGAACGTTACAATTCACTATCAGTTTTTCGTCCGATTCGAAAATCTATGAGTCAAAGCAGAACGGCCATAAGGTGCCCGAGGCAGCAATAGACCCATGAAGCCAAGTCTGCTGGAGGACGATGTATTGAATCGGGACGCAATTTGAGTGTTCCATCGTCATTAGGAGGCCCTGAACGTTACAATTCACTATCAGTTTTTCGTCCGATTCGAAAATCTTTGAGTCACAGCAGAATGGCCAGAAGGTGCCCGAGGCAGCAATAGACGTATGGAGACAAGTCTGCTGGAGGACGATGTATTGAATCGGGACGCAATTTGAGTGATCCATCATCAGTAGGTGGCCCTGAACGTTACAATTCACTATCAGTTTTTCGTCCGATTCGAAAATCTTTGACTCACAGCAGAACGGCCATAAGGTGCCCGAGGCAGCAATAGACCCATGTAGCCAAGTCTGCTGGAGGACGATGTATTGAATCGGGACGCAATTTGAGTGATCCATCGTCATTAGGAGGCCCTGAACGTTACAAATCACTACCAGTTTTTCGTCCGATTCGAAAATCTTGGACTCACAGCAGAACGGCCGTAAGGTGCTCGAGGCAGCAATAGACCCATGGAGACAAGTCGGCTGGAGGAGGATGTATTGAATCGGGACGCAATTTGAGTGATCCATCGTCATTACGTGGCCCTGAATGTTACAATTCACTATCAGTTTTTCGTCAGATTCGAAAATCTTTGACTCACAGCAGAACGGCCATAAGGTGCCCGAGGCAGCAATAGACCCATTGAGACAAGTTGGCTGGAGGACGATGTATTGAATCGGGACGCATTTTGAGTGATCCATCGTCATTACGTGGCCCTGAACGTTACAATTCACTATCAGTTTTTCGTCCGATTCGAAAATCTTTGACTCACAGCAGAACGGCCATAAGCCGTCCGAGGCAGCAATAGACCCATGGAGACAAGTTGGCTGGAGGACGATGTATTGAATCGGGACGCAATTTGAGTGATCCATCGTCATTAGGTGGCCCTGAACGTTACAATTCACTATCAGTTTTTCGTCCCATTCGATAATCTAGACTCACAGCAGAACGGCCATAAGGTGCCCGAGGCAGCAATAGACCCATGGAGTCAAGTCGGCTGGAGGACGGTGTATTGAATCGGGACGCAATTTGAGTGTTCCATCGTCATTTGGAGGCCCTGAACGTTACAATTCACTATCAGTTTTTCGTCCGATTCGAAAATCTTTGACTCACAGCAGAACGGCCATAAGGTGCCCGAGGCAGCAATAGATCCATGGAGACAAGTCGGCTGGAGGACGATGTATTGAATCGGGACGCAATTTGAGTGATCCATCGTCATTAGGTGGCCCTGAATGTTACAATTCGCTATCAGTTTTTCGTCCGATTCGAAAATCTTTGACTCACAGCAGAACGGCCATAAGGTGCCCGAGGCAGCAATAGACCCTTGGAGACAAGTCGGCTGCAGGACGATGTATTGAATCGGGACGCAATTTGAGTGATCCATCGTCATTACGTGGCCCTGAATGTTACAATTCACTATCAGTTTTTCGTCAGATTCGAAAATCTTTGACTCACAGCAGAACGGCCATAAGGTGCCCGAGGCAGCAATAGACCCATGGAGACAAGTCGGCTGGAAGACGATGTATTGAATCGGGACGCAATTTGAGTGATCCATCGTCATTAGGTGGCCCTGAAAGTTACAATTCACTATCAGTTTTTCGTCCGATTCGAAAATCTTTGACTCTCAGCAGAACGGCAATAAGGTGCCCGAGGCAGCAATAGACGGATGGAGACGAGTCTGCTGGAGGACGATGTATTGAATCGGGACGCAATTTGAGTGATCCATCGTCATTAGGTGGCCATGAACGTTACAATTCACTATCAGTTTTTCGTCCCATTCGATAATTTACACTCACAGCATAACGGACATGGAGACAAGTCGGCTGGAGGACGATGTATTGAATCGGGACGCAATTTGAGTGTTCCATCGTCATTAGGAGGCCCTGAACGTTACAATTCACTATCAGTTTTTCGTCCGATTCGAAAATCTTTGAGTCACAGCAGAACGGCCATAACGTGCCCGAGGCAGCAATAGACCCATGGAGACAAGTCTGCTGGAGGACGATGTATTGAATCGGGACGCAATTTGAGTGATCCATCGTCAGTAGGTGGCCCTGAACGTTACAATTCACTATCAGTTTTTCGTCCGATTCGAAAATCTTTGACTCACAGCAGAACGGCCATAAGGTGCCCGAGGCAGCAATAGACCCATGAAGCCAAGTCTGCTGGAGGACGATGTATTGAATCGGGACGCAATTTCAGTGATCCATCGTCATTAGGAGGCCCTGAACGTTACAAATCACTACCAGTTTTTCGTCCGATTCGAAAATCTTGGACTCACAGCAGAACGGCCATAAGGTGCTCGAGGCAGCAATAGACCCATGGAGACAAGTCGGCTGGAGGAGTATGTATTGAATCGGGACGCAATTTGAGTGATCCATCGTCATTACGTGGCCATGAATGTTACAATTCACTATCAGTTTTTCGTCAGATTCGAAAATCTTTGACTCACAGCAGAACGGCCATAAGGTGCCCGAGGCAGCAATAGACCCATTGAGACAAGTCTGCTGGAGGACGATCTATTGAATCGGGACGCATTTTGAGTGATCCATCGTCATTACGTGGCCCTGAACGTTACAATTCACTATCAGTTTTTCGTCCGATTCGAAAATCTTTGACTCACAGCAGAACGGCCATAAGCCGTCCGAGGCAGCAATAGACCCATGGAGACAAGTTGGCTGGAGGACGATGTATTGAATCGGGACGCAATTTGAGTGATCCATCGTCATTAGGTGGCCCTGAACGTTACAATTCACTATCAGTTTTTCGTCCCATTCGATAATCTAGACTCACAGCAGAACGGCCATAAGGTGCCCGAGGCAGCAATAGACCCATGGAGTCAAGTCGGCTGGAGGACGGTGTATTGAATCGGGACGCAATTTGAGTGTTCCATCGTCATTTGGAGGCCCTGAACGTTACAATTCACTATCAGTTTTTCGTCCGATTCGAAAATCTTTGACTCACAGCAGAACGGCCATAAGGTGCCCGAGGCAGCAATAGATCCATGGAGACAAGTCGGCTGGAGGACGATGTATTGAATCGGGACGCAATTTGAGTGATCCATCGTCATTAGGTGGCCCTGAATGTTACAATTCGCTATCAGTTTTTCGTCCGATTCGAAAATCTTTGACTCACAGCAGAACGGCCATAAGGTGCCCGAGGCAGCAATAGACCCTTGGAGGCAAGTCTGCTGGAGGACGATGTATTGAATCGGGACGCAATTTGAGTGATCCATCGTCATTAGGTGGCCCTGAACGTTACAATTCACTTTCAGTTTTTCGTCCGATTCGAAAATCTTTGACTCACAGCAGAACGGCCATAAGGTGCCCGAGGCGGCAATAGACCCATGGAGACAAGTCTGCTGGAGGACGATGTATTGAATCGGGACGCAATTTGAGTGTTCCATCGTCATTAGGAGGCCCAGAACGTTACAATTCACTATCAGTTTTTCGTCCGATTCGAAAATCTTTGACTCACTGCAGAACGGCCATAAGGTGTCCGAGGCAGCTATAGACCCATGGAGACAAGTCTGCTGGAGGACGATGTATTGAATCGGGACGCAATTTGAGTGATCCATCGTCATTAGGTGGCCCTGAACGTTACAATTCACTATCAGTATTTCGTCCCATTCGATAATTTAGACTCACAGCATAACGGACATGGAGACAAGTCGGCCGGAGGACGATGTATTGAATCGGGACGCAATTTGAGTGTTCCATCGTCATTAGGTGGCCCTGAATGTTACAATTCACTATCAGTTTTTCGTCCGATTCGAAAATATTTGACTCACAGCAGAACGGCCATAAGGTGCCCGAGGCAGCAATAGACCCATGGAGACAAGTCTGCTGGAGGACGATGTATTGAATCGGGACGCAATTTGAGTGATCCATCTTCATTAGATGGCCCTGAACGTTACAATTCACTATCAGTTTTTCGTCCGATTCGAAAATCTTTGACTCACAGCAGAACGGCAATAAGGTGCCCGAGGCAGCAATAGACCGATGGAGACGAGTCTGCTGGAGGACGATGTATTGAATCGGGACGCAATCTGAGTGTTCCATCGTCATTAGGAGGCCCTGAACGTTACAATTCACTATCAGTTTTTCGTCCGATTCGAAAATCTATGAGTCAAAGCAGAACGGCCATAAGGTGCCCGAGGCAGCAATAGACCCATGAAGCCAAGTCTGCTGGAGGACGATGTATTGAATCGGGACGCATTTTGAGTGATCCATCGTCATTACGTGGCCCTGAACGTTACAATTCACTATCAGTTTTTCGTCCCATTCGATAATCTAGACTCACAGCAGAACGGCCATAAGGTGCCCGAGGCAGAAATAGACCCATGGAGTCAAGTCGGCTGGAGGACGGTGTATTGAATCGGGACGCAATTTGAGTGTTCCATCGTCATTTGGAGGCCCTGAACGTTACAATTCACTATCAGTTTTTCGTCCGATTCGAAAATCTTTGACTCACAGCAGAACGGCCATAAGGTGCCCGAGGCAGCAATAGATCCATGGAGACAAGTCGGCTGGAGGACGATGTATTGAATCGGGACGCAATTTGAGTGATCCATCGTCATTAGGTGGCCCTGAATGTTACAATTCGCTATCAGTTTTTCGTCCGATTCGAAAATCTTTGACTCACAGCAGAACGGCCATAAGGTGCCCGAGGCAGCAATAGACCCTTGGAGACAAGTCGGCTGCAGGACGATGTATTGAATCGGGACGCAATTTGAGTGATCCATCGTCATTACGTGGCCCTGAATGTTACAATTCACTATCAGTTTTTCGTCAGATTCGAAAATCTTTGACTCACAGCAGAACGGCCATAAGGTGCCCGAGGCAGCAATAGACCCATGGAGACAAGTCGGCTGGAAGACGATGTATTGAATCGGGACGCAATTTGAGTGATCCATCGTCATTAGGTGGCCCTGAAAGTTACAATTCACTATCAGTTTTTCGTCCGATTCGAAAATCTTTGACTGTCAGCAGAACGGCAATAAGGTGCCCGAGGCAGCAATAGACCGATGGAGACGAGTCTGCTGGAGGACGATGTATTGAATCGGGACGCAATTTGAGTGATCCATCGTCATTAGGTGGTAATGAACGTTACAATTCACTATCAGTTTTTCGTCCCATTCGATAATTTACACTCACAGCATAACGGACATGGAGACAAGTCGGCTGGAGGACGATGTATTGAATCGGGACGCAATTTGAGTGTTCCATCGTCATTAGGAGGCCCTGAACGTTACAATTCACTATCAGTTTTTCGTCCGATTCGAAAATCTTTGAGTCACAGCAGAACGGACATAAGGTGCCCGAGGCAGCAATAGACCCATGGAGACAAGTCTGCTGGAGGACGATGTATTGAATCGGGACGCAATTTGAGTGATCCATCGTCAGTAGGTGGCCCTGAACGTTACAATTCACTATCAGTTTTTCGTCCGATTCGAAAATCTTTGACTCACAGCAGAACGGCCATAAGGTGCCCGAGGCAGCAATAGACCCATGAAGCCAAGTCTGCTGGAGGACGATGTATTGAATCGGGACGCAATTTGAGTGATCCATCGTCATTAGGAGGCCCTGAACGTTACAAATCACTACCAGTTTTTCGTCCGATTCGAAAATCTTGGACTCACAGCAGAACGGCCATAAGGTGCTCGAGGCAGCAATAGACCCATGGAGACAAGTCGGCTGGAGGAGTATGTATTGAATCGGGACGCAATTTGAGTGATCCATCGTCATTACGTGGCCCTGAATGTTACAATTCACTATCAGTTTTTCGTCAGATTCGAAAATCTTTGACTCACAGCAGAACGGCCATAAGGTGCCCGAGGCAGCAATAGACCCATTGAGACAAGTCTGCTGGAGGACGATGTATTGAATCGGGACGCATTTTGAGTGATCCATCGTCATTACGTGGCCCTGAACGTTACAATTCACTATCAGTTTTTAGTCCGATTCGAAAATCTTTGACTCACAGCAGAACGGCCATAAGCCGTCCGAGGCAGCAATAGACCCATGGAGACAAGTTGGCTGGAGGACGATGTATTGAATCGGGACGCAATTTGAGTGATCCATCGTCATTA
This sequence comes from Schistocerca cancellata, assembly GCF_023864275.1. NCBI lineage: Eukaryota > Metazoa > Arthropoda > Insecta > Orthoptera > Acrididae > Schistocerca > Schistocerca cancellata. The sequence continues at coordinate 3,649,575 of NW_026047143.1, read as the reverse complement.
GGTGGCCCTGAACGTTACAATTCACTATCAGTTTTTCGTCCCATTCGATAATCTAGACTCACAGCAGAACGGCCATAAGGTGCCCGAGGCAGCAATAGACCGATGGAGTCAAGTCGGCTGGAGGACGGTGTATTGAATCGGGACGCAATTTGAGTGTTCCATCGTCATTTGGAGGCCCTGAACGTTACAATTCACTATCAGTTTTTCGTCCGATTCGAAAATCTTTGACTCACAGCAGAACGGCCATAAGGTGCCCGAGGCAGCAATAGATCCATGGAGACAAGTCGGCTGGAGGACGATGTATTGAATCGGGACGCAATTTGAGTGATCCATCGTCATTAGGTGGCCCTGAATGTTACAATTCGCTATCAGTTTTTCGTCCGATTCGAAAATCTTTGACTCACAGCAGAACGGCCATAAGGTGCCCGAGGCAGCAATAGACCCTTGGAGGCAAGTCTGCTGGAGGACGATGTATTGAATCGGGACGCAATTTGAGTGATCCATCGTCATTAGGAGGCCCTGAACGTTACAATTCACTTTCAGTTTTTCGTCCGATTCGAAAATCTTTGACTCACAGGAGAACGGCCATAAGGTGCCCGAGGCGGCAATAGACCCATGGAGACAAGTCTGCTGGAGGACGATGTATTGAATCGGGACGCAATTTGAGTGTTCCATCGTCATTAGGAGGCCCAGAACGTTACAATTCACTATCAGTTTTTCGTCCGATTCGAAAATCTTTGACTCACAGCAGAACGGCCATAAGGTGTCCGAGGCAGCTATAGACCCATGGAGACAAGTCTGCTGGAGGACGATGTATTGAATCGGGACGCAATTTGAGTGATCCATCGTCATTATGTGGCCCTGAACGTTACAATTCACTATCAGTATTTCGTCCCATTCGATAATTTAGACTCACAGCATAACGGACATGGAGACAAGTCGGCCGGAGGACGATGTATTGAATCGGGACGCAATTTGAGTGTTCCATCGTCATTAGGTGGCCCTGAATGTTACAATTCACTATCAGTTTTTCGTCCGATTCGAAAATCTTTGACTCACAGCAGAACGGCCATAAGGTGCCCGAGGCAGCAATAGACCCATGGAGACAAGTCTGCTGGAGGACGATGTATTGAATCGGGACGCAATTTGAGTGATCCATCTTCATTAGATGGCCCTGAACGTTACAATTCACTATCAGTTTTTCGTCCGATTCGAAAATCTTTGACTCACAGCAGAACGGCAATAAGGTGCCCGAGGCAGCAATAGACCGATGGAGACGAGTCTGCTGGAGGACGATGTATTGAATCGGGACGCAATTTGAGTGATCCATCGTCATTAGGTGGCCATGAACGTTACAATTCACTATCAGTTTTTCGTCCCATTCGATAATTTACACTCACAGCATAACGGACATGGAGACAAGTCGGCTGGAGGACGATGTATTGAATCGGGACGCAATTTGAGTGATCCATCGTCATTAGGTGGCCCTGAACGTTACAATTCACTATCAGTTTTTCGTCCGATTCGAAAATCTTTGACTCACAGCAGAACGGCCAAAAGGTGCCCGAGGCAGCAATAGACCCATGAAGACAAGTCTGCTGGAGGACGATGTATTGAATCGGGACGCAATTTGAGTGATCCATCGTCATTAGGAGGCCCTGAACGTTACAAATCACTACCAGTTTTTCGTCCGATTCGAAAATCTTGGACTCACAGCAGAACGGCCATAAGGTGCTCGAGGCAGCAATAGACCCATGGAGACAAGTCGGCTGGAGGACGATGTATTGAATCGGGACGCAATTTGAGTGATCCATCGTCATTACGTGGCCCTGAATGTTACAATTCACTATCAGTTTTTCGTCAGACTCGAAAATCTTTGACTCACAGCAGAACGGCCATAAGGTGCCCGAGGCAGCAATAGACCCATGGAGACAAGTCTGCTGGAGGACGATGTATTGAATCGGGACGCAATTTGAGTGATCCATCGTCATTACGTGGCCCTGAACGTTACAATTCACTATCAGTTTTTCGTCCGATTCGAAAATCTTTGACTCACAGCAGAACGGCCTTAAGCCGTCCGAGGCAGCAATAGACCCATGGAGACAAGTTGGCTGGAGGACGATGTATTGAATCGGGACGCAATTTGAGTGATCCATCGTCATTAGGTGGCCCTGAAAGTTACAATTCACTATCAGTTTTTCGTCCCATTCGATAATCTAGACTCACAGCAGAACGGCCATAAGGTGCCCGAGGCAGCAATAGACCCATGGAGTCAAGTCGGCTGGAGGACGATGTATTGAATCGGGACGCAATTTGAGTGTTCCATCGTCATTTGGAGGCCCTGAACGTTACAATTCACTATCAGTTTTTCGTCCGATTCGAAAATCTTTGACTCACAGCAGAACGGCCATAAGGTGCCCGAGGCAGCAATAGATCCATGGAGACAAGTCGGCTGGAGGACGATGTATTGAATCGGGACGCAATTTGAGTGATCCATCGTCATTAGGTGGCCCTGAATGTTACAATTCGCTATCAGTTCTTCGTCCGATTCGAAAATCTTTGACTCACAGCAGAACGGCCATAAGGTGCCCGAGGCAGCAATAGACCCTTGGAGACAAGTCTGCTGGAGGACGATGTATTGAATCGGGACGCAATTTGAGTGATCCATCGTCATTAGGAGGCCCTGAACGTTACAATTCACTTTCAGTTTTTCGTCCGATTCGAAAATCTTTGACTCACAGCAGAACGGCCATAAGGTGCCCGAGGCGGCAATAGACCCATGGAGACAAGTCTGCTGGATGACGATGTATTGAATCGGGACGCAATTTGAGTGTTCCATCGTCATTAGGAGGCCCAGAACGTTACAATTCACTATCAGTTTTTCGTCCGATTCGAAAATCTTTGACTCACAGCAGAACGGCCATAAGGTGTCCGAGGCAGCTATAGACCCATGGAGACAAGTCTGCTGGAGGACGATGTATTGAATCGGGACGCAATTTGAGTGATCCAACGTCATTAGGTGGCCCTGAACGTTACAATTCACTATCAGTATTTCGTCCATTCGGTAATTTAGACTCACAGCATAACGGACATGGAGACAAGTCGGCCGGAGGACGATGTATTGAATCGGGACGCAATTTGAGTGATCCATCGTCATTACGTGGCCCTGAATGTTACAATTCACTATCAGTTTTTCGTCCGATTCGAAAATCTTTGACTCACAGCAGAACGGCCCTAAGGTGCCCGAGGCAGCAATAGACCCATGGAGACAAGTCTGCTGGAGGACGATGTATTGAATCGGGACGCAATTTGAGTGTTCCATCGTCATTAGGAGGCCCAGAACGTTACAATTCACTATCAGTTTTTCGTCCGATTCGAAAATCTTTGACTCACAGCAGAACGGCCATAAGGTGTCCGAGGCAGCTATAGACCCATGGAGACAAGTCTGCTGGAGGACGATGTATTGAATCGGGACGCAATTTGAGTGATCCATCGTCATTAGGTGGCCCTGAACGTTACAATTCACTATCAGTATTTCGTCCCATTCGATAATTTAGACTCGCAGCATAACGGACACGGAGACAAGTCGGCCGGAGGACGATGTATTGAATCGGGACGCAATTTGAGTGTTCCATCGTCATTAGGTGGCCCTGAACGTTACAATTCACTATCAGTTTTTCGTCCGATTCGTAAATCTTTGACTCACAGCAGAACGGCCATAAGGTGCCCGAGGCAGCAATAGACCCATGAAGACAAGTCTGCTGGAGGACGATGTATTGAATCGGGACGCAATTTGAGTGATCCATCGTCATTAGGTGGCCCTGAATGTTACAATTCGCTATCAGTTCTTCGTCCGATTCGAAAATCTTTGACTCACAGCAGAACGGCCATAAGGTGCCCGAGGCAGCAATAGACCCTTGGAGACAAGTCTGCTGGAGGACGATGTATTGAATCGGGACGCAATTTGAGTGATCCATCGTCATTAGGAGGCCCTGAACGTTACAATTCACTTTCAGTTTTTCGTCCGATTCGAAAATCTTTGACTCACAGCAGAACGGCCATAAGGTGCCCGAGGCGGCAATAGACCCATGGAGACAAGTCTGCTGGATGACGATGTATTGAATCGGGACGCAATTTGAGTGTTCCATCGTCATTAGGAGGCCCAGAACGTTACAATTCACTATCAGTTTTTCGTCCGATTCGAAAATCTTTGACTCACAGCAGAACGGCCATAAGGTGTCCGAGGCAGCTATAGACCCATGGAGACAAGTCTGCTGGAGGACGATGTATTGAATCGGGACGCAATTTGAGTGATCCAACGTCATTAGGTGGCCCTGAACGTTACAATTCACTATCAGTATTTCGTCCATTCGGTAATTTAGACTCACAGCATAACGGACATGGAGACAAGTCGGCCGGAGGACGATGTATTGAATCGGGACGCAATTTGAGTGATCCATCGTCATTACGTGGCCCTGAATGTTACAATTCACTATCAGTTTTTCGTCCGATTCGAAAATCTTTGACTCACAGCAGAACGGCCCTAAGGTGCCCGAGGCAGCAATAGACCCATGGAGACAAGTCTGCTGGAGGACGATGTATTGAATCGGGACGCAATTTGAGTGATCCATCGTCATTAGGAGGCCCTGAACGTTACAATTCACTTTCAGTTTTTCGTCCGATTCGAAAATCTTTGACTCACAGCAGAACGGCCATAAGGTGCCCGAGGCGGCAATAGACCCATGGAGACAAGTCTGCTGGAGGACGATGTATTGAATCGGGACGCAATTTGAGTGTTCCATCGTCATTAGGAGGCCCAGAACGTTACTATTCACTATCAGTTTTTCGTCCGATTCGAAAATCTTTGACTCACAGCAGAACGGCCATAAGGTGTCCGAGGCAGCTATAGACCCATGGAGACAAGTCTGCTGGAGGACGATGTATTGAATCGGGACGCAATTTGAGTGATCCATCGTCATTAGGTGGCCCTGAACGTTACAATTCACTATCAGTATTTCGTCCCATTCGATAATTTAGACTCACAGCATAACGGACATGGAGACAAGTCTGCTGGAGGACGATGTATTGAATCGGGACGCATTTTGAGTGATCCATCGTCATTACGTGGCCCTGAACGTTACAATTCACTATCAGTTTTTCGTCCGATTCGAAAATCTTTGACTCACAGCAGAACGGCCATAAACCGTCCGAGGCAGCAATAGACCCATGGAGACAAGTTGGCTGGAGGACGATGTATTGAATCGGGACGCAATTTGAGTGATCCATCGTCATTAGGTGGCCCTGAACGTTACAATTCACTATCAGTTTTTCGTCCCATTCGATAATCTAGACTCACAGCAGAACGGCCATAAGGTGCCCGAGGCAGTAATAGACCCATGGAGTCAAGTCGGCTGGAGGACGGTGTATTGAATCGGGACGCAATTTGAGTGTTCCATCGTCATTTGGAGGCCCTGAACGTTACAATTCACTATCAGTTTTTCGTCCGATTTGAAAATCTTTGACTCACAGCAGAACGGCCATAAGGTGCCCGAGGCAGCAATAGATCCATGGAGACAAGTCGGCTGGAGGACGATGTATTGAATCGGGACGCAATTTGAGTGATCCATCGTCATTAGGTGGCCCTGAATGTTACAATTCGCTATCAGTTTTTCGTCCGATTCGAAAATCTTTGACTCACAGCAGAACGGCCATAAGGTGCCCGAGGCAGCAATAGACCCTTGGAGGCAAGTCTGCTGGAGGACGATGTATTGAATCGGGACGCAATTGGAGTGATCCATCGTCATTAGGAGGCCCTGAACGTTACAATTCACTTTCAGTTTTTCGTCCGATTCGAAAATCCTTGACTCACAGGAGAACGGCCATAAGGTGCCCGAGGCGGCAATAGACCCATGGAGACAAGTCTGCTGGAGGACGATGTATTGAATCGGGACGCAATTTGAGTGTTCCATCGTCATTAGGAGGCCCAGAACGTTACAATTCACTATCAGTTTTTCGTCCGATTCGAAAATCTTTGACTCACAGCAGAACGGCCATAAGGTGTCCGAGGCAGCTATAGACCCATGGAGACAAGTCTGCTGGAGGACGATGTATTGAATCGGGACGCAATTTGAGTGATCCATCGTCATTAGGTGGCCCTGAACGTTACAATTCACTATCAGTATTTCGTCCCATTCGATAATTTAGACTCACAGCATAACGGACACGGAGTCAAGTCGGCCGGAGGACGATGTATTGAATCGGGACGCAATTTGAGTGTTCCATCGTCATTAGGTGGCCCTGAACGTTACAATTCACTATCAGTTTTTCGTCCGATTCGTAAATCTTTGACTCACAGCAGAACGGCCATAAGGTGCCCGAGGCAGCAATAGACCCATGAAGACAAGTCTGCTGGAGGACGATGTATTGAATCGGGACGCAATTTGAGTGATCCATCGTCATTAGGAGGCCCTGAACGTTACAAATCACTACCAGTTTTTCGTCCGATTCGAAAATCTTGGACTCACAGCAGAACGGCCATAAGGTGCCCGAGGCAGCAATAGACCCATGGAGACAAGTCGGCTGGAGGACGATGTATTGAATCGGGACGCAATTTGAGTGATCCATCGTCATTACGTGGCCCTGAATGTTACAATTCACTATCAGTTTTTCGTCAGACTCGAAAATCTTTGACTCACAGCAGAACGGCCATAAGGTGCCCGAGGCAGCAATAGACCCATGGAGACAAGTCTGCTGGAGGACGATGTATTGAATCGGGACGCAATTTGAGTGATCCATCGTCATTACGTGGCCCTGAACGTTGCAATTCACTATCAGTTTTTCGTCCGATTCGAAAATCTTTGACTCACAGCAGAACGGCCATAAGCCGTCCGAGGCAGCAATAGACCCATGGAGACAAGTTGGCTGGAGGACGATGTATTGAATCGGGACGCAATTTGAGTGATCCATCGTCATTAGGTGGCCCTGAAAGTTACAATTCACTATCAGTTTTTCGTCCCATTCGATAATCTAGACTCACAGCAGAACGGCCATAAGGTGCCCGAGGCAGCAATAGACCCATGGAGTCAAGTCGGCTGGAGGACGATGTATTGAATCGGGACGCAATTTGTGTGTTCCATCGTCATTTGGAGGCCCTGAACGTTACAATTCACTATCAGTTTTTCGTCCGATTCGAAAATCTTTGACTCACAGCAGAACGGCCATAAGGTGCCCGAGGCAGCAATAGACCCTTGGAGACAAGTCTGCTGGAGGACGATGTATTGAATCGGGACGCAATTTGAGTGATCCATCGTCATTAGGAGGCCCTGAACGTTACAATTCACTTTCAGTTTTTCGTCCGATTCGAAAATCTTTGACTCACAGCAGAACGGCCATAAGGTGCCCGAGGCGGCAATAGACCCATGGAGACAAGTCTGCTGGATGACGATGTATTGAATCGGGACGCAATTTGAGTGTTCCATCGTCATTAGGAGGCCCAGAACGTTACAATTCACTATCAGTTTTTCGTCCGATTCGAAAATCTTTGACTCACAGCAGAACGGCCATAAGGTGTCCGAGGCAGCTATAGACCCATGGAGACAAGTCTGCTGGAGGACGATGTATTGAATCGGGACGCAATTTGAGTGATCCAACGTCATTAGGTGGCCCTGAACGTTACAATTCACTATCAGTATTTCGTCCATTCGATAATTTAGACTCACAGCATAACGGACATGGAGACAAGTCGGCCGGAGGACGATGTATTGAATCGGGACGCAATTTGAGTGATCCATCGTCATTACGTGGCCCTGAATGTTACAATTCACTATCAGTTTTTCGTCCGATTCGAAAATCTTTGACTCACAGCAGAACGGCCATAAGGTGCCCGAGGCAGCAATAGACCCATGGAGACAAGTCGGCTGGAGGACGATGTATTGAATCGGGACGCATTTTGAGTGATCCATCGTCATTAGGAGGCCCTGAACGTTACAATTCACTTTCAGTTTTTCGTCCGATTCGAAAATCTTTGACTCACAGCAGAACGGCCATAAGGTGCCCGAGGCGGCAATAGACCCATGGAGACAAGTCTGCTGGAGGACGATGTATTGAATCGGGACGCAATTTGAGTGTTCCATCGTCATTAGGAGGCCCAGAACGTTACAATTCACTATCAGTTTTTCGTCCGATTCGAAAATCTTTGACTCACAGCAGAACGGCCATAAGGTGTCCGAGGCAGCTATAGACCCATGGAGACAAGTCTGCTGGAGGACGATGTATTGAATCGGGACGCAATTTGAGTGATCCATCGTCATTAGGTGGCCCTGAACGTTACAATTCACTATCAGTATTTCGTCCCATTCGATAATTTAGACTCACAGCATAACGGACATGGAGACAAGTCGGCCGGAGGACGATGTATTGAATCGGGACGCAATTTGAGTGTTCCATCGTCATTAGGTGGCCCTGAATGTTACAATTCACTATCAGTTTTTCGTCCGATTCGAAAATCTTTGACTCACAGCAGAACGGCCATAAGGTGCCCGAGGCAGCAATAGACCCATGGAGACAAGTCTACTGGAGGACCATGTATTGAATCGGGACGCAATTTGAGTGATCCATCGTCATTAGATGTCCCTGAACGTTACAATTCACTATCAGTTTTTCGTCCGATTCGAAAATCTTTGACTCACAGCAGAACGGCCATAAGGTGCCCGAGCAGGCAATAGACCCATGGAGACAAGTCTGCTGGAGGACGATGTATTGAATCGGGACGCAATTTGAGTGTTCCATCGTCATTAGGTGGCCCTGAAAGTTACAATTCACTTTCAGTTTTTCGTCCGATTCGAAAATCTTTGACTCACAGCAGAACGGCCATAAGGTGTCCGAGGCAGCTATAGACCCATGGAGACAAGTCTGCTGGAGGACGATGTATTGAATCGGGACGCAATTTGAGTGATCCATCGTCATTAGGTGGCCCTGAACGTTACAATTCACTATCAGTTTTTCGTCCCATTCGATAATTTAGACTCAGAGCATAACGGACATGGAGACAAGTCGGCTGGAGGACGATGTATTCAATCGGGACGAAATTTGAGTGTTCCATCGTCATTAGGTGGCCCTGAATGTTAAAATTCACTATCAGTTTTTCGTCCGATTCGAAAATCTTTGACTCACAGCAGAACGGCCATAAGGTGCCCGAGGCAGCAATAGACCCATGGAGACAAGTCTGCTGGAGGACGATGTATTGAATCGGGACGCAATTTGAGTGATCCATCGTCATTAGGTGGCCCTGACCGTTACAATTCACTATCAGTTTTTCGTCCGATTCGAAAATCTTTGACTCACAGCAGAACGGCCATAAGGTGCCCGAGCAGGCAATAGACCCATGGAGACAAGTCTGCTGGAGGACGATGTATTGAATCGGGACGCAATTTGAGTGTTCCATCGTCATTAGGAGGCCCTGAACGTTACAATTCACTATCAGTTTTTCGTCCGATTCGAAAATCTTTGACTCACAGCAGAACGGCCATAAGGTGCCAGAGGCAGCAATAGACCCATGAAGACAAGTCTGCTGGAGGACGATGTATTGAATCGGGACGCAATTTGAGTGATCCATCGTCATTAGGAGGCCCTGAACGTTACAATTCACTGTCAGTTTTTCGTCCGTTCGAAAATCTTTGACTCACAGCAGAACGGCCATAAGGTGCCCGAAGCAGCAATAGACCCATGGAGACAAGTCGGCTGGAGGACGATGTATTGGATCGGGACGCAATTTGAGTGATCCATCGTCATTACGTGGCCCTGAATGTTACAATTCACTATCAGTTTTTCGTCAGATTCGAAAATCTTTGACTCACAGCAGAACGGCCATAAGGTGCCCGAGCAGGCAATAGACCCATGGAGACAAGTCAGCTGAAGGACGATGTATTGAATCGGAACGCAATTTGAGTGTTCCATCGTCATTAGGATGCCCTGAACGTTACAATTCACTATCAGTTTTTCGTCCGATTCGAAAATCTTTGACACAGCAGAACGGCCATAAGGTGCCCCAGGCAGCAATAGACCCATGGAGACAAGTCGGCTGGAGGACGATGTACTGAATCGGGACGCAATTTGAGTGATACATCGTCAGTAGGTGGCCCTGAACGTTACAATTCACTATCAGTTTTTCGTACGATTCGAATGTCTTTGACTCACAGCAGAACGGCCATAAGGTGCCCGAGGCCGCAATAGACCCATGGAGACAAGTCGGCTGGAAGACGATGTATTGAATCGGGACGCAATTTGAGTGATCCATCGTCATTAGGTGGCCCTGAACGTTACAATTCACTATCAGTTTTTCGTCCCATTCGATAATTTAGACTCACTGCATAACGGACATGGAGACAAGTCGGCTGGAGGACGATGTATTGAATCGGGACGCAATTTGAGTGTTCCATCGTCATTAGGTGGCCCTGAATGTTACAATTCACTATCAGTTTTTCGTCCGATTCGAAAATCTTTGACTCACAGCAGAACGGCCATAAGGTGCCCGAGGCAGCAATAGACCCATGGAGACAAGTCTGCTGGAGGACGATGTATTGAATCGGGACGCAATTTAAGTGATCCATCGTCATTAGGTGGCCCTGAACGTTACAATTCACTATCAGTTTTTCGTCCGATTCGAAAATCTTTGACTCACAGCAGAACGGCCATAAGGTGCCCCAGCAGGCAATAGACCCATGGAGACAAGTCTGCTGGAGGACGATGTATTGAATCGGGACGCAATTTGAGTGTTCCATCGTCATTAGGAGGCCCTGAACGTTACAATTCACTATCAGTTTTTCGTCCGATTCGAAAATCTTTGACTCACAGCAGAACGGCCATAAGGTGCCAGAGGCAGCAATAGACCCATGAAGACAAGTCTGCTGGAGGACGATGTATTGAATCGGGACGCAATTTGAGTGATCCATCGTCATTAGGAGGCGCTGAACGTTACAAATCACAACCAGTTTTTCGTCCGATTCGAAAATCTTTGACTCACAGCAGAACGGCCATAAGGTGCACGAGGCAGCAATAGACCCATGGAGGCAAGTCTGCTGGAGGACGAAGTATTGAATCGGGACGCAATTTGAGTGATCCATCGTCATTAGGTGGTCCTGAACGTTACAATTCACTATCAGTTTTTCGTCCGATTCGAAAATCTTTGGCTCACAGCAGAACGGCCATAAGGTGCCCGAGGCAGCAATAGACCCATGGAGACAAGTCGGCTGGAGGACGATGTATTGAATCGGGACGCAATTTGAGTGATCCATCGTCATTACGTGGCCCTGAATGTTACAATTCACTATCAGTTTTTCGTCAGATTCGAAAATCTTTGACTCACAGCAGAACGGCCATAAGGTGCCCGAGGCAGCAATAGACCCATGGAGACAAGTCTACTGGAGGACGATGTATTGAATCGGGACGCATTTTGAGTGATCCATCGTCATTAGGTGGCCCTGAACGTTACAATTCACTATCAGTTTTTCGTCCGATTCGAAAATCTTTGACTCACAGCAGAACGGCCATAAGGTGCCCGAGGCAGCAATAGAACCATGGAGACAAGTCTGCTGGAGGACGATGTATTGAATCGGGACGCAATTTGAGTGTTCCATCGTCATTAGGAGGCCCTGAACGTTACAATTCACTATCAGTTTTTCGTCCGATTCGAAAATTTTTGACTCACAGCAGAACGGCCATAAGGTGCCCGAGCAGGCAATAGACCCATGGAGACAAGTCTGCTGAAGGACGATGTATTGAATCGGAACGCAATTTGAGTGTTCCATCGTCATTAGGAGGCCCTGAACGTTACAATTCACTATCAGTTTTTCGTCCGATTCGAAAATCTTTGACACAGCAGAACGGCCATATGGTGCCCCAGGCAGCAATAGACCCATGGAGACAAGTCGGCTGGAGGACGATGTACTGAATCGGGACGCAATTTGAGTGATACATCGTCATTAGGTGGCCCTGAACGTTACAATTCACTATCAGTTTTTCGTCCGATTCGAAAGTCTTTGACTCACAGCAGAACGGCCATAAGGTGCCCGAGGCCGCAATAGACCCATGGAGACAAGTCGACTGGAAGACGATGTATTGAATCGGGACGCAATTTGAGTGATCCATCGTCATTAGGTGGCCCTGAATGTTACAATTCACTATCAGTTTGTCCTCCGATTCGAAAATCTTTGACTCACAGCAGAACGGCCATAAGGTGCCCGAGGCAGCCATAGACCCATGGAGACAAGTCTGCTGGAGGACGATGTATTGAATCGGGACGCAATTTGAGTGATCCATCGTCATTAGGTGGCCCTGAACGTTACAATTCACTATCAGTTTTTCGTCCCATTCGATAATTTAGACTCACAGCATAACGGCCATGGAGACAAGTGGGCTGGAGGACGATGTATTGAATCGGGACGCAATTTGAGTGTTACATCGTCATTAGGTGGCCCTGAATGTTAGAATTCACTATCAGTTTTTCGTCAGATTCGAAAATCTTTGACTCACAGCAGAACGGCCATAAGATGCCCGAGGCAGCAATAGACCCATGGAGACAAGTCTGCTGGAGGACGATGTATTGAATCGGGACGCAATTTGAGTGATCCATCGTCATTAGGAGGCCCTGAATGTTACAATTCACTATCAGTTTTTCGTCCGATTCGAAAATCTTTGACTCACAGCAGAACGGCCATAAGGTGCCCGAGGCAGCAATAGACCCATGGAGACAAGTCTGCTGGAGGACGATGTATTGAATCGGGACGCAATTTGAGTGTTCCATCGTCATTAGGAGGCCCTGAACGTTACAATTCACTATCAGTTTTTCGTCCGATTCGAAAATCTTTGACTCACAGCAGAACGGCCACAAGGTGTCCGAGGCAGCTATAGACCCATGGAGACAAGTTGGCTGGAGGACGATGTATTGAATCGGGACGCAATTTGAGTGATCAATCGTCATTAGGTGGCCTTGAACGTTACAATTCACTATCAGTTTTTCGTCCCATTCGGTAATCTAGACTCACAGCAGAACGGCCATAAGGTGCCCGAGGCAGCAATAGACCCATGGAGTCAAGTCGGCTGGAGGACGATGTATTGAATCGGGACGCAATTTGTGTGGTTCATCGGCATTAGGTGGCTATGAATGTTACAATTAAGTATCAGATTTTCGTCCGATTCGAAAATCTTTGACTCACAGCAGAACGGATATAAGGTGCCCGAGGCAGCAATAGACCTATGGAGACAAGTCTGCTGGAGGACGATGTATTGAATCGGGACGCAATTTGAGTGATCCATCGTCATTAGGTGGCCCTGAACGTTAAAATTCACTATCAGTTTTTCGTCCCATTCGATAATATAGACTCACAGCATAACGGCCATGGAGACAAGTCGGCTGGAGGACGATGTATTGAATCGGGACGCAATTTGAGTGATACATCGTCAGTAGGTGGCCCTGAACGTTACAATTCACTATCAGTTTTTCGTCCCATTCGATAATTTAGACTCACTGCATAACGGACATGGAGACAAGTCGGCTGGAGGACGATGTACTGAATCGGGACGCAATTTGAGTGATACATCGTCAGTAGGTGGCCCTGAACGTTACAATTCACTATCAGTTTTTCGTCCCATTCGATAATTTAGACTCACTGCATAACGGACATGGAGACAAGTCGGCTGGAGGACGATGTATTGAATCGGGACGCAATTTGAGTGTTCCATCGTCATTAGGTGGCCCTGAATGTTACAATTCACTATCAGTTTTTCGTCCGATTCGAAAATCTTTGACTCACAGCAGAACGGCCATAAGGTGCCCGAGGCAGCAATAGACCCATGGAGACAAGTCTGCTGGAGGACGATGTATTGAATCGGGACGCAATTTAAGTGATCCATCGTCATTAGGTGGCCCTGAACGTTACAATTCACTATCAGTTTTTCGTCCGATTCGAAAATCTTTGACTCACAGCAGAACGGCCATAAGGTGCCCCAGCAGGCAATAGACCCATGGAGACAAGTCTGCTGGAGGACGATGTATTGAATCGGGACGCAATTTGAGTGTTCCATCGTCATTAGGAGGCCCTGAACGTTACAATTCACTATCAGTTTTTCGTCCGATTCGAAAATCTTTGACTCACAGCAGAACGGCCATAAGGTGCCAGAGGCAGCAATAGACCCATGAAGACAAGTCTGCTGGAGGACGATGTATTGAATCGGGACGCAATTTGAGTGATCCATCGTCATTAGGAGGCGCTGAACGTTACAAATCACAACCAGTTTTTCGTCCGATTCGAAAATCTTTGACTCACAGCAGAACGGCCATAAGGTGCACGAGGCAGCAATAGACCCATGGAGGCAAGTCTGCTGGAGGACGAAGTATTGAATCGGGACGCAATTTGAGTGATCCATCGTCATTAGGTGGTCCTGAACGTTACAATTCACTATCAGTTTTTCGTCCGATTCGAAAATCTTTGGCTCACAGCAGAACGGCCATAAGGTGCCCGAGGCAGCAATAGACCCATGGAGACAAGTCGGCTGGAGGACGATGTATTGAATCGGGACGCAATTTGAGTGATCCATCGTCATTACGTGGCCCTGAATGTTACAATTCACTATCAGTTTTTCGTCAGATTCGAAAATCTTTGACTCACAGCAGAACGGCCATAAGGTGCCCGAGGCAGCAATAGACCCATGGAGACAAGTCTACTGGAGGACGATGTATTGAATCGGGACGCATTTTGAGTGATCCATCGTCATTAGGTGGCCCTGAACGTTACAATTCACTATCAGTTTTTCGTCCGATTCGAAAATCTTTGACTCACAGCAGAACGGCCATAAGGTGCCCGAGGCAGCAATAGAACCATGGAGACAAGTCTGCTGGAGGACGATGTATTGAATCGGGACGCAATTTGAGTGTTCCATCGTCATTAGGAGGCCCTGAACGTTACAATTCACTATCAGTTTTTCGTCCGATTCGAAAATTTTTGACTCACAGCAGAACGGCCATAAGGTGCCCGAGCAGGCAATAGACCCATGGAGACAAGTCTGCTGAAGGACGATGTATTGAATCGGAACGCAGTTTGAGTGTTCCATCGTCATTAGGAGGCCCTGAAAGTTACAATTCACTATCAGTTTTTCGTCCGATTCGAAAATCTTTGACACAGCAGAACGGCCATAAGGTGCCCCAGGCAGCAATAGACCCATGGAGACAAGTCGGCTGGAGGACGATGTACTGAATCGGGACGCAATTTGAGTGATACATCGTCATTAGGTGGCCCTGAACGTTACAATTCACTATCAGTTTTTCGTCCGATTCGAAAGTCTTTGACTCACAGCAGAACGGCCATAAGGTGCCCGAGGCCGCAATAGACCCATGGAGACAAGTCGGCTGGAAGACGATGTATTGAATCGGGACGCAATTTGAGTGATCCATCGTCATTAGGTGGCCCTGAATGTTACAATTCACTATCAGTTTGTCCTCCGATTCGAAAATCTTTGACTCACAGCAGAACGGCCATAAGGTGCCCGAGGCAGCCATAGACCCATGGAGACAAGTCTGCTGGAGGACTATGTATTGAATCGGGACGCAATTTGAGTGATCCATCGTCATTAGGTGGCCCTGAACGTTACAATTCACTATCAGTTTTTCGTCCCATTCGATAATTTAGACTCACAGCATAACGGCCATGGAGACAAGTGGGCTGGAGGACGATGTATTGAATCGGGACGCAATTTGAGTGTTACATCGTCTTTAGGTGGCCCTGAATGTTAGAATTCACTATCAGTTTTTCGTCAGATTCGAAAATCTTTGACTCACAGCAGAACGGCCATAAGATGCCCGAGGCAGCAATAGACCCATGGAGACAAGTCTGCTGGAGGACGATGTATTGAATCGGGACGCAATTTGAGTGATCCATCGTCATTAGGAGGCCCTGAATGTTACAATTCACTATCAGTTTTTCGTCCGATTCGAAAATCTTTGACTCACAGCAGAACGGCCATAAGGTGCCCGAGGCAGCAATAGACCCATGGAGACAAATCTGCTGGAGGACGATGTATTGAATCGGGACGCAATTTGAGTGTTCCATCGTCATTAGGAGGCCCTGAACGTTACAATTCACTATCAGTTTTTCGTCCGATTCGAAAATCTTTGACTCACAGCAGAACGGCCACAAGGTGTCCGAGGCAGCTACAGACCCATGGAGACAAGTTGGCTGGAGGACGATGTATTGAATCGGGACGCAATTTGAGTGATCCATCGTCATTAGGTGGCCTTGAACGTTACAATTCACTATCAGTTTTTCGTCCCATTCGGTAATCTAGACTCACAGCAGAACGGCCATAAGGTGCCCGAGGCAGCAATAGACCCATGGAGTCAAGTCGGCTGGAGGACGATGTATTGAATCGGGACGCAATTTGTGTGGTTCATCGGCATTAGGTGGCTATGAATGTTACAATTAAGTATCAGATTTTCGTCCGATTCGAAAATCTTTGACTCACAGCAGAACGGATATAAGGTGCCCGAGGCAGCAATAGACCTATGGAGACAAGTCTGCTGGAGGACGATGTATTGAATCGGGACGCAATTTGAGTGATCCATCGTCATTAGGTGGCCCTGAACGTTAAAATTCACTATCAGTTTTTCGTCCCATTCGATAATATAGACTCACAGCATAACGGCCATGGAGACAAGTCGGCTGGAGGACGATGTATTGAATCGGGACGCAATTTGAGTGTTCCATCGTCATTAGGTGGCCCTGAATGTTACAATTCACTATCAGTTTTTCGTCATATTCGAAAATCTTTGACTCAGATCAGAACGGCCATAAGGTGCCCGAGGCAACAATAGACCCATGGAGACAATCTGCTGGAGGACGATGTATTGATTCGGGACGCAATTTGAGTGATCCATCGTCATTAGGAGGCCCTGAACGTTACAATTCACTATCAGTTTTTCGTCCGATTCGAAAATCTTTGACTCACAGCAGAACGGCCATAAGGTGCCCGAGGCAGCAATAGACCCATGGAGACAAGTCTGCTGGAGGACGATGTATTGAATCGGGACGCTATTTGAGTGTTCCATCGTCATTAGGAGGCCCTGAACGTTACAATTCACTATCAGTATTTCGTCCGATTCGAAAATCTTTGACTCACAGCAGAACGGCCAGAAGGTGCCCGAGGCAGCAATAGACCCATGGAGACAATCTGCTGGAGGACGATGTATTGAATCGGGACGTAATTTGAGTGATCCATCGTCATTAGGTGGCCCTGAACGTTACAATTCACTATCAGTTTTTCGACCGATTCGAAAATCTCTGACCCACAGCAGAACGGCCATAAGGTGCCCGAGGCAGCAATAGACCCATGGAGACAAGTCGTCTGGAGGACGATGTATTGAATCGGGACGCAATTTGAGTGATCCATCGTCATTAGGTGGCCCTGAATGTTACAATTCACTATCAGTTTTTCGTCCGATTCGAAAATCTTTGACTCACAGCAGAACTGCCATAAGGTGCCCGAGGCAGCAATAGACCCATGGAGACAAGTCTGCTGGAGGACGATGTATTGAATCGGGACGCAATTTGAGTGATCCATCGTCATTAGGTGGCCCTGAACGTTACAATTCACTATCAGTTTTTCGTCCCATTCGATAATTTAGACTCACAGCATAACGGCCATGGAGGCAAGTCGGCTAGAGGACGATGTATTGAATCGGGACGCAATTTGAGTGTTCCATCGTCATTAGGTGGCCCTGAATGTTAGAATTCACTATCAGTTTTTCGTCCCATTCGATAATCTAGACTCACAGCAGAACGGCCATAAGGTGCCCAAGGCAGCAATAGACCCATGGAGTCAAGTCGGCTGGAGGACGATGTATTGAATCGGGACGCAATTTGTGTGGTTCATCGGCATTAGGTGGCTATGAATGTTACAATTAACTATCAGATTTTCGTCCGATTCGAAAATCTTTGACTCACAGCAGAACGGCCATAAGGTGCCCGCGGCAGCAATAGACGCATGGAGACAAGTCTGCTGGAGGACGATGTATTGAATCGGGACGCAATTTGAGTGATCCATCGTCATTAGGTGGCCCTGAACGTTACAATTCACTATCAGTTTTTCGTCCCATTCGATAATTTAGACTCACAGCATAACGGCCATGGAGACAAGTCGGCTGGAGGACGATGTATTGAATCGGGACGCAATTTGAGTGTTCCATCGTCATTAGGTGGCCCTGAATGTTACAATTCACTATCAGTTTTTCGTCAGATTCGAAAATCTTTGACTCACAGCAGAACGGCCATAAGGTGCCCGAGGCAGCAATAGACCCATGGAGACAAGTCTGCTGGAGGACGATGTATTGAATCGGGACGCTATTTGAGTGTTCCATCGTCATTAGGTGGTCCTGAACGTTACAATTCACTATCAGTTTTTCGTCCGATTCGAAAATCTTTGAGTCACAGCAGAACGGCCAGAAGGTGCCCGAGGCAGCAATAGACCCATGGAGACAAGTCTGCTGGAGGACGATGTATTGAATCGGGACGCAATTTGAGTGATCCATCGTCATTAGGTGGCCCTGAACGTTACACTTCTCAATCAGTTTTTCGTCCCATTCGATAATTTAGACTCACAGCATAACGGCCATGGAGACAAGTCGGCTCTAGGACGATGTATTGAATCGGGACGCAATTTGAGTGATCCATCGTCATTAGGATGCCCTGAACGTTACAATTCACTATCAGTTTTTCTTCCGATTCGAAAATCTTTGACTCACAGCAGAACGGCCATAAGGTGCCCGAGGCAGCAGTAGACCCATGGAGACAAGTCTGCTGGAGGACGATGTATTGAATCGGGACGCAATTTGAGTGATCCATCGTCATTAGGTGGCCCTGAACGTTACAATTCACTATCAGTTTTTCGTCCGACTGGAAAATCTTTGAGTCACAGCTGAACGACCAGAAGGTGCCCGAGGCAGCAATAGACCCATGGAGACAAGTCTGCTGGAGGACGATGTATTGAATCGGGACGCAATTTGAGTGATCCATCGTCATTACGTGGCCCTGAATGTACAATTCACTATCAGTTTTTCGTCAGATTCGAAAAACTTTGACTCACAACAGAACAGCCATAAGGTGCCCGAGGCAGCAATAGACCCATGGAGACAAGTCTGCTGGAGGACGATGTATTGAATCGGGACGAAATTTGAGTGATCCATCGTCATTAGGTGGCCCTGAACGTTACAATTCACTATCATTTTTTCGTCCGATTCGAAAATCTTTGACTCACAGCAGAACGGCCATAAGGTGCCCGAGGCAGCAATAGACTCAAGGAGACAAGTCTGCTGGAGGACGATGTATTGAATCCGGCCGCAATTTGAGTGTTCCATCGTCATTAGGAGGCCCTGAACGTTACAATTCACTATCAGTTTTTCGTCCGATTAGATAATCTTTGACTCACAGCAGAACGGCCATAAGGTGCCCGAGGCAGCAATAGACGCATGGAGACAAGTCGGCTGGAAGACGATGTATTCAATTGGGACGCAATTTGAGTTATCCATCGTCATTAGGTGGCCCTGAAAGTTACAATTCACTATCAGTTTTTCGTCCGATTCGAAAATCTTTGACTCACAGAAGAACGGCCATAAGGTGCCCGAGGCTGCAATAGACCCATGGAGACAAGTCGGCTGGAGGACGATGTATTGAATCGGGACGCAATTTGAGTGATCCATCGTCATTACGTGGCCCTGAATGTACAATTCACTATCAGTTTTTCGTCAGATTCGAAAAACTTTGACTCACAGCAGAACAGCCATAAGGTGCCCAAGGCAGCAATTGACCCATGGAGACAAGTCTGCTGGAGGACGATGTATTGAATCGGGACGCAATTTGAGTGATCCATCGTCATTAGGTGGGCCTGAACGTTACAATTCACAAACAGTTTTTCGTCCCATTGGATAATTTAGACTCACAGCATAACGGACATGGAGACAAGTCGGCTGGAGGACGATGTATTGAATCGGGACGCAATTTGAGTGTTCCATCGTCATTAGGAGGCCCTGAACGTTACAATTCACTATCAGTTTTTCGTCTGATTCGAAAAACTTTGACACAGCAGAACGGCCATCAGGTGCCCGAGGCAGCAATAGACCCATGGAGACAAGTCGGCTGGAGGACGATGTACTGAATCGAGACGCAATTTGAGAGATCCATCGTCATTAGGTGGCCCTGAATGTTACAATTCACTATCAGTTTTTCGTCAGATTCGAAAATCTTTGACTCACAGCAGAACGGCCATAAGTTGCCCGAGGCAGCAATAGACCCATGGAGACAAGTCTGCTGGAGGACGATGTATTGAATCGGGACGCAATTTGAGTGATCCATCGTCATTAGGTGGCCCTGAACGTTACAATTCACAAACAGTTTTTCGTCCCATTCGATAATTTAGACTCACAGCATAACGGACATGGAGACAAGTCGGCTGGAGGACGATGTATTGAATCGGGACGTAATTTGAGTGTTCCATCGTCATTAGGAGGCCCTGAACGTTACAATTCACTATCAGTTTTTCGTCCGATTCGAAAATCTTTGACTCCCAGCAGAACGGCCATAAGGTGCCCGAGGCAGCAATAGACCCATGGAGACAAGTCGCCTGGAGGACGATGTATTGAATCGGGACGCAATTTGAGTGATCCATCGTCATTACGTGGCCCTGAACGTTACAATTCACTATCAGTTTTTCGCCCGATTCGAAAATCTATGACTCACTGCAGAACGGCCATAAGGTGCCCGAGGCAGCAATAGACCCATGGAGACAAGTCTGCTGGAGGAGGATGTATTGAATCGGGACGCAATTTGAGTGATCCATCGTCATTAGGTGGCCCTGAACGTTACAATTCACTATCAGTTTTTCGTCCGATTCGAAAATCTTTGACTCACAGCAGAACGGCCATAAGGTGCCCGAGGCAGCAATAGACCCATGGAGACAAGTCTGCTGGAGGCCGATGTATTGAATCGGGACGCAATTTGAGTGTTCCATCGTCATTAGGAGGCCCTGAACGTTACAATTCACTATCAGTTTTTCGTCCGATTCGAAAATCTTTGACTCACAGCAGAACGTCCATAAGGTGCCCGAGGCAGCAATAGACTAATGGAGACAAGTCGGATGGAGGACGATGTATTGAATCGGGACGCAATTTGAGTGATCCATCGTCATTAGGTGGCCCTGAACGTTACAATTCACTATCAGTTTTTCGTCCGATTCCAAAATCTTTGACTCACCGCAGAACGGCCATAAGGTGCCCGAGGCAGCAATAGACCCATGGAGACAAGTCTGCTGGAGGAGGATGTATTGAATCGGGACGCAATTTGAGTGATCCATCGTCATTAGGTGGCCCTGAAAGTTACAATTCACTATCAGTTTTTCGTCCGATTCGAAAATCTTTGACTCACAGCAGAACGGCCATAAGGTGCCCGAGGCAGCAATAGACCCATGGAGACAAGTCGGCTGGAGGACGATGTATTGAATCGGGACGCAATTTGAGTGTTCCATCGTCATTAGGAGGCCCTGAACGTTACAATTCACTATCAGTTTTTCGTCCGATTCGAAAATCTTTGACACAGCAGAACGGCCATAAGGTGCCCGAGGCAGCAATAGACCCATGGAGACAAGTCGGCTGGAGGACGATGTACTGAATCGAGACGCAATTTCAGAGATCCATCGTCATTAGGTGGCCCTGAATGTTACAATTCACTATCAGTTTTTCGTCAGATTCGAAAATCTTTGACTCACAGCAGAACGGCCATAAGTTGCCCGAGGCAGCAATAGACCCATGGAGACAAGTCTGCTGGAGGACGATGTATTGAATCGGGACGCAATTTGAGTGATCCATCGTCATGAGGTGGCCCTGAAAGTTACAATTCACAAACAGTTTTTCGTCCCATTCGATAATTTAGACTCACAGCATAACGGACATGGAGACAAGTCGGCTGGAGGACGATGTATTGAATCGGGACGCAATTTGAGTGTTCCATCGTCATTAGGAGGCCCTGAACGTTACAATTCACTATTAGTTTTTCGTCCGATTCGAAAATCTTTGACACAGCAGAACGGCCATAAGGTGCCCGAGGCAGCAATAGACCCATGGAGACAAGTCGGCTGGAGGACGGTGTACTGAATCGAGACGCAATTTGAGAGATCCATCGTCATTAGGTGGCCCTGAATGTTACAATTCACTATCAGTTTTTCGTCAGATTCGAAAATCTTTGACTCACAGCAGAACGGCCATAAGGTGCCCGAGGCAGCAATATACCCATGGAGACAAGTCTGCTGGAGGTGGATGTATTGAATCGGGACACAATTTGAGTGATCCATCGTCATTAGGTGGCCCTGAACGTTACAATTCACTATCAGTTTTTCGTCCGATTCGAAAATCTTTGACTCCCAGCAGAACGGCCATAAGGTGCCCGAGGCAGGAATAGACCCATGGAGACAAGTCGGCTGGAGGACGATGTATAGAATCGGGACGCAATTTGAGTGATCCATCGTCATTACGTGGCCCTGAATGTTACAATTCACTATCAGTTTTTCGTGAGATTCGAAAAACTTTGACTCACAGCAGAACGGCCATAAGGTGCCCGAGGCAGCAATAGACCCATGGAGACAAGTCTGCTGGAGGACGATGTATTGAATCGGGACGCAATGTGAGTGATCCATCGTCATTAGGTGGCCCTGAACCTTACAATTCACTATCAGTTTTTCGTCCGATTCGAAAATCTTTGACTCACAGCAGAACGTCCATAAGGTGCCCGAGGCAGCAATAGACTAATGGAAACAAGTCGGATGGAGGACGATGTATTGAATCGGGACGCAATTTGAGTGATCCATCGTCATTAGGTGGCCCTGAACGTTACAATTCACTATCAGTTTTTCGTCCGATTCCAAAATCTTTGACTCACCGCAGAACGGCCATAAGGTGCCCGAGGCAGCAATAGACCCATGAAGACAAGTCTGCTGGAGGACGATGTATTGAATCGGGACGCAATTTGAGTGTTCCATCATCATTAGGAGGCCCTGAACGTTACAATTCACTATCAGTTTTTCGTCCGATTCGAAAATTTTTGACTCACAGCAAAACCGCCATAAGGTGCCCGAGGCAGCAATAGACCCATGGAGACAAGTCGGCTGGAGGACGATGTACTGAATCGAGACGCAATTTGAGAGATCCATCGTCATTAGGTGGCCCTGAATGTTACAATTCACTATCAGTTTTTCGTCAGATTCGAAAATCTTTGACTCACAGCAGAACGGCCATAAGGTGCCCGAGGCAGCAATAGACCCATGGAGACAAGTCTGCTGGAGGACGATGTATTGAATCGGGACGCAATTTGAGCGATCCATCGTCATTAGGTGGCCCTGAATGTTACAATTCACTATCAGTTTTTCGTCCGGTTCGAAAATCTTTGACTCCCAGCAGAACGGCCATAAGGTGCCCGAGGCAGCAATAGACCCATGGAGACAAGTCGGCTGGAGGACGATGTATTGAATCGGGACGCAATTTGAGTGATCCATCGTCATTACGTGGCCCTGAAAGTTACAATTCACTATCAGTTTTTCGTCCGATTCGAAAATCTATGACTCACAGCAGAACGGCCATAAGGTGCCCGAGGCAGCAATAGACTCATGGAGATTTGTCGGCTGGAAGACGATGTATTGAATCGGGACGCAATTTGAGTGATCCATCGTCATTAGGTGGCCCTGAAAGTTACAATTCACTATCAGTTTTTCGTCCGATTCGAAAATCTTTGACTCACAGCAGAACGGCCATAGGGTGCCCGAGGCAGCAATAGACCCATGGAGACAAGTCTGCTGGTGGACGATGTATTGAATCGGGACGCAATTTGAGTGATCCATCGTCATTAGGTGGCCCTGAACGTTACAATTCACTAACAGTTTTTCGTCCCATTCGATAATTTAGACTCACAGCATAACGGACATGGAGACAAGTCGGCTGGAGGACGATGTATTGAATCGGGACGCAAATTGAGTGTTCCATCGTCATTAGGAGGCCCTGAACGTTACAATTCACTAACAGTTTTTCGTCCGATTCAAAAATTTTTGACACAGCAAAACGGCCATAAGGTGGCCGAGGCAGCAATAGACCCATGGAGACAAGGCGGCTGGAGGAAGATGTATTGAATCGGGACGCAATTTGAGTGATCCATCGTCATTAGGTGGCCCTGAACGTTACAATTTACTATCAGTTTTTCGTCCGATTCGAAAATCTTTGACTCACAGCAGAACGGCCATAACGTGCCAGAGGCAGCAATAGACCCATGGAGACAAGTCGGCTGGAAGACGATGTATTGAATCGGGACGTAATTTGAGTGATCCATCGTCAATAGGTGGCCCTGAAAGTTACAATTCACTATCAGTTCTTCGTCCGATTCGAAAATCTTTGACTCACAGCAGAACGGCCATAAGGTGCCCGAGGGAGCAATAGACCCATGGAGACAAGTCTGCAGAAGGACGATGTATTGAATCGGGTCGCAATTTTAGTGATCCATCGTCATTAGGTGGTCCTGAACGTTACAATTCACTATCAGTTTTTTGTCCCATTCGATAATTTACACTCACAGCATAACGTCCATGGAGACAAGTCGGCTGGAGGACGATGTATTGAATCGGGACGCAATTTGAGTGTTCCATCGTCATTAGGTGGCCCTGAACGTTACAATTCACTATCAGTTTTTCGTCAGATTCGAAAATCTTTGACTCACAGCAGAACGGCCATAAGGTGCCCGAGGCAGCAATAGACCCATAGAGACAAGTCTGCTGGAGGACGATGTATTGAATCGGGACGCAATTTGAGTGATCCATCGTCATTAGGTGGCCCTGAACGTTACAATTCACTATCAGTTTTTCGTCCGATTCGAAAATCTTTGACTCACAGCAAAACGGCCATAAGGTGCCCGAGGCAGCAATAGACCCATGGAGACAAGTCTGCTGGAGGACGATGTATTGAATCGGGACGCAATTTGAGTGATCCATCGTCATTAGGTGGCCCTGAACGTTACAATTTACTATCAGTTTTTCGTCCGATTCGAAAATCTTTGACTCACAGCAGAACGGCCATAAGGTGCCCGAGGCAGCAATAGACCCATGGAGACAAGTCTGCTGGAAGAGGATGTATTCAATCGGGACGCAATTTGAGTGATCCATCGTCATTAGGTGGCCCTGAACGTTACAATTCACTATCAGTTTTTCGTCCGATTCCAAAATCTTTGACTCACAGCAGAACGGCCATAAGGTGCCCGAGGCTGCAATAGACCCATGAAGACAAGTCGGCTGGAGGACAATGTATTGAATCGGGACGCAATTTGAGTGATCCATCGTCATTAGGTGGCTCTGAATGTTACAATTCCCTATCAGTTTTTCGTCCGATTCGAAAATCTTTGACTCACAGCAGAACGGCCATAAGGTGCCCGAGGCAGCAATAGACCCATGGAGACAGGTCTGCTGGAGGACGATGTATTGAATCGGGACGCAATTTGAGTGATCCATCGTCATTAGGTGGCTCTGAACGTTA